>NW_022589706.1:54460786-54801013 GCF_004348235.1 Phoca vitulina
CAGCTGGTCTAAGAATAACAAAAGGCGGGTCCCTGGTGGTTATTCGGTGCTACTTACTCGCGACTGAAGCCAGTCAGCCTCATTCAGGTCATATCAAGATTCACGGTGAAGTTGCCCAGAAGTTTCTGAATGTTTTGGCTTTTTTTTCAATGAAGTGGAAAAATATAAATTCCCTTTAGCTGGGTTTTTTGTTTTGTTTTGTTTTGTTTTCCTTTCTGAGGCATTCTGTGGGTGTGGGAGGCAGCTCAGCTTTCAGAGGCATCAGCCTAACGAATGCCTCCAGGAACGCTGACAGGTCCTGTTACCTGTTGCTTCCTTGAAGGATGTGGGGAGCTCTCTGGCCCTGAGACTCACAGCTGATGCTATGAAGAGTGAAAGTCTCCCTCTGATGGGGCCTGCAAAGTGCCTTTTGCAAATTATTAGCAGATTAGAGGAGGTGAAGGCACGTGGGCCCAGTTTCCAATTAGACAGAGGTCAGCACAATAGCCTAATATTTACTGAGCTCTTACTCTGTGCAAGGCGTTGTGATAGGCCTTTTTACATGGTCTGTCATCTATATTGCAAGTGATGGAAAACCTGACCAACAGTGCCTTACCGCCCAAAGGCATTTATGGTTTATTTAACGGGAAGTCTGGAGATAGGCAGACCAGTCTTGGCTTGGCAAGATCAACAGTATCATTTTGGAGAAAGGCTCTTTCTTTCACTTTCATCCCTAGTGGATTGACTTTCAGCCTTAGCTTCACAAGATGGCTGCCCCTATGCCAGACATCACAACTGCATTAAAGTCAGGAAGGAGGGGGAAAGAGGAGGTACCATGGGAATTTCCCTTTCTTACATATTCCTTTTATAAGGAAACAACATTTTTCCAGAAGCCCCTTAACCTACATCCCATCAATCCCGCTGTGCAGAACCTACATCCCATCAGTCCCTGCAAAGGAGGCCAGGAAGGGAGCATTTAACTTTCATAACTTTCATAGCCTCTATAGGGAGGCAGGCAAGAGGGGATGGGGAGTGGATGTTAGCTTAGTCAAACAACAGTGTCTGCCTTTTATGGATTATTGATTTCATCCTCACAATAGCTCTATGAATGGAGTACTGTAGATACCCCAGTTTGCAGGTGAGAAGACAGAAATTAAGCAATTTGCCCAAGATCAAGCAGCTGATAAGTGGTTTGGCTTATAGCTTCCACCATAGCTGGCAGCCATCTAGCAAGATGGTTAGGAAGGCAAGTCACTGAGATAGACTGCCTTCTAGACTCTGAATCCAAGCTCTACTTCCTTTTAGTTATATGTCTTGAGGCGTTATTTAACTTCTTTTCACCTTGGATTGCTCATTTGTAAAATGGGGATAACCTTCCATTTATGGTGAAGAGTCAGTGATGTAATACTTGTAAAGTACCCAGAAAATTTAGCTTGGAATAAGCACTAGCAACTTGTTAACTAAGAATCTATGAAGCAGGCTCATTTATAATAGCCCCAAACTGGAAAGGACCCAAATGCCCCCCATTGGCAGAAGGGATCAATAAATCGTGGTGTAATCATACAGTTGAATACCATGCAGCAGTGAAAAAGGATGGGTTATTAATAAACACGACAACACAGGATAGTCTCATGGTGAGTGAAAGAACCCAGACGTAAACAAGTGCACACGTATGACTCCATGGATATGAAGTTCAAAAACCGGCAAAACTAATCTATTGTGACGAAAGTCAGAAGAAGAGTTCCCGTTGGGAGAGTTATGTCTGCAAGAGGGGATGAGGGAACTTTCTGGGCTGCTGGAGAGGTTCTGTATCTTGATTTGAGTGGTGGTTATGCCGGTATATACACATGTAAAAATTCATTGATTTGTATACTTAAGATGTGTGCATTATACTGCACATATGTTATATTTCTATTTTAAGAGTACATAAAAAATGTTAAAAAGAGAAAACCAGAAACGATGAAGCATACCTGTTTACGCTGACTGGCATTTCTGGAGGACACTCTTAGAAAAAAATGGTGGCAGGAAGAGGAAGGAGGGCTATTGGTCTTCTCTCCGAAAGCCTCTGCTGCACGTCCCCCTCCCTTCAGAGGAAACTTCCTGAGTCATTTGCCCAGTCATGGAGATGTGTTTGCACTGGAGCCATCCTTGCCCTCTTGCCTGACCCCTGGGTGGTCAGTGGTGAACTTTAGTGGGGCGGCAAACAGAAATACATCTGATTGCATTTCTCAGGCATTATCCTGTAATGAGTCAGATTGCCTACTAATTGACCAGTACGAATGCCAGGATGCATCAGCCTGGGATGCCCCCAGGAACTGTCCTTCCAAAGGCAGACCACCATAGAGCTGACCACCTAAAGAGCTCCAGCTCTTTGTGTGGAACGAGAGGTCATGGATGCTGCCCTCAGCTGACCTGGGGACAATGTTGGGGGAAGAAGTGGGCAAGTACATTTAGGCTGAGAAGGCAGTGGTGCCCATGGCCCAGGGCTGCCTCAGCCATCAGGGCAGTTCGAAACCTGAAAGAAGATCCTCTGAAGGAAGAGGTTCAGAGTCAGACCAGGACAATATTAGTGGCTTTCTTACATTTTGTACTTCACAGGGGCTACAGGGGATGGGAAATAACCTATTTGTCCTTTGCGCTTCTCAGGGATAGGGTGGAAGGAAGGGTATGCCACCCCTCACCCAGGCAAGAGACCACTGCATTTTACAAACACCCAAACACAAACACCTTTTTTTTCTGTTCAATCCCATGAAGGTGTTTTTGTTTTTGTTTTTGTTTTAATTTCAGAAATTGATAGAACAAACAGAAGAGGGACAGGGTTGCTGAATTGTGCCCCCAGGCCAGACAGTATGGCCAGCAAGCCCTCCAGTGAGTGCAGAGAAGAGAGAATCACAGCCTCAGCTCTGGGTCAGTGGAGGAGTGGCTGCCTCTACTTAAATTTGGTCACTGCAAGTCACCCAGAGTGCTACCTGCACTCCCTCCGTCCCCTATGCTTGGGAATGCCTGAAAATCCTGCAAAGTGAGGCCTGGGGAGAGGGAGCCTGCCCACCAATGCTGCCTGGGAAATGTGTACAGGGCAGGCTCCATCCTGGGTTTGGGGGGCCCAGGCCCGGCTCTGGCCTGCACTGCCCCAGCAGGTCCCCGGCCCCATGCGTTCCCAGGGCACCAGAGGGATCCCCTCGCTGTGGCCTGCATGGCCCTGGATGGAACGCAGCCTGGGGCACAGACACGAAGTAATGTATAGCAGTTACATATTTAGACATTCTCTGTGCAGACCTTTGTGTGTGCTCTGGTCCTGGACCCCACAAATGTTGGGACTGGACCTTTGGAAGGGAAGAATGAGAGAACCTGACGCTTGTTCAGAAATCCCCCTGCTCCCTGATGGAGATGTTAGGTTGTTTTCTTCTTGGCACACGCCCATATTCCCCACAACCACAAAGCAGCCAACGAGAAGGTTCTCGCCCTCCCTACTTTGTCTCTTTCTCTCTCCACTGCTCCACCCTGAGGAACCCCAATACGGTACCTTTGGAATTTCGGGTACCTGTGGGCATCCTTGCTCAGCACAGCCGCTTCCTGAGACCAAGCACCACAGTCCCCACGCAACCAAAGATAGTTTTGGGGGGACATCCTACTGACAAAAGACAGTTGTTGCTTCTGGGGCAAAGAAAGAAAATGTTATATTTTTTTTTTCTCCAGGAAATACAACCTTCTTCCCAAATGTTATTCTGTCATTAGCATTCCCAGCACCCACAGGGAACCCAGTGATATCATGAGTCCTGACTTTATGGAGAGAGAAATTGAGTCATACACCAGGTCTGTAGGTTCTCATTTGGTGGCTCAAAAACAAAAGCGTTTTTCCTCTTTTTGGACTAGGATTGCATCTCATTTCCATAAACAAAACACTCGGGAGAATTGGCTTTTCTACTTCAAACAAGTGTCTTCTTAAACACAGTTTGATGGCTTTGGGGCATACACATTCCGTCTAGATATGTGATAGCCTTCAAATACCATACAGGCGGACCAGGCTCTGATTAGTGATGGTTTTGCAGATGTTAGATGAATCTTCTGGAGTGGTGGGTGCCCTCAGTTGGGAATTTTTGTGAAAGTCCCTAACAGTACCTTCACTCAAACTAAAGAACACAAAGACCTAGTTTTGATATTAAAAAATATCTATCATCGTAAGATTATTTTTACTCCCTCTTTTTCTGTCTCTTGCACAGAAGGGTAGCCCACTCAGTGAAGAAATGGTAAGGCCAGCCTGTGTTTGGGCCAAGTGACCGATGGCCAGCCTTTTGAGGGCTCTGTGTAACTCTGGTCTGTATCATGCCCGCAGAGAGGAAAGTCCTGCAGTCTCCAAAGTGGAAATAAGCAAGCAAAAACAGCAAACGTCTGCTTGGAGACCCATCTACAATTTCACATGAGCTGATGGTTTTTATGGAACTTACAGACAGATCAAAGGGAAGATGCATTTGTCCTATCAGGGCCCAGCCTATAAGCCAGAGAACATTTCTGTTTTTCAAAGGGTCGAGAATCCATGTTTTCACTCAATGAATATTTATTGAGTCCCTTATCTGTGCCAGGCACTAAGACACAAAAAACAAGCTGCAGTCCCTATTAATAGGGCTCCCAGACTGATGGGAGACAAGCATGGAGAGAAATCATGGCTCGGTATAATGTGTGCTACAATTAAAATCTGTGCGAAGTGCTGTGACCCCGTCAAGTTAGAGAATACTCTACAGAGGGGGTAAGGCTCCCGAGTTCTCAGAATTGGGATGGGGAGAGGGATTCGGGGTGGGAAGAACAGCACAAGCAAAGGCAGGGAGGCAGATAGTAGGGAATAGTTCAGTTTGCTAAAATATGTTTATTTTAGGAATCATTTGAATTCCTATTATGAGCCAGGCAAGGAGGATGCGTGGTGAGCAAATCCACCACGGCCCATGTTCCGTGTGCATTTTGGAGGCTGGAGAGGGAGGCGTGCGTTAGACAAAGCTTCCTGTAAGCAATCGCATAGTTAACACGCTGAGGTCAGTGCTAGCCGGTGAAGGTACAGGGTGCTCTGAACCCAGGAGGGCTTGGGGCTGGGGGAGGGACGGATTTCGCAGGAGAGTCAGCAAAGGCCCTTCAGCTAACACTGGCATGATGAATAGGAGGAACTCAGGCAGAGAAAAGAGAGTGCTGTTTAGGCAGAAGGAATAGAATTAAGGGAAAAGCCTCGTGTGTTTGCGGGCCTGGTGGGGAGCAAGGCTGGAGGGGCAGACTGGGGCTGGATGGTGGAGAGCCTCCAGGCCTTGCTGATGAGGGAGCAGAGGCTAGCTGAAGACAAAGCATAAGCTGACACCCCCCACCCCACCCCCACTCCTGGGTGGGACGTGTGTGACATTCTTCCAGGAATCTCCCAGCTATCTTAATGTTAATACCTTGCTAGAGGGGAAAACAACCTTAACTTGACAGTGGCAAGGCCTCTGGTATTTTGTAGGGCGCCTGCGTGGCTCAGTCGTTAGGCGTCTGCCTTCGGCATGGGTCATGATCTCAGGGTCCTAGGATCGAGTCCCGCAGCGGGCTCCCTGTTCAATGGGGAGCCTGCTTCTCTCTCTGCTCATGCGTGCGTGCTCTCTCTCTCTCTTATTCTCTTGCTCTCTGTCAAATAAATAAATAAAACCTTTTTTAAAAAAAAGCATGTGAAAGTTCTTTTGAAACCTCCCTTTTCCTTACTCCCCCCAACTCCCGAGTACATAATCATGACCCCTCAAGACCCCAGGGCAGCAGCTCTTTCTGCCCACGGGTCCTGTCCCCGTGCTTTAATAAACCACCTTTTTGCACCAAAGACGTCTCAAGAATTCCTTCTAGGCCGTGGGCTCCGGACCTCACCTATATTCCAAAACCCCATCATTGCGGGGCATTTGAAGTTTTAGCCTCAGGTCAGGGGGAAACCAGCGCAGCTGCCCATTCTCCTCTCAAGCCTCGGGGGGGTGTGATGCGGCCCGCTCGCGCTCGCGGCAGCGGCCCTCTGGCTAACCTTAGCGCTCGTTGAGCGCGCAGCCTCAGCAGCCGTGGGGCCTCTGGCAGGCAGGCCTGGCGTGAGCCGGGAGACCACAGCAGAGGCACCACTCAGCCTGACTTGGCAGCAACGGGAACGGGCCTGAGTGCGTTTTGATCGAGTTTCACTGAATTTTTTTTTTTTTTTTTTTTTTTTTTTTTAAAGATTTTATTTATTTATCTGAGAGAGAGAATGGGAGACAGAGAGCATGAGAGGGGGAGGATCTGAGGGAGAAGCAGACTCCCCACCGAGCAGGGAGCCCGATGCGGGACTCGATCCCGGGACTCCAGGATCATGACCTGAGCCGAAGGCAGTTGCTTAACTAACTGAGCCACCCAGGCGCCCCGAGTTTCACTGAATTTGCCAAAGCTTTGTCACATGTTTCCTCAGGTACTTGACAAGCCAAGGGCAGGAAAGGACATGCAGGGGGGTGGGAGGGGGATGGGTAAGCAGCACCGGCAGTCGAGCTACCTGGGACTCTGGCACTGGCCCACGCTGCTGCTCATGAAACCCAGGAAAAGGTGACAGTTCGGGGCGTTCATCGTGCACGGGCTGCCCATGCGGCCGAATGTCGCTGACACCCGGTGAGGGCCAGGAGGCGGCAGCACGTGTGCAGAATGCAGCCTCTCTACCCTGGAATATCTCAGCACGGGGAGAACTCACCTACCCAAACCTGGCGGCCCCCAGATCCCTTCTCCTAGCAAGGCAAGAAACTGGGGATCGAGCCAGACACCTTGCTCTCGTACATCAAAGAGACAGAAACTCTGATCCTGGCCTCTCCCATAAAGGACAATGTACATGGAAATGAATAATTTTCTTTCCAACTAAGAATCCGCTTTTTTTCTGAGCAACAAGCGGCCAGCTCTTCTTGCAATAGCAACCTGACCAAACTTCAGGAAAGACTGCCATTTGTCAGCCCACTAGGAGGAATTTCAGATTAGGTGAAGTTGGCCATCATTCCCCCAGAACTCTCCTCTGGGCCAAGTCTAAGAGATTTCCGTCCTTGAGTCAGCCCAGTTCAGGCACGTAGGCCTGTCGCTGCCCAGGCGGGACACACCACATCTGGCGATGTCACTGTTTTGGAACAACGCACATTCACCTCTAAATTGAGAGTAATGGGTTCGATTTCTTCACTCTAGTTTTTCTGCCATTTTTCTCAAGGAAATATGAGAGCTAATTCTTTCCTTCAGGGGAAAGTGGCTCTATTTGGAATGGGAAGGTGTATGGGGCACTGCATGATTTCAGCTTGTTCAGCTGCCGGCCTCCCATGGGGCCCCCCCACTTGCTTACCTGCTACAGTACATTCTACCACTCTTTTCCAGTCAAGGACACAGTCTGATTCTGTCCCTACACGATTCTTTCTGGGCCACATAGCCCAGCTACTCCTCTTAGAAGTATGAGTTCACTTACACCACTTCCTGCATCCGTCCTCCATGTATCAAATGAGGAGCTGTACTCACATCACAGAGCCCCTTTCTAGCTCTAAAAAAATTTTTTTAAATCCTAACAAAGTATACATCCTTATCTGTTTGACTTACACAGTTTGATATTCCCTTGGAAACACAAATCCATCATGTGAGAAAGCAGAATGATACTTCCTTAGACTATTTCCATGACTCTGAACGTTGAGGTCCTAACCCCCAGTGTGATGGTATTTGGAGATGGGGCTTTGGGGAAGTGATTAGGCTTAGATGAGATCGTGACGGTGGGGCCCTAAGGATGGGATTAGTGCCTTTATGAGAAGAGACAGCAGAGAGCTTGCTGTCTCTCCCTCGCTCCATGAGAAAAAGTGGCCACCTATAAGCCTGGAATAGAGCTCTTACCAGAAACCGAATGGGCCCACACCTTGCTTGAACTTGCCAGTCTCCAAACTGTGAGAAGTAGACTCCTGTTGTTAAAGCTGCCCAGTCTACGTGGTATTTTGTGCTGGCAGCCTGAGCAGAGGAAGATAGCAGGCATTCCCTAGGATAGTCCTAGTGGGCCTTGGATGTCTTCATGCTGCAAGAAGACCCACCACCACCATGCGATCGCAGCAGTATGGAATGCACCATCAAATAAGGCAGAGCAGAGGCTTCTAATGCCTTATTCAAGTGAAGATGACCAGCACTGTCACAATCTCCTGCATTGTTGTTTTGTTAGGAGTAGGAATTGCTTGAACTGGACGTAAAGTATTTTAAATAAGTACTCAGAAGGTAGCCATGGAAGATGAATGACCACCTCCAGTCCTCTTTGGAAGCAGGAAGGTAGGAGTTATAATAGTATACTAGTCAGAGTTAAACAAGGAAATAGGTATTTCTAGCAACAAAACCAATTACTGGAGCATGTTCTTTTCAGCACTTTAATGATTTTCATGGTCCAGCTTTTAGCTCCACTGGAAATGACAAAGCAGGTGTCACCCTGAACATCATACACCTTCAGTGGCATCTTGTGTGTTCCCATCCTTTCAGAACCAACTCAAATGTCATCTCTTCTGTGACTTTTCTAAATGTCATTTGAAAATGACATTTGTATACTTTTGCATTCCACGGTCCCTATGCAGAATGTATCCATCATACTTCAGGGCTCCCACTGTCACCTGCTTTTACTTCAGTGAGGCCCTTGCCACATCATATTACAGGAAGGTGTCCTTTCTGTCCTGCTGGATATTGAATCCTCTGAGGGCAAAGCCACAGGCATAGAAGCTACTCAGTAAAGGAATGAATGAATGAATGAATGAATGAATGAATGAATGAGTGAATTAGTGCTCCTTTGTGTATGACTCATTCCTCACATATCCCAGGCTTCCAAAGGCTCTGAATCAGCTACCAGACTGCGACCGTCTCCGTCTCCATCTGCCCGTCTATTATATGATACTATCAACAGTAGTTAAACATCGTCATCTTGGGGTTTTGGCCACAGAATAATGAGCCATGGGAGCTACCAGGATGCAGAGCCAGTAAGCTCCAAAGGTCCCATATGAAGATCCAGCATTTTAATAATATTTTTCCCAACTGGTGTTCTGTCCATATTTTAAGGTTCTCTTGCTCTGTATTCATTCTGAAATCGTTGACACTTCAGAGCTGCCAAAAGTCCAGTATAGCAGCATGGACTATTATGTGGCCTAATATAGGAGGTCTGCCCTCCTATTTACTAGGAGCGTAACTTATAGTTTATGATCTTTACCGACTCCTTTTCAGTAAGATAAAACCGAGTACTTCAATAACAATTCAAACGTCAAATTCAGTTAAATATGAGAAAACCGTTTTCAGAATAGATTCTGTAGCACAACTTTTCATCAGCTACAGCATCTACCGTGTGCCAGAATGAAGAGGTAAGCAGTGTTCCCCCAAGTGCCCGAATGCCTCCCCATGTATCTATCCCCCCTTCCTCTGTGCTGGAATCTAGCCCGTGTTTTATTGCTTACGAATTTTGATCATGGTTGGCCATTACCTGTAGGCTACCCGCAAGGAAACGTCCTCTGAGTATGGAGGGCTAACGAGTCGAAGACCTAACATGACATGAGGCGTAGGTAGGTATGTGTCATTGTAGAATGACAGAGCCTGAGGCTGACTTTGAAAGCAAGGTTCCTGCGCTCGTGTGACACCAGGTAGGCAGCCACTCCTGAGGTAGCTCTGATGGATGTGGCCATACTAAGTGATATGTAGAAGAGAATAGAGAGATTCTGGAGTATTTTTGGATAACGTTCTTAAGTTAATTCATCTTCCTTCCTCCCTCCCTCTTTCCCTCCCTCCCTTCCTTCTTTGCTTCCACAAGGACTTACTGAGCACTTACCATGACCTAGACACTGTCCTAGGCTTGGGGGAAACAGAAATGAATAAGACCAGGTCCCTGGGCCCTCATGGAGCTTACATTCTGATAGAAGAGAGAGATAATAAGTAAATAAATAATAATATGATTTCAGGAAGAAACTTTTATTTTATGAAAAAAAATGAGCAAAGGGTATAGTGGTTCCTCAAGAAATCAAACATAGAATTACCATATGATCCATTACTTCCACTTCTTGGATATATACCCAAAAGAATTGAAGGCAGGGTCTCAAATGGATATTTGTACACTCAGATTCATAGCATTATTCACAGTTACCAAAAGGTAGAGACAACCCATCAAAGTCCATCAGTGAGGGGCGCCTGGGTGGCTCAGATGGTTAAGCGTCTGCCTTCAGCTCAGGTCATGATCCCAGGATCCTGGGATCGAGCCCCGCATCGGGCTCCCTGCTTGGCGGGGAACCTGCTTCTCCCTCTCCCTCTACCGTTGCCCCTGCTTGTGCTCTCTCGCTCTATCAAATAAATAAATAAAATCTTTAAAAAAAAAAAAAAAAAGTCCATCAGTGAATGAATGGATGAATACAATGTGGTCTATATATACAATAGAATATTATTCAGCCTTAAAAAGGAAGGAAATTCTGACACATGTTACAATATGGATGAACCTTGAAGACATTATTCTAAGTGAAATAAATCAGTCATGAAAGGACAATTGTAATATGACTCTACTTACATGCATTACCTGGAGCGGTCAAATTCATAGAGACAGAAAGTAGAATAGTGGTTTCCAGGGCTGGGGAGAGGGGGGAAAAAAGGAGAGTTACTGTTATTTAATGGTACAGAGTTTCAGTTTGGGAAGACGAGAAAGTTCTGAAGATGGGTTAGTGGTGATGGTTGAACTTAATACCACTGAGCTGTACACTTAAAAATGGTTAAAATGGGGGACCTGGATGGCACAGTCAGTTAAGCGCCCGACTCTTGGTTTCTGCTCAGGTCGTGATTTTAGGGTTGTGAGATCAAGCCCAGCGTCAGGCTCCACCCTCAGCGTGGAGTCTGCTTGAGACTCTCTCCCCCTCTCCCTCTGCCCCATCCCCCCCCACCCTGCACTCCCTCTCTCTCTGTCTCTCAGATAAATAAATCTTTTAAAAAATGGTTAAAATGGTAAATGTTATACGTATTTTAACAATTAAAAAATTAATCTTTTAAAAAATAAGCAAGGAGCTGGAGTAGGAATGATTTTAGTTAGGATCATCTGGGAAGGCTCCTCTGAGAAGGAGGTGGCATTTGAGCCGAGACCAACCTGAATGATGAAGCGAGCATGGGGCAATGTAGGGGATTAGTTCGGAATTTTGTTCTAAGTGCAACAGAATGACTTTGGAGGGTTTTGACTAGATAAAGAACATGCTCTGATATACCACTTTAAGAGATCATACCGGCTGCTATGTGAAAAGTAACAGAAAGGGAGAAAATCTGGAAGGCAGAAGACTAATGAAGAGATTATGGCAGTTGTCTCTGCGAGTGACTGGTGGCTCGGGTGACGTTGAGATGATGCGGGAGGTGGGGAAAAGTGGTTGGGTTGGGATATATTTTCAAGGTAGACTCATCCTGATTCGCCAATGGATTTGATATGGGGTGTGAGGGAAAGAGGTGCATTAAGGGTGATGTCTCAGTTTTTAACTGAACAATTGAGTGAAAGAAGGTGCCAACCACTGAATAGAAATGACTAGGGGAAAAGCTAGTTGGGGGATGGTGAGGGGCATGGGGACTCAATCAAAAGATGGTTTACATAAAAAGCACAAGCAAAATCCAGGACTAGCTGAGTGATAGCACATAGAAGCCATTCATTAAGTACTTGAATGGATGAAAGAATTAATTAGTTAATTAAACGGAATGTGTAAATGGAGGGAGGAAGGAAGGAAATTAATTCTAAATATTACAAAATGTGAAGGAGAACATTTTGCAAAATGCTATGATTGTAAAGACCCCAAGCTAGAATTTGAAAGAACTAGGTTCCAGTCCCAGATAATTTTTCCAAACCTCAGATTCCTCCTCTCAGCTTTTATTCTGGGACTTCGTGCCTTTCCCCCTTCAAAGGCAATGTGTTCACATCTTGACTCATCCCACCAGCAAGCCCATAGCCCTGGTATCCCTGTGCATAAATGCAAAGCGCGCATGCGCACGCACATACACACACACACACACACACACACACACACACACACACAGACGCACATACGCAAGCAGAGCTCACAACCTCTGGGGCAGGGAACAGCCAATCCATGAGCCCCTCCACCTCTGCACTCACCAACCACGGCCTCCCCACCCTCAGCACACACGCTGGGCATCCCCGCAGGTATTGGGGTGCAGGCCCCATAGCAATCCAGATAATTCCCGGTAAAGGTCAGTTCCCCAGAGAGTCTCACTCTTTAAGGGCACAGTTTTAAGCAAGCAGGAGACAAGATTAGGTCATTCCATGCATTGGCTGGAAGTGTGTCGACTGACCCACTAATCGTTCTTACTGGGCCTGCAGGCTGGTTCCCACTGATAGTCACAAAGGGAGGAGGGAGCAGTGAGTGGGCAGAAAATATTCACAAGTCACCTTCACAGTTGGGAGGGCATGATGCAAAATGAGAAAGACCTGTGGAAATGCTCTGAAGCAGGCTTCCCTCGGAGGTTTTCACACACTAACCACGTTTTGTGCCGGCTCTTCCACAGGATTGAGGGTACAGAGCCTGCCTCCGTCAGCCCCCTTGCCCAGTTCTCTTCCGGCAACCGCTGTCCCTTCCACGGCCATCTGGACGAGCTCTCCACAGAGCCCTCCCGCCTCCCCGACCAGTGGCACTGCCAGCAACTCGGTCTTCCCAGCCACAGCCTCGGCGCCAGCACCTCTGCTCCCCAAGAACATTTCCACGGAGCCCAGAGAAGAGGAGACGACGAGCGGCCCGGCCTCTCACCGGGAAGGCACGAGCACAGACCCCTCACCAGCTGGCGGTGGGGTGCACTCAACAGCCACTCCCTCAGAACACAGCTCAAGCACTCCCGAGGAGGCAAGCGCGCCCCCCACAGGGTCCCAGCACCCCTCGGCGGCCCCCACTGAGTCTCCCACCCTCACCTCCCCTCAGGCTCCAGCCTCATCACACCCACCCCTATCAACCTCAGCCCCGGAGGTTTCTTCTGCCTCCTCGGCCAGCACCAATCACAGCTCTGCCGAGACCAGCACCAAGCCCACCGGAGCCCCGACCCCACCAGAGGCCCCAGCAGAAGAGCACAGCTCTGCCCACACACCCACTTCACATGCCACAGCCCAGCCGCTGCCCGCGGAGACAACACCCCAAGCCACGGTGCCGGCCAAAGTGACCTGTGTGATGATGGACATGGAGACCACTGCCTCCCCTGGGGTGAGCATGCAGGAAGTGGAGCATGCGCTAAGTTCAGGTGAGTCTCAGTCACCAGAACACGGAGGGGTGAAGAATGCAGTTCCATTAACCCCACCCAACTGATCTCAGTTTGAATTCTGGAGAGCCAAGCCTGAGCTCCATTCGCCAGAACTGCCACCAAGGTGCAAACGTTGCTTTTAGTCACTTGATTAACTTCCACATGCTGTCTCACTGATTGGCGCCACCGGTCCTCACGATGTGTCTTCCCATATATCACAGAGAATGTCCATAGGGGAGACAGTGTAAACAGAGGGGTTAACTGCGTGGCTTTTCGGCCGAGCTTCCTAGGTTTTAAGTTCTGGCTCTGGCCCTTGGGCGAGTGACTTCATCTTTTTGTATCGTTATTTTTCCTCATCTATAAAATGGGGACAAAATAGGTTCTGTTGGACATGATTCTTGTGGGGATTAAATGAGATGACCTATGAAGTGCTTAGAACAGTTACCAGCAGGGAATAAGTGCTCAGGAAATGTCAGTTATTAGTATTTTGCTCGGCCTATTAACGAAGTGCTTACCTCATGGAAACCAGTCAGGCCAAGTAGGATGGGGGGAGGGGTAGAGAACTTGCTTATTCTTTATAGTCTCTGATATAGTTCATGGGAAAGGCAATAAATTTTACAGGACATCGCATTTGTTTTTATTCTCCCAGCAGTCCTCTGAAGTCAGTATTATTCTTATCTTGATTTTGCAAGCTTAGAAATTAGGGTGGAGAGAGATTTAGGGTCTCTTCTGAGGTCACAGGCGTCTGGCATTGACGTAAAGACGGTAAACTTTAGGGTATTGAGCAGGAAAAGGCTTCAGTGGGAGTGTTTGTCCTCCCGAGTGAGAAACAGTGAGGTGAGAACAGCCAGAAGGTGAAGGGGGGAACAGAGCTGTGGCCCCTCCCCTGGGGAACGTTCAGAACACAGCCACATGACTAGCTGGGGTCAAAGGCATGGCTGTGACGGAGGAGAAATGAACATCTTTTAGCAAACAATCAATAAGCACCCCCTATGAACAGAAACTCCCATTAAGAGAAGAAGTGGGGAGAGAGGGCTAAGATGAACAAGATATGATTCCTCAGGGAAGAGCTCACAGTTTACCAGGAGATAAAGTCCCAAAGAATTGTGTATTCTTATTTCAAAGGCCCAGGATATCTGTGAGAGTCCCAACGAGAGAGAGAGAGAGATCCAGTCACACTGGGATAAAGGAATTAATCACAAATTCTTGCCTGGGGTCTGGGGAAACTACAGGGGAGCGTAATAGCAGAGCCATTGTGAGTCAGGCCTAGGAGGAGGGAACAGTCACCAGAACCCAGAAGGAGAGTCTTGTAGAACAGACCACCTTGACAGAAGCAGTGACTCTTGGTTGAGAGACACCGCTAACCCAAGGTTCGTCTCCTGGGAGCGAAGGAAATAAACCTTCTGCCCTCCCTGTCTCCCTTCCCTCTGATACGCAGCCAGAAGCCAGGAACAGGGAAGCCACGATGTCGTCCATCCAGCTCAGCCTCCCGGAGGGCTCATCAGAAGGCTGGAGAGGGGCACAGCCAGTTCGAATGTTGATTTCCTCTGTGCAGCCCCCATCCCCACTAGCACCCTGTTTACACCTCCGGCCGGCACTCACCCCACAACATTTAGATGTGCATTTTCTATCTCCACACCAAGCCCACGCCCCCACTTGCTGGTCCCAGTGCGCCGGGACCATCTTAACATGGACCCAGTTACCCTGGAACAGAGTGGGTATTGACGTGACTCCGTGTCTTAAGGACTGTCCCTAGCAAAGGGGCCAGCAAAGTACAGGCTCGCGGGGGTCCTGAGCTCTTCTCTCTGTCCCAGTTCGGGCCCTCCCTGCCACGCCCCTGTGACATAGCTTCTTCAGTTTTCTAGCTGATCTCCCTTTCTCCACGTTCTGTCCCCTCCAGGATACTCCAGACATGGTAGATTCATATTCCTGAGCACAGACTCTGAGCTTGGCATTCAAGAATCTCCATAATCTGACACAACCTACTACTTTCCGTGAGCACCCTCGTTCCATGGGCTGGATTAGCTAAGACAGTCTAGTACCAGCATTCTGGCTTGTGTTGTAGAACCTGTGTCTTGATTTCCTCAACTCTAAGCCAGCAGGGTCAAGAGGCACAAAATTAGTGACGGACCTGGGTCATGAGCCTTTATAGTTCTAGGGAATACCGCACCCAGGAGCAACCCCAGGGTGAATTAAGGAAGGACTGAGGCACTGACTTGAGAAGAGATATGGGGGAGCAGGGTGGAGAGAGATCGGGCCAGGGTACATTTCGTAGCCCAAAAAGGATTTATCCTGGTGATCTAGTAAATCAAAAGATATTTACTGTGCATCTACCGGTATACTGTGCTTGAGGCAAAGAAGGAGAAGACCGGTCTTTGAGATTTCATAGCTTCAGTAGAGAGAAAAGGGCACGACTAACTCTTCATACCACTACTATGACCACATTAGTTTCTAATCTGAGAAGGAACTGAAATGGGTAGAAGGATCTTTGAGCAGATGGGATACAATCTGTTCATTTCAAAGGTGAAGAAATTATGTCCCGGAAGTTTGGAGGGGCTCGTCTAAGGTCACCCCGCCCAGGGGCAGAGCTGGGCCCGGAGCCCAGATCCTGAAAACCACGATCAAGCCTCCTTTCAGCAGGCGGGGCTCGCTGCCCGGCTCCTTCCCCAGCCCTGCAGGCCAGGGGAACCCAGAGACTGGGCTAGCAGATTAGCGTCTGGGGCTGTTCTCCCTGAGAGATCCCTGAGCTGCCTTCATAGTGGCAGTAATTATACCACACTTCCTTTTCGCATTTTGTTATTCTGCATGACGTTCACCTGGCGTATTTTTATTCCTCCAAGGACTCGTCTACTCCACGGATATCTAGCCGTGGTCAGCAGTGAATAAATCTAAAACAAGGTAAATTCCATGGCAGTGAAATGTAACTAGGGGCCGAGGGAAGGTTCCATGATGCAGGGAGCCCAGGAGCTGAGTCCGAGGAGAGGAAGGGAATTGGGACCTAAAGAGAGCCAGGGCCAGGGAGATTCTGGGAGCCAGAGCCGGAGGAGCTGAGAATCCACATAGCAGCTGCAGTCCCCGGAACTGCTCTTGCGGAGGACGGGTCCAGCGCCTTCCACCTCTGCCAAGTCTAGGGGTTGATGTGAGGCCCGGCTTGACCCCACCTGTCAGCAGCATTGGCCGGGGATGGGCACTACCCTGGGCTTTGAGGCCCTGTCTCCCCCTGGCCTCCAGGGCACATCTCTCAGGTCTTCACCTGCCTGGCTGAGCACTCCTTCCTT
Organism: Phoca vitulina; assembly: GCF_004348235.1. Lineage (NCBI taxonomy): Eukaryota > Metazoa > Chordata > Mammalia > Carnivora > Phocidae > Phoca > Phoca vitulina. The sequence continues at coordinate 54,477,280 of NW_022589706.1, forward strand.
CGCCCCTCATCCTCCTACCCTGCAGCTCCCCAGGGCCAGTCCTGCCCTCCTCTGTCCCGACCTCTCCGCACTCACTCCTGAGATGATCTCATCCCGTTGCAGGACTTAACATGCCATCCATTTGCTGATAACTCTGAGACAGAAAGTTCTATCCCTGTTTTGTTTCAGTGAACTAAAGTCATGTAGAGCCGGCTGTCAGCTAACTCATATCCCCACATGCCTGGCTCGTAGGCGGCTCGCGCTGAATATGTGTACGGTGAGTTCCTGATCCTCAGCCCTCCGTCTGCTCCTCCCTCACCTTCCAGAAACCCTGGGCTAGTCCTGGACTCCTTCTTTCCTCACAGACTCCTCAGGCAGCCCATCAGAGCCCAGGCTCCTCTCGGCCCTCTCCCTCTCTCACTGGTATGACTTTAATATTCCTATAACGGATCCCCACTAGCTCTCCCTTGCCAGAGAGATCCTTTTAAAACCTAGGACGGACCCTGTCACTTCTTGGCTCTGTGACCCTTCTGTTGCTTTCCCTCCAAAGCACAGCCAAAGCCAAGTCTGTGTCCCACCTGCAGTGCTCCCACAATCTAACCCGTGCAGTGTCTCTGCTCTCCTCTTTTTCTGCCACGTTTACCTGCAAACACACCGGCAGCCTTACTGTTTCTGGAATATACTGAAGACACTCTTGCCACAGGTCCTTTGTACTTGCTGTTCCCTCTGCCTGGAAGATTTTCCCTCTAGGTCTTCAGTGGCTCACTCCTTTTCACCCATCAAGACTTTGTTTGGCTGCCATCCCCTCAGTGATCCCCATGAGCCTTTCCCCTTACCCCTGGGTGAAATAGTCATCCCATCACTGTTGGTCCCACTACCCTGACTTATTTTCCTTTTGATTACTTACCACTTTCTGACTTTATCTCATTTATTTAGCGAGTGGGTGTCTGTTTTCCACCGTTAGACTGTCAGCCCCATGAAAGCAAGGAACTTGCTCACAAAGAGGAAGATGTAGGTTACATCCCCGATCCCTAGGACAGAGCCTGACATGTGGGAGACCCTCAGTAACATTTGTTGAATATGTGAATGAAAGAGTCAGTCAACCAATACCAGAGAGGTTGCTTAACCTCTCTGAGCGTTGATCATCTCATTGGTAAGGTGAGATAAGGATAGTATCCCCATGACGAGATTATTGTAAGGTTTAATTAAGAAATTTAGAGCTTAGTGGCTATTGACCAATGGTTCAGTCAATGTCTATGATTGTTATTTCTCTGTGATTTATCATCATCATCATTATTATTGCCATTTTACTATCGTTACTATTATTTTTGTCATTGTCGTATTTATCATAATGAAGAATGCCCACCATCTTCAACAAACTTGTACTGAGCTTTGACTGTGAGGCTAGCTACTAGGGGTTTGGCCATGAGTAAGACATCACTGTCCTCATGGAGCTTACAAGGTAGCATGTGCACAGCATGGCAAGTAGCCTAGTTTAGTGGATCCCAGATTGCATGGAAGGGGGAATTTGTAGAAGCAGGAAGCAAGGTTTCAGGACAAGTGTTAGAGGAACCTGAGTAGCAGGATGAGGTGATTTATTTTACTTACCAGACCATTGATAGTCATCAAAAGCTTTTGATTGGGGGAAGAAAATGCTGAGAATCATATTTTAAGGATACTCCTGTGGCAGAAATAGGTATGGTTAAGTTGCAGGGCGTTCGGTACCGGAAACACATAGACCAGTTTCTACCTGGTTTCCAGTTTGCCATTGCTCCTGATAGACCATGTCACGTCATTACTCTGACGTTAAGGGCTCTTAGCTATAAACCAAATACAAGAAAGGCAATCTTTTGGGTCCTCTTGGCTTATCATACCAGGAAATTGTGTATTACAATTACCCTATGCCAAAGAAATGAGATTCATATTCATATGAGGCTTACTGAGAATATACACGTTCTAAGAGTCAGGCTAGCAATGGACACAGGTAAGCCCCTGGGTGATCTTCAGAACATTCTGGTTAGGTGATCTCGATGGTATCTTTTCTACCAAAGAGATTCAGTAACTTACTCAAGTTTTCACTTGAGTGACCAGACCAGGATTCCAATTAGTTCTCCTGACTGACCCTAAGTCAAACGTTCGTTCCACTACACCGATCCTACCTGACGTCACAGAAGGGAAAAGTTGGGGGGAGGACCGATGGCCTCCATCACTACTGTGGAAATAAGCTACATGGGATGTTGTCAAAGGCTGCACGTGGCCTGCCGAGGTTAGGGGGCGGGGCTGCCTGGCGGGAAGGGAAGCAGGTGGTAGTCACAGCCTTCCGAAAGCGGCTATGCAGAAGAAATGAGTTTTGGTTTTTGTTTTTCAGTTTTTGTTTTGCTTTTGAGGAAGAGAGACATGATCTGTTAAGTTTGGATCCTCTTGTGTTATTAAATCAGCTCTTCAAGGGTGGACAGTAAGAGAACGATATGTTTTGACCCATGACCTAAATTGAAGGGCGCCGTGCGCAATTTGGTGCGCAACAGGTGCTTGAGGGATTGACTGACGTTGCACACCAAGTTATATTGGAGATATCTTCAATTCTTGCAAATGCAAACTTTAAAATTATAGTTACTTTGCTTGTTGCGGAGTGGATATTCTCTTTTGTCTGTAAAATCCAAGTGTCCACTGGCCTTACTGTGCTAGCTTATACTCCTCATTACAAAGGGAAGTCCATGTAATTGTGAAAATTGATGAAGGTCTTTGAACTTTGTATTGCTAGTCTGAACCCCAGTCTTTATTCAGTATGAACTGTGCTAATAAATACCCTTCCATAAAGAGCATTTGGCAGACACAGACGTCTACACAGCCCTGCATCCATACCTGCGAGGGACTTCTAGCTCCACATGACATTTCCTTATTCCATGATTAACTCTTAGGATGTGCCATAGATTTGAAAAAGAATGAAGTCCTGAAAAAGGTGGAAGACTATTTTTTAAAGTACACATGGAAAAATTGTAGGAATAAAAAAAAACATGCATCGTGGTAGGTTAATTTAAATGATGTATTAAAAATATGTTAAATATGTTAAAAATATATATGATTTATTAAAAACACATAGGTGGGAAGATCATCTAAAAGAATGTTGAACATTTACTGATCAGATTCTTTTGGAATGCCCAGAATGTGTCAGGAAGCAATAATCCTAAAATGCATTCTATGCATCTTAGGCTCAGTGGTGCAGACATCCCATCGTTGTACATGCCCAGGCCCGGCCTCTTACGCTGAGTGGGGCCGCCATCTTTTCATGTCGCTCCTTTTTTACTCCCTGTGTCCTCTCCATCACCAAAGTCTTAGTAGCTGCCAAATTCGTCCACTTCTCTTCATTCTCCCTCTTGTGTCCAGGCTCCCATAATGGCACCCTAATGATCCCTTCACGTGCTCTCCTGCCTCAATCTCCTCATCCTGCCCATTCTCCACATGGCAGCCAGAGAGACGATTATATCCAGATCTGCTCAGGTCACACACCACCTTGCTACCACCTGCATCCCAGCCCCTCCGGGGCCTCCTACTGCCCTGAGGTTGAAACCCATAAGCCCAAAGAGCCCTGCGAGGCCAGGCTGTGCTGCCATCCCTGCCTCATCCCACCCCCTACCCTTCACGCTCTGTACCTCCCACACTGGGGTCCCTCTGTTCCATGAACATGCTGATCTCCCTCTTGACACAGGGCCTTTCCTCATTAGAATGCTTCTCCTGGGAACCCAAAACACATCCCTTCACTGGTTAACTCCAGCTCATTTCACCTCAAAGATCACCTGTTCAGGAAGTGTCTCCTGCCCCCCCCCCTCCCCGCCCAGTCCCACTCTGGTCTTCCCGTTACAAACTGTCACAGTTCAGTTGGTATCTCTTCTTCACATCTACTCCTGTGGCTCTTTGTTCACCATTTACGCTGTGTTTCCAGGTACACGAGAGTGGGGCCTTGTCTGTGTGGGCTCACAGATATATTCCTAGCACCCAAGAGTCTAGTTTAATGACAAAATATCAAACTTTAGACAATAAATCCACATATTTTCTTAGCCTAATAAACCCTGACTTTTGAGAATGAAGAAAAACACTTTCACCTATTGTCTTCATCAGTCTGGGCTATGAGGACAAAAATCCCATAGGTGGGGTAGCCTAAACTACAATGTAGTTCTCAGAGTTCTGGAAAGCACAAGATGAAGACACCTACAGATTTAGCACCTGGTGAGGCCCCCTGCTTCTTGGTTCACACGCAGACATCTTACCGTGCCCTCACTTGGCAGAAGGGGGCACAGGAGCTCTCTGTGGTCTCTTGTATAAGGGCACTAATCCCATTCGTGAGGGCTCCCCCCTCACAGCCCAATCACCTCCCAAAGGCCCCACCTCCTAATACTATTATATTGGGGGTAGGATCCAACATATGAGTTGGGGATTGGGCACAGACATTCAGTTCATAATACCTGTGCACACAGATACCCCCCTAATTAACACACAGCCATCATTATAGACCGTCTAAAGGGCTCTCTGCTGCCACTGTGGGTTTCAACCCACCCTCCTTCCCACCACACCTCTCTTCTACCCTGCTGACTCCCTCCTGCCTTTGGTACCATGGACTTCAGAGTTGAGATTATGGGTTGCTATAAACCTTCACTCACTTTTTTTTAAATTTTGTGCCCACTTTTTGAAACTTAGGCTAAACCTCAAAGCTTGTGAATCCCAAGTAAATTCCCATAAGGAGCTCCAAAGATCAGATTTCATTTTAGGTAAAAATTATTCTGAATTCTTGTCTCTACTACTTTTATTTCTCCTTTGGTTTATTTTACTACCTAAATCTTAATCTGAAATCTGAAGATGAAATATTTCCAAAATATCCTTTGAAAAATATATGTCCAGGTAATAAAACCAGCTAGTTACCATCTATGTTGTTACCTAGTAGCTAGTTACCATTGCTGTTGTTACCTGGTAGCGGTTCAACTCCATCCATCCAATATGTTAACTGTCTCGGTATCACCTTTCATTACATTTGGACAGTTTCTGTCTCGGTGGAACACTTTCTTATTTTCTGTTTCAAATACTTTCACCAGTCATATATGACTAAAGTGATTCTGTAAATGCTTCACTGAGAGAGTGGGATTTCGCTTATAAGCACAGCTGATGTCATTAATGAATCTATGGCTTGCTATCTCACTGGGGAAACTGACTGGAATAGACTCGATTCTGTATCTAGACCCTTTACTGTAATCTTCTCACTCAAAAGATCGCGTCTTTTCGTTATCAAATAATAACAGGAAAGTGAAAAGGGATCAGCACCAATTCATCATCTTTATCAGATAAGAATCTAAATATCCCACCCCGGAGTACTGACTGGGGAGCATTGTACTGGGAGAACACATAATAGATACTTAATTAATACTGCTCTCAGCATGCCTTGTGTCCTAGGTCTTACACAAGAAAAATATTGGCCAATAAGAGACAGCATTTCACTTAACAGTACCTTGCTTTTATCATCAGACTCATGGTTTTCAGGTGGGAACCACAGTCTCAAAAATGAAGGTGAGGGACACCTGGGTGGCTCAGTTGGTTAAGTGTGGGACTCTTGGCTTGGGCTCAGGGCGTGATCTTAGAGTCATGAGATCGAGCCCCCCTTCCAGCTCCCCACTCAGCACAGAGTCTGCTTGAGATTCTCTCTCTCTCCCTCTGCCCCTTCCCCCTGCTTGCATGCTTTCTCTCAAATAAATAAATAAAATCTTTAAGAAAAATAAAGTAAATTTAAAAATGAACTTGAATTTAGGTTAAGATCATGAAATCTCAGTAAGTCCATGGAAGTAGGCCATCAAAAACACTTTGCCATATTTCTGTCTGGAGAAATTGTGGGGTCATCTTAAAGCCGAGCTCTAGAAGGGTAAGAATATTACTAATAGTACAGACTTTGGCATCAGACTGCCTGATTCAGATCTCACCAACGCCACTTGCTGGATGGGAGACGTGGGCAAGTTTGTTCATCACTGGGTGTCACGCTTTCCTCATCTCTAAAACGAAGGCCATAGAATTGCTGTCTTGCCTCATAGGCTGCTTATTAGGATTAACTGAGACAAGCATGTGAAGTGTCTCTTGCAGAGTTTGCACTAAAGTACATATTAGCGATTATTATTACAGTGGGTAGCCAGCTCTTTGTGTGGATACCAACAAGGGTTTGACTCTTCTAGACTTTGATTTTCTTAACTTGAAAAATCAGAATGTTTGTAAAACACTTGAAGACTCCCAAAAGGATTATTACTGTAAATCTTAGGTAATAAGGATCCATTTAAGTACCTGTCTATAACCCAATACAGAAAAGGATAATTAAGAGTGTGAAAGGGAAAAATAACTGCATTCATCTGTATTCTGTGATAAAAATCATAAATTTGCACATTGCATGGCACACAGGGTTCAGACTCTATCTTGGACTCTGAGAGGTTCCTTCCTTCCTTCTTGCACATGTCCTCTGAACCAAGGAAATAGCACCATGGAAGGTCTTACTTGCTAAGGCTGGTGAACCCTGAAGGAATCTGAGCCTCACCTGCACACCAGTTAGGTCTCAAAAAGGGCATATGCCAACTTTTCTGGTTTATTTTACCCTCGGGATTGTTTTATCCATGGTCATGCCTCATTTTCATCATTGAAATACTAGAGAAACAACAACAAACCTCCCCTTCAGTGTCCATGGAGCTAAATGACAGCTCTAAGCGAGACGGTGGCATGCTTCCTGCAATCCATTATTTTTCCCCTCTGAGTCATTCACAAAGGGATGAGTTGAGATTCCCAACCTGGTCCTTCATGTTGAATGTCAGAGGCTACAAAAGGCTGACTTTTCAGCCCCCACATTCCTCCTCCTACTCCCTGTCATGCAGCTAGTCCCCAACGGACAGAACCCCGGGAAATTCTTTTGGATCATTTCAAAGCTAATTGTATTAAGGATGCTCAGATAGCAGAGTGATTTAGGGATTTCTTTTCCTCTTTCTGATTAACTCCTGAATAGAAGTATCTATATCCCCCTGTCAAGGAATTAGATGAGCTAACATGACACAGCTGACCTGCTCACACTTACAGATCAGAATTTTCAGAAGAGGAAAAAGAGAATTCTTCATCATCCAGGGCAAACAATAGAAGGGGTTCTCTGTTCTTTTTTTTTTTTTTTTTCTCCAGAAATCACTCCAACCCGCACTCCCCCTTCCCTATCCCCCAGGGATCTGAGCTGAGATTCCCACCCATGGCAAGTTGTGGTACTCTTAGTTCATTAGAAGTTCTAATTCAGCCCAGGCTGAATTATGTTCATTGTATAAAGTAATTTAAAAATAGTGATGATGGGCAATGATGCCGGGCAATGCAAATCTGTGCTACGGGAGAGAGCGGAGAAGGCAGAACGGACATGGGGCATGTGAGGGAACAGACATCGGGGCTTAGTTAACATCGTGGACCCAGAAGTGCAGTCTTCCTCCATGTCTGCACTGCTCCAGGGAGGGGCTGAGGCAGCGCAGTTGGCCCTCCTGTGTCACATTTCCGCCAACTTTGGCCTCCACCAAGCAGCAGTACTCATGAAGCTGCCGCATTCCCGAGAGCAGTGGCAGGTGGCGACATAGGTGCTGCTGGCCCCAACTTCCTGCCCTCCATTCTTTTTGGCCCCTTCTGGGGGCCTGAGGGCAGCTGATTTACCCCCCCCCCACCCAGCATCTCATCCCCCAGCCCCTTTGAGAAACTGGTGTTCCTGGGGCAGTGTTCCCAAAGTATCGTCCCTACATGGCTAGTATGCAAGGTGCTAAACCTTTTTTCATCCTAATAAAACCTTTTTTTGTTTTCCTGTGAATTTGAAAAAAGAATAAAATAGCACATTGAATTCATGACCCCATAGCTATTATTTTTAGGCTATATATAGTAAGTATCTAAAGAAAAATAATGACTTGATTTAAAGACATATATTAAGAAAATTATAGTGTAGGAGGTGTGAAGATGGCAAAAAAATAAAAAAATAAAAAAACCCACGAGAGTGGTATGGAGATGTTTGAATTTTGGAAAAAGTATACCGTGAGGCAGAGGCCAGGATCTTATCCTTGTTTATTGTCTCGGCTACCAGCTTCACTTGGGATGAGTCCAAGGAATAGAGAATTTAAAAGAATGCAAACCAGAAATCAAAAGGTATCTAGTCCCAGCTCTGCAGTTGATGGAGTCTGATCTCAACCAAATCCCTTAATTTCTATAACCTTCCGTTTTATCATTTGTAAAATGAAGAAGTTAGATTCAATGAACCTTCTTAGAACTTCCTTTCAGCAGTAAGATGACATTATCCCATTGGTCACGATCTCACTGGAAACAAAACCTGAATTTGAGATCCACAGTCATCTCTAAGATATCCGGGTTGGCTCACATGTCCTCACGTCAAGCTTTCTTACTGGCTTTAGGGGTTTATGGGTAAGAGGTGCCCAGAGCCTGTGAGACCCTTGTATTGCACTACACTCTTTAATTTGGAAAGATGCTCTGAGAGGAAGAGTGTGTTTCATCAAAGCTTGACACCTCATAAACAATAAACATCAGCTTTGTGAATGGTTGAATGAGTCCTTATTTTACAAGTAGAGATAGAGACACAAATGAGGCCAGGAAGGCGGGGAGGAGTAAAGTGACTTGCCCAACACTGTTCAGCTCGTGGGAGCACATGGATGGCTCAGACGGTTGACCCTCCGACTCTTGGTTTCAGCCCAGGTCATGATCTCAGAGTGGTGAGATCGAGCCCCGCATCGGGCTCCTCGCTCAGCGCAGAGTCTGCTTGTCCCTTTTCCTTCCCCTTTGCCCACTCTCTCTCTCTCTCAAATAATTCAATAAAATCTTAAAAAAAAAAAAGACTATTCAGCTGGTGCCTTATTAGGCCAGTCTCTATGCCAGGCCTTCTAATCACACAAAGTAGAAAAGCGTGGGTTTGGGGGATCCAGCCTTAAAGGTTGAATCCCATTTCTGCCCACTAACCAGTTGAGCTGGTAACTTCTTGAGTTACTACGTTACTTGAGTTACAACTATTTGAGTTTTTGGTAACTTCCTGGAGTCTTTATTTCCTAAATGCCCAAATGGAGAGGCGACACATCTGTGCCCAGCTGGGGCCTGGCACGGGGTAGCTCGAGGCAATGATGGTGGCTGTTCCAGCTGTGATGACCAGGGTCGCTTTCCTTCACGATCTCCCTCCTGTTCTCGGCACAATACTCCGCATGTCCCCTGAGAACAGCTGCTGAGCCAAGAATGGACTCAGGGCAATCTTTAAGGAGACTCTGTGAATAGCATTCAGATGGAGGCTCAGCCACGCTTCAGGAGAAATTCTCATTCCCCGCGGGCTCCTTTGGTCTGGGGAGGGCTGAGTGAGAGGAATGCTCCCTGACATTGACCGGCGGCTGCCATGTGATCATCAAAATGCGGATGGGGAGCGCCATTTGCTGTTTCTAGAAACCCAGTCTAGTTCCCAGTACAAGTGTCAAAGGAGAGCTGGGATCGGGAGACCTGAACATGTAGTTTGAACAAATTCCCAGGTGGGAAAGAGGTTTCATTTGTGTTGGGAGACACTGTAATTGTGAGTGATATGAAGAAACTTTAAGACCATGATAACCAGGGCTAGTGCCCATTTGTGTGCCCTGGGTTGTGTTCACTGCAGACCTGGGCTCCCTGTGTCCCTAAAGTGTAACTCCTGTGACCACATGAGAGGGACATGAGGAAAAGGAAACGAGCATTTGCTTGATTTATATTAATATTAGTTAATATTCATGTTTCCAGGACACATCTTTAAAGAGATTAATATTTTCAGTATACATCTTTAACTACATGCTACCTAGGTAGGTCAAATGCTTCGATAAAAGTGAAGCCAGTCCCCAAACCAGGTCTTCTGATTACAAGAGGAAGAGGATAGGTATTGGGGATCCTGTCCCAAAGTTTGGATCCCCAGTCTGCCCACTAACCAATTCTGCCCATGAACGAGTATCTAAATAAGAAAATAAACATGAAATAAAAGGTGCCAGTTGTGGTAATATTTGACTAAATTTTATAAAGTTTACCTCTGCCACTCTGTGGAAAGGAATGAGTAAGCAATAATTTAATGATTTAAAGATTTGGGGATATGGGGCAGTGGGGAGAAGGACTAATTTACTGAGGCAAACTTAGGTTTTGCTAATTAAAAACATTTCTGTAACATATTTGGATGCAAGCTGTGTGCCTTATAAAGGAGCTCTGTATTTTCATCATAAGGACTAATAAAGTCCAATTTTAAAAATAGCTACACTTTCAGAAGAAATCATATATTCTATGAATTTCTTACTTTGGGCCTAGACAAATGAAGAAGTGTATTTGGTATCCCAGGATTTAAAGGACTTTCAATCGAGAGAGAGCAGACATTAAGTCATGAGAGGGCTCACATAAAACCATTAGTAAAATGGCATATATTGTCTTTATCTTGTATGTATGTGCATAACTACCCAGAGCTACATGTGTCGGTATTAGCTATATGCTAGAATGTTTACTGAATTATGCCATGCTAGGTAAAAGGGCAAACACCTAGAAAAAGAGGGCTCAAAATGAACAGACATCATTGCGGATGAGTTCCAAGAGAAGACTAGATTTGAGAAGGTTCTTGCAAATCAGCCCTCTGCCCAAAACACTTCCATGGTCCCCATTCCCCACACTGTCATGGTGTCCCCAAACACTATGTCTGGCTTTGAGAATACTCCCATGATTTGGTCCCAAATACCCAACCATTTCATGGTCCCTACTAATTTCCATTACATCTTTTTATGTAGACTGTGGCCTTGGTTTTGTCAGCTCTGTAAATTGGGTGACCTTGGGTAAATTGCTCAGTGAATCCCTCAGTATTGAGGTCTCTTGAATCCTAAAGTGAAGGGGCTGGGCTGTGTTAGGTGTCTATTCTCCATCTAGCTGGCTCCAGCCTCAAATCTTCATTGCTGTCCAAGTCCTGCCCATCCTGCAAAGAACAGCTTCATCCCCAAGATTCCAACTTTTATAGACACCCCCCAAGTTAGAGGCAGAAACACTGAGTTTGGTACCATCCACCTCCCCCATTAACTACCTACCTATCTGTCCACCAGTCCTACACTCTGCTGGATGGTGCCTGACACCGGTCTCTGCAACCGGGGACTGAAACCTAGGAGCCCTGCCTGCTGCTTCTCCACGCCCTGCACTGTCCTGGCTCAGAGGAAACCATGCAGCTTATTCAGGAAAACCTCATGGGATTAATTCGGAATCAGAGGGAGATAAGCTCAGCTTCCCTTGTTGTGGGGTAGAGTGGGAGGAAAAACAGGAGTGAAATCCAAGCAGAATTCAAGGACAGAAGTCCAAGTGAACTGAAATAATGGTAAAATTCGGATCCACCTAGGTGGTGGATCTCCCAAATACTGAGATTTTCTTTTTCACTTTCTCTCCCCCATACCACATCCCGCACACATGCAGGGACACACACATGCCCCAAAGCGAGTTGCAGTTAGCGTCTACCCCGGTGTCACTTCATATGGGGCAATGAATAGCACTGGGCCATGCTCTCAGCCATTCTTTCGGACCACAACACATGCTAGAAACCAATGACATGGGCCTGATTAGGTCGCTGTTCTGTGGCTGTTGTCTGCTTCTAACTAGTCCTGCCTACAATTACTTTGAATTATAGAGTTTTAACCAACTTTCACCAGGACCTACAAGAAGACCCACCCCACAGCACAGCCCAGAGTTAGGCCGGGCGTCCTGGACAACCAACAGAAAGCAGATAGGGGAGGTGCAGGGCCGCAGGGTTCAAACCTGGGCGGACTCGCACGTACCAGCCCAGGGCAGCAGGAGAGCCTGGCGAGGCCCGGCATGGACCCGGGAACCTGTGCTGGGGTGCCAGCAATTCCAGTGATCAACTCTGCGCCTCCCGGCCCTTAGCTTCTCTGTGCCTTGGTTTCTTCATCTATAAAATGGAAATAATGAGAGTCCCTACCTTACAGAGTTCTCGTGAGAATGACATGAATTCGAATAAGTGAAGCTCATAGAACAAACAGTCCTGGGACCAGAATAAGTAACGAGAAAGTGTGGGTTGCAATTATTTTTGTTGTCGTTGTTAATACTATTAACGTTGTTTGGAGGATGGAGGTGTGATGCGAGACTATGACTGTAAGGCTGGGAGGGGCTTTTCCTAGTGTCATAGAGTTTGGGGCCCCCCGCGGAGGTCTCACCTCCCAGTCTCCCCCCCGCCCCACCTCTGCCCCCGCCCCTCCTCCAGCACATGCGAAGACACACGCTGTTAGAGAGGAAGAATTCCTTTGAGACAGGATGTTCCTTTCCTCTCCGTGACCTTGACTGAAGGAGCAGCCACACACTCTGAAGTGGTCCCCTGCTCCTCTTCTCCATTTCTTACCTACTTTCTGGACCAGGAAGAGGAAAGAAAAGAACAAGACATGTCTGCTGTGTGAGAGGCAGGTGCGGGGAGAGAGACCCCTTAACAGGATGCCATAGTTTATTCCAGGCCAGCACAGGGCACAGAACAGACTCAAAGCAGGGCAAGCGATGACCTCCAGGGCAGCCGCCTGCCTCCCGCGGGTGCCAGGTCTGACCAGGAGCATAGCCTTCTGGGAGTTAGCTGTGGCTACTTCAAGGATGTTATCTGACTCTATTCGGACAGTTATTCCCAAAAAAGCTCTCTTCCAGTTCCATCATCCTTGGGAACTCGCAAGCACATGCTGCAGGGGTCGGACCATAGCTGTAGAGTATCATAGGAGGAGATGCTCGGGTAAGACCTGGAGCAGGGGATTCCAAGATGGAAAGACAGGAAACCTGCTGCTCGGGAACTTTCTCAGCACAGTGACTGGGCTCAAAAACTGCCAGTTCTTTTTCTCTTTCTTTCTTTCTTTTTCTTTCTTTCTTCTTTCTTTCTTTCTTTCTTTCTTTCTTTCTTTCTTTCTTTCTTTCTTTCTTCTTTCTTTCTTTCTTTCTTCTTTCTTTCTTTCTTTCTTTCTTTCTTTCTTTCTTTCTTTCTTTCTTTTTTCTTTCTTTTTTTTTTTTCTTTTTTGCCAATATTACATTTATTCATTCGACATTAAATAAATGAATCAAGTACCCACCACGGGCTAGAGACTGCACCTGGGGTTGAGAGTGCAGGAAGTAGGGGAAGAGATGCAGGATGAATATGGTTAGAACCTGCCTGGGGAAGCTCATAAACACAACAGAGAGCGTTTGAAAGAAGCAGACACAGAGAGCTGAGAACCCACAATAACACGGTCATTTGCATGGGGGTGTCAGGAAAGCTAATCAGAAGGGTTGGTATTTAGTTAGGTCACCAAGAAAGCTGGGAAAGGGGCCAGTGGAAGTAACCTGTATATGTTAGTCATTACAAATGCCAAGCCTGGAATGAAATAGTCCGGGGTTCGAATGTTAGCTTAACCATTTATCAGACTGTAAAACTTGAATCAAGTTCTTGATTTCTCTGAGCCTTAACTTTCTCATCCATGAAATGGGACTCAGTCCACTCATCTCATAAAGAGAATCAAGTGACAGGATCGCCATCAGGCTCTTGGCACAGTACTAGCCCAAAGTACCCACAGGGTAGAGGTAACTATGGTTGTTCTTTAGCCTGTTTACTTTTGTTCTGCGTTGTTGTGAAGGTGGTGAAGTGGCCCACTGAGAAATCCCAGCCTCCAGAGAGGCCGGGTGTTCCAGGAGGCTTGGCATGGATCTTCAGCAGCCCTCTGGTCAGGCAGAACATGTTGGCAGGGTGGAATGTGCTAGCACAGTGGAATATTCTTGCATCTTGGCTTATAAAATATACAGATAAGTTTCCTCCAACTCTCTCTAATGCCTTCTGGCTCCAGGGCTCTTCAGCATGCGCCACACCCAGTCTGTAAGGAGCACGTCCCACTGAGGAGGAACTGAAATGCCAGCCACCTTCCCATCCCCTGCTCTCAGCGCCCTGCCCACCAAGTGGCCATACCTTCCTCACAGGGCAAAGCCTTCACTGCCCCAGCCACACCTTCCTCATTCTCTGTCTCCCTGCCCCTCCTTGAAAAAAGAGTCAGTAGGAGGAGAAGGGGTTTAGTTTAAACAGTTTAGTTTAAACAGAACTCGGGGGCGGGGGGGGGGGGGGGGGGGGGGATGACATTTGTTTTCACAAGGAGGAAATCAAGCCTTTTCAGTTACCATAAAAATTGTGCTGATGTTGGCTCAGCAACCCCCTCATATGCTCGAACCATGATGCCCTGAGGTACAGAACTTCCCAGGATGAGGTTCCTGGCTGCTTCTGAAGCTAGCAGCCGCTCTGGGGGTCAGAGCAGGCTCAGCCCACAAGACCTCCTAGGCTCAGGGCCTGGTAGAGAGCGACTTCCAAGGGACCCTGGCTCCCGTGGCTGGCACCCCGTGAGAAGAGACGGCGGCTGGCAGAATCGTTAAGAAGATGTCCTGAATATTTCAGTACAGCCTATTTTACCCCACACCTTTTGGCCTCATATCCAGCACTACCAACCCTCAGGAGTGCCCCTTTGCTCAGCTGCCCTCAGGAGCCCATCAGGGGGAAAATCACCTGCTAATCCCTGGTCTGGTCATAGAGGCTGCCCTTTGTGAACAAGGAAGGATGGCCTTGAGAGCCCCATTTGAGGATTGGGGCTACATCGAGAGCTAGAAGACAGCCACCAGCCACTGAGAGGGGCAGCGGGTCACTCTGTCACTTGCCTTGTTTTGAAAAAGAACAGCACTTGAGTTGGGGAACTGCCTGATTTATCTTTAGAAAGAGGCGACGTATAAATATATCCAGTAAATCGCAGAATTGGAGGCGATCCAACTGCCTAGGGTTACGAAAGAAACTTTGAAAAAGGTCAAACCTACAGTTTCCTGTATTAAACTCTGCTGGCACAGGAAAGAAAAGTCTTATAGAGAAATCAACTATAGTCTGTCTCTTCTTCTGTTTTTTTTTTTGGAAGGGGCAAATTAAATTTAAAGGTCAGTTTTTGAACAGCTCCTAATTGCAACCACTGTATCTCTTTGAATCTTGAAAGGCCCCCATCACCTTACCTTGCAGTCGTAATCCTCATTTCACAAGCTCTTAAAAGAGCTTTTAAGAGGCTTCAGTGAACTTTGAATTGTTCTAATTTCAGCACAGTTTGGAGGCCGTGAAGCTAAGTGCAGCCTTTCAAAGCAGGGGTGGAAGTTTTCCATAAGGGGATCTGACCTTGAACTTTCTCTACATCGATCGGATCTGCACATCTGAGCATACCGTGCCATAATTCTGTCTTTACGGTGGTAAAAAAAAGGGGAAGAGAATTAACCTGATAATTACACGAATCTGGCTCTGAAGGGTTCCAGGAGCAAGGAGGTGGGCATGTGAGCGTCCACATGTGTGGAAGCTCTGAAATGGTGGAATGTGGTCAGCCTGTGTGGACACATCAAGCTCTGGCCTTAGCCTCAGTGTTAGTTAGCAGTGGACCTCTTTGGCTCTCTTTTAGAAATTCTAAACCAGCAGAGAGAGCATGGATGTTTGATGTAGCCTTCTTTCACTCAACTTTTGGGGAGTTACTAAAGAGTTAATAACTAGACTGATTTGCTTCTTAGCTCTGTTCTAATTCCTTTGGTGGAAGGGCTAATGAGAAGAACAATATACAAAAGCCATTCATAAGAGAGGGAAAGAAAGAAAAGGAGAAATGACAAAATAATCTACAAACGACAAGTCTCCAAAAATGTGGGGGCAGATCCATCACCCTTGAGATCCAGTACACGACAGGTGGGCACTGGGCCAGGACGGTACATTTTGGATAAGACTTCCATTCGGTGTACGTGGCACCTCATTTAATCCCTGCTAAAGTCATGTGGGCAGAGGGAGCAGCTCTTCTTTCTCGGTTGCTGCAGGTGAATGGCATGCGAGTCAGTGTTACCTAAATAGCCCATGCTACATACGCAGTGAATGATGGAGGCACACTTGAATCCACATATTCGGACTCCAGATCTCTGATGCTCTTTCCAGTGCGGTTAAGAGTCCCGTTCATTTGCTGAAGTAGTAAACAGTTTCCCAGTGGCCTGAAAGAGTACATGGTGTCCCTAACACCAGGTTTAGTGCCAAAAAAGTCACTTTCACTATTAGGGGACAAGAGCCCAATTGATTCTTTGCATTTCTCAGGTAGAATAAAGCTGAAGTAAATACATTATTGGTCCAAAGCTCACACAAAAAAGAGTGTTGTGCTTCAAAGTAGTAATCTTGGGAAGCAGTATGGTTGTTCTTACAAGGCTACCTGCTCAAAGGGTTTTTAACTGCCCATTAATAGTTGCCTTTGGAGCCAGATTTCAAATTACACAATAAAACATTCATGTTACTTTATAATTACACCTGGTAATTTCCATACACAGAAAATAGTGTTACCTCTCAGACCAGACCGTAGTTTTACACCAAACTTGACTTTCTTCTCTACAAAATCAAATTTACCTTTCGAGGATGAAAACTCAACACACTTCCCAAAAAGGAGTTTTTTAAAAAAATGCTTTGACTTGATGGCATCATTAAAATGAGTGCATCTCCTACCAAGATGGTCCTTTTGAAGTGGACACTGCTGATACAGCTGTGTGGTTCTGGTTTATTTAAAAACCAACCACTTACTTTGTAGTGACCCTTGAATAAAACATCCCAAGCCTCCCAAGATCTCCCGAGGGTAGAGAGAGGAGCCAGAGCCTATAAAAGAAGAAAATAGGATGTCGGGAGGTTTGCAGTGTGTCCCCCCCCCCCAACCCCCTCCCCGCCCCGCCACCAGCGACAGCAGCAGCAAACGGCCTGCTGTCGTTCTTAAAACAACAAATATCACTGGAGACTGTTTTCGGAACTCCAGGCCAGCCACACGGTCTTAATAAAGTTGGCCATTTACCCAATCTCTCAGAGCCTGAGAAGCATATTGGTAACAGAATTAAGATCCTGGGTTTTGGGAAGCCTGGGTGGCTCAGTCGTCAAGCGTCTGCCTTCGGCTCAGGTCATGATCCTGGGGTCCTGGGATCGAGTCCCGCATCAGGCTCCTTGCTCAGCAGGGAGTCTGCTTCTCTCCTGCCTGCCGTTCCCACCCTGCTTGTGTTCTCTCTCTCTCTGTGTCAAATAAATAAATAAAATCTTTAAAAAAAAAAAAAGAAAAGATCCTGGGTTTCGTTCTAGCTCTGACTTCTGTGCAGACCGATGGAAGTGAATGCCCTTGCTTCATCTTCTCCCTCTGCCTCTCCTCCCCTGCAGGCAGCATCGCCGCCATTACGGTGACGGTCATTGCCGTGGTGTTGTTGGTGTTTGGAGTCGCAGCGTATCTGAAGATCAGGTGAGACGCACCTTACTCTTCCTTACGGAGAAAAGGGTTCCATTTTGTCAGGCTGCGGGCTGAGAGCTGGTTTGCTGAGGGCTTGTGTCCTGATAAGCACCTGAGCTCTTGGGAATGCTGGTAGGGATGCAGCAATGGCCGTCGTAGTGCGCGCTGGACAGGAACCCATGGTGCGGTGTTTGAACCTTGGCAACGCAGAAGAAATAAGTGGATGTATACAGCATGATGATGGAAGGAGAATGGACCTGCAGTCAGGAGACGGAGGCTGTGGCCCTCTGCCCTTAACTCCCCTCCTCACCCTGAGAAAGCCACATGCCCCCCGAACCTCAGGTTCTTCATCTGGGAGATGGGGTGGAGGCTCAGTGGTTCGTAAATACTGATGTTCGGAATACCACTGTGTGGATGTGTGCCCAGTCTGTAAGGAGGTTTTCACTGATTCTAAAGCAAAATGTTGAAAATACAAGGAAAGTGTAGTGTTTTCAGGGCGCCTGGGTGGCTCAGTCATTAAGCGTCTGCCTTCGGCTCAGGTGATGTTCTCAGGGTCCTGGGATCGAGTCCCGCCTTGGGCTCCCTATTCAGCAGGGAGCCTGCTTCTCACTCTCCCTCTGCTCCTCCCCTCTGCTTGTGCTCGTTCTCTCTGTTTCTCAAATAAAATAAAAATCTTAAAAAAAAAGAAAAAAGAAAAGAAAGTATAGTGTTTTCTATAAAATTAGATTCCCCCCCTGAGATTATGTCCTTATATTTTTGGCTTTAAAATATCTCATCTTTTATGAAATGAAGGTGATCACGGATGGCAGCTGAGTTTTTACTTGCTTTAGCTAAATAGAAAGTTGCAACAGTCTGTGAGCCCCCAATTTTGTTGTCTACTGCTTCGTGAAATCCCAAAGGCTCAAAAACCACATTACTTACCCTGAGGCTCCTTACAGCTGGAACATGCCTAATGGCAAGTGTCAGTCTTATTTGCCAGTCTGTGCAGGGCCTCTAACAAGGGACAAAAGGCCATGTGCCACCATGAGCACAGCCACTCTCTGACCTCCTCCCATGGCTGGGGCCATCTTTACGGTAGCTCCGGGCAGACCCTGTCACTCCGTCCCTTAAAAGCCCCCGGTGACGGGGCGCCTGGGTGGCTCAGATGGTTAAACGTCTGCCTTCAGCTCAGGTCATGATCCCAGGGTCCTGGGATCGAGTCCCGCATCAGGCTCCCTCCTCAGCGGGAGCCTGCTTCTCCCTCTCCCTCTCTCTCTCCCTGTCTCTTATGAATAAATAAATAAAATCTTTAAAAAAAAAAAAAAAAAGCCCCCGGTGGCTTCCCCCTGTACTTAGAGAATTATTTTCTTTTTTAAAGATTTTATTTATTTATTTATTTGAGAGAGCGAGAATGAGAGAGAGAGAGAGAGAGCACATGAGAGGGGGTACGGTCAGAAGGAGAAGCACACTCCCTGCCGAAAGCAGGGAGCCCAATGTTGGACTCAATACCAGGCCTCCAGGATCATGACCTGAGCCGAAGGCAGTCGCTTAACCAACTGAGCCACCCAGGCGCCCCTGTACTTAGAATTAAATTCTAACCCCCCAGCTTGCCCCTCAAGGTCATTCATGGAGCCTGCCCTACCTCTTCTCACTCATCACTTCTCTCTCTCCATCTGAACCACCGAGTCGCAGTCACACAGGCTTTCTGTTCGATTCTTAGAACGTGCCAGGCTCTTTTTCTCTCCAGGCCCTTGGCCCTTGCCCGACCCTGTCTCTGAAGGCTTTTCTTCTAGCTCTTTCTCATGCAAGGTTTTCACATCACATCCTCCAGAAGACTTCCCTTCCAGTTTGGTGCCTCATTACTTTTGTTCTGGCTACCACCACTGTTTATTATTTTATTCATTGTTTTATATATTTGTTTACTTGTTTATTATCTCTTTTCCCCACACAAAAAATGCTAAGCTCCATGAGGACCCAGACTTTGTGAGCACAACACTGGGTGCAAAGATGCTCAATAAACTGAATAAGTAAACAACGTGTTTATCATCTCTGCCGCACATTCCCTTTGCTGCCCTCTCTCATCTCCTCTGCTCACCCCAGCCCAAACCAACACCCACCAGGAACCTCTCCCATGCTCTTTCCCTTTTACCTCCCTCCATCTTTTGTTCTAAATTGTGCACCAGCTCAATCTAATGATGGTGTCAAGTCTGAGAATGCCTCGTGATATCACCAGTACCTAAGGTACAAAGAACAGGAAAGCCAGGTTTCAAAGAGAAATTGGAATTAAAGGGCCAGCGTTACCTGTATCTAAAAGCCTTTATGAAAGCATCCTTGTCTCCTTCATTGCTTAAAACATCTCTTTTCTTCACTAAGTCTGTATTTCCTTGACCAAAAACTTAATTTTATGAATTATATCTTACCAAATGGTACACTTTTCAGTCCATTTCATTACTAGTTTATCACTGCAGATACGCTGTTTTCATTAGGAGTTAAATTGGCTTTTATGAGCTAGTCTGGAACCCTCATTCCCACTTTGTGTTGGGGTGGGAGGAGGCAAAAGTGGAACTTACGGATGAACTTTAGAATCACTCTGCAGTCACAGTGGTGAGTTTCTGAAGGGCTGGGTCACAAAAAATATGACCTCCACTGAAATGTGGAGTGGAATAGAAATGCTTTCCTCTTGCCACACACTTGCCAAAAATGATCTTTGTCTTGACTCCAGGCAAGAATTCAGGTTTACCATCTCAAACCACTGCCTAATCTATAGGCAGTCTAGAACAGTGGTTAAGAATTCAGACTCCTTGGGGCGCCTGGGTGGCTCAGTCAGTTAAGCATCTTGCCTTCGGCTCAGGTCATGATCTCGGGGTCCTGGGATCGAGCCCCGCATCGGGCTCCCTGCTCAGGGGGGAGTCTGCCTCTCCCCCTGCCTCTCACTTATTCTCTATCTCTCTCTCTCTCTCTCAAATAAATAAATAAAATCTTAAAAAAAAAAAAAAAAAAAAAGAATTCAGACTCCAGAAACCAGGAGGCCTCAGTTGGAATCCAAGCTCTACTAGTTTTCAGCAGGTTCTAGTGTGACCTGAGCATGTCACAGAGCTTCACTAAACCTCACTTCTCCTTCCCGTGTAAGATGGGGGCCATAATATTAACTACTTGGTAGCATTGTTGGGAAAATTAATGGACACTGCTTCCCAAGTACATAGCACGGCCATCAGCACCAGCATCATCAAAGAGGTCACCGAGAAGGAAGGGCCCCCAGGAAGACAGTTGCTTGACAGTTACTGAGTGTTAGCTATGGGCCAGGCCCTCCTCTGAGCACTGGGGTCCCACCAGTGATGTGACACAATCCTGCCATCACAGAACATACTGCATTTGGAATATTTTGTTAGCAGGTCATTAAAATCGGTTCTAATGAGTGCTGATTAAAATTCCATAACGTTTTATTTTAAAAATTTAAAGAGTGTTTTCTCCAGGCATTCTCAACACCAGATAAATTCAGTGAATGATTAAGATGAAGTAGTCACTGTTTCTCTCCCCCATATAGGTCCTCCCTCTTAAATGTAGAAAGGCCCCAGGGGGATAAGTTTAAGGTTGTTATTTTTCTTTGGGACTATAAATTTAAGGATGGATAAAGTGACCAGACCTCTGTTTAGAAACCCCCTAAGGAAAGCCCCTTTCTGCTGCTCTGATAATTATTTTGGCAAAATGATAACATAAGGAGGTTAAGAGCCCTCACGAATATTAAGGCTATGCCAAAACCCTTTCGAGTGTTATTTTGCCAGATTCTTGGAAAGCCCCACTTATCATTCATCAAAAATACATCTGGATCAATTGACAAACATGTGTGTGTGTGTGTGTGCGCGTGCATGTGTACCTAGGGTTAGGTTTTCCCTTGGCTGCAAGTTTATTGCATTCCTATCATCCCAGACTTCTGAGAACAGTAACATGACAAGAGGTCTGTCTTCTGTGGTCCTTCAGCTCACTTGGCTGGAGCAGCAAGTGACTGAAATCACAACCCAGGAGGGAACCATTTCTGGCCTGCAGCCAGTGGGCTATCAGCCTGGCCCAGCCAGGGTCCCTAAAAAAGCAAAAGAAGAGTCTGCTTCAAAGGGCAGCCCCACAACCAGGAGAAGAGCATGTCTTGTAAGCTCTGCTAACTGGCTCAGTCGGTTCACCTTTTCCCAAATCCTGATTCCCTCTGAAGGCATGGGCCGCCTCCACCATCTATTTCCACACTCCTATTCTTCTAGGACCTGTGACCCCTAGTTCTGTCACAATATCCCCTGCCTAGAGAACCACCTCCTTCTGTCACTAAGCCACTGTTGGAAGTGACTTATAAACACGAACTGCCCTGAGCCTGCCGGGGCTCTTCTCCATCAGCGACCCCACATCTTCACTGGCGGTGATGTGGCGGGGAGGGAGGAGAGTGGGCTTTGCGGTCAGCTTTAACACGGACCCTTCTCCTTACTGGTTAGGGGGCCTTGGGCAAATTATAATCTCCCTGATCCTTAATTTCTTCATCTGCAAAAATAGAGTGGATAACACCTCTCAAGGTTGTTTTGAAGATGAAATGGAGTAATGAAGATAGAGCACCTGGTGGTTAAGAACATGTACTCTAAGCAAATTTATTAATCACTGTGATCAGTTTTAAGGTTCTATGAGTATAACTATATATAATTGTGTTAGTATTACGGTACTAACTCAGGTTAGTAATACTAATACCTAACTAATCCTATACCTAATACCGAACTCGGGATCGTTACAAGGATTAAGTTATAATACAGATAAACATTCAGCGCCGGGTGCAAGGTGAGGGCAGAGGAGGGGCTAAAGCCTGTCATCGTAATTGTTGTTACAACAGTCCTTGCTACCTCGGTGCTCAATTAGATGGTCGCAGCGGACAGTCCCATTCACTAGGCATCGGGGATTCAGAGAGGGGAGGGGGAAGATGACACAGCAGCTCAGGTTTCTAACTACGCCCCGATGGGCAGATGTCCACGTTCCCTTTGATGGTTTCGGTTGTGTTGTCTTCCACACGCCTGTGAGGCTGCGTCCATGTTATAGGTTCGTAAGCAGAAACTACTTCTGAGCAGTCTTGATTCCAAGGCTTATTTGCAACTTGAAAAGAAAGCAAAAGCCCTGCCTGCCTCTTGCAGAAGGGTGTCTTTAATTCGTGCTGATTGAAGAATGAGGTAAGTCGGTTTTGTTTTTGTTTAAATGGGCTCAAGACTGTTCTGCCAGAAGATAATCCCCTGCGCGGGAGACCGTATCTGCTATCGCCAGCAATGTGGATGCTGCTATAATTAGGTGTGGGTAACCCAGGAGGACAACACGGGCTGTTCCCGTCACAAAAATAAATGTGATCTTGATTTATAGACACAACAGGGCCTGGCTCGTAAGGCATTTTGTTAGAAGTCACCTGTTCTGCTTTAAGTCTTCCAGTGATTACATTTTATACAACTGGATGCCTTTTGGTTGTTGGTAGGTTTAAAGAGTTAGCCCAGCCAACCATTAAGTCTAAGATCTTCTAGAATTTGTTACTGACAGGCTGACTTTTTAGATCAGCTTTTGGCATTCTGTAGGTCCAGCTGACTTGATTCTCTAGCTCAATGGTTCTGAAACGTTAATGTGCATAAGAATCAATGGGGGAGCTTATTATAAACACAGTTTCCTTTCAGGTGATGACTCGACAATGTTAGCAGCTTCTCCTGAATGTTCTCCTAAACCCAATTTAGTCATGTCCTAACTTATTTTGACAAAAATCTAAAAAAGGGGAAGATGCTTAGAGGTGATACTATACAAAGGCTTCATGAAGGAAGTAGGTCTTAAAAGAAATTAAATGAAAATGAAATTTAATTTAGTATCCTGGATTTTATCCGCAGGATGTGTCCATGGCTTATCTAGGCAAAGTTAGGTGCTCTTCTCTGCTAAACATTGGAAAAACAGCTTCGATGGATATTGGACAGCTCGTTGTCATGTTCCAACTTAGCATATTTATGCTTAGCAATCAATTTTACCCACTTATAGGCCAATATCAATCTGTGAAAACGTGGGATTAGCAAATACCAGTCTATAGAAATGTTTATCATTGAAAAAAATCTGTATTTATATCTGAACTCACTTATATAACCCATTCATCACTTTTTCTCCTTCAAGTGTCTAGTGCGTTCCTCATGGCCATTGTCCCTGTTCCCAGATCTGTCATCATGGGTCTTTAGAAGAAATACATTTCAAGACAGTCCCCCGCAAAACAAACAAACAAAAAATCACAGTTTCCTGGGGGTGGTCCCCATAGGTTCTGACGCGGTGTGGCAGCTCACAGGTGAGGACAATGCTGCAGGCTGTGAAAACCATATTGAGTAACCCTGATCTACCTCTGTCCGCCAACACTCCCCCCACACACACTATAGATACGGCACCCCCACTGTTCCGTGTCTCGGCTACTTTGGACATGCTGATCCCCCTGCTAGAGGTGTTTGGTTCATCTTTTTTTTTAATCTGGCTAATTCCAAATTGTCTAGCATGAAAGAGATGCTCTCCGGGAAGCCTCCTCCCCACCATCTCCACGGGGAGCCCCTTACTGCAAGCTTCTCCTTTGTATGACTCAGTTCCCTATCCTGGAATCACTGCCTTCTTTGTCAATCTGCTCCACTAGAAGGATAAAAAGCCCCTCGCAATACCATTCATTCCTGGAGGAGTGAATGATTCTGGGTAGCAAAATTTGGGGTACAGCAGCAGTGTTCATTTATTCCAAATAGGGGGAAATGGGGTTTAGAGAAGGGGGAGCTTGTGGGAACCTGTTAAAACCATATACTTTCATTAGTTACCTCGTGACTCTGAACTTCTTTACAAATAAACAGGTGTTTCAATATGTGGGCCTCTTCTGTGATGAGTGTCTGCCAGGATGATACTGGCAGATAATTTTAAAATAGAGAACAAATTTCATCTACTCCTTCAAAGTAAAGGTGATTATTTATAGATAAATTCAAAAGTAACTGCTCTTTAAAAGAAACCCAGACTGTGGACAGAAGACCTTGAAAATGAATGATTGGAATGTTTCCATCATTGGGATTTGGGTACAAAGACAGGACTGATAGGTTTCCTAAGTTATGATCCTCATTCTGCCACCGACTTGGTACAGTCGCTGTAAATTCACCCCTCATGGTCACAGCTTTCTTAGCCTCAGAACATTGCTGATCGTGTTCCTTTCCTAGTTTGGACAAATGTGACATGGCTATATAAGATGTCACTATCAAGGGAAGCGGGGTGAAGGGCACATGGGAATTCTTTGTACCATCTTTGCAATTTTTCTATAAATCTAAAATCATTCCCATAATTAAATAATTTACTTTGAAACAATTACAGTTCAGTAGCTATCACACAGATATGTTGTTTGCTGCTTCCTCAGAGCCTCTGCGCTTTCTGTTCTCTCTGCATGGTTTACCTCAGGCATCCACGTGGCTCATCCCACATCTCTTTCACCTGTCTGTTCAAATGTCATTTTAGTGAGACTTTTTTCTGATCACCATATTCCTAAGGACAATCCCCACCTCCCATGTGGAACTCCTCATTCCCCTCTGTTGCTCTGCTGTCCTCTACTGCACAGATTACCTTCTGCCATATTATTTTTCATGTCTTATCTGTTGTGCCTGCCCCCACTGCAACGTAAGGTCCCTTAGGACAGGGGTTTTGGGGGCGCCTGGGTGGCTCAGTTGGTTAAGCGGCTGCCTTCAGCTCAGGTCATGATCCTGGGGTCCTGGGATGGAGCCCCACATCGGGCTCCCTGCTCAGCGGAGAGCCTGCTTCTCCCTCTCCCTCTGCCTGCCACTTTGCCTACTTGTGCTCTCTCTCTCTATCTCTCTGTCAAATAAATAAATAAAATCTTAAAAAAAAAAAAAAAGGACAGGGGTTTTGGTCTGTTTAGCTCACTGAAGTATCTCCCAGCCCCCAAATAGGGCCTAACAGATTGTAAGGTTTCAGTGAATCTTTAAATGAAAGGAACCAGGCAGGGAAATGACAGAGAAAGCAAGCCACCCAACAGAAACAAAGGAGACCATGGCAACTGTACCAAACTGGCTTCGCAAATGGATGATAAGAGTCTGAAGGCTTAATTACCAGTGACTAATGAGTACGTTAGGCTGTGTTTTCCCAGCACTAAGCCATATCTTTTTCATCTTTATGCCCCTCCTTCTTAGCACATAATAAGAGCTCACAATTGAATGGCAAGACTCACTTGACTCGAGAGGAGAGAACTTGGGGGGTGTCACAATAAGCAAAGCTGGAGCCTAGAGGGAGATCGGGGCTTGACCCTTGTAAAGGAGAAGACATTTTCTCAAACAAGTGTGTGTCGACACAAGGGAAGTAAGACACTTCATTCATTTTCTTTTCTTTTTTTTTTAAAGATTTTATTTATTTGACAGAGAGAGACACAGCAAGAGAGAGAGAGAGAGAGAGAGCACAAGCAGGGGATGTGGGAGAGGGATAAGCAGGCTTCCCACTGAGCAGGGAGCCCGACGCAGGGCTCGATCCCAGGACCCTGGGATCATGACCTGAGCCGAAGGCAGACGCTTAGTGACTGAATCACCCAGGCGTCCTTCGTTCATTTTCAAAGACGTTTGGGTTCCATTAAGTATCGATGCTGCAGTTATCTTAAAATAGGTACCATTGTGCAGTTGTGGGGAAGGCCTCCAACCGCAGATGTCTTCACTGCATGTCCCAGTTGTCACAGGCCATCAGCAATTAGGGACGAGGTGAGTAGGAAGGGCTGCTTCCTGTTAGAGCAAAGCCATTTGAGAAGGAAGCCATGAGGCCAGGGCTTGACACAAATCACTCCCTATTTTGTTCCCCCAGGTTCTGCTTTTAGCTCAAGAACCCATACGGTAGCAGCAGCATGGGGCTTACAGCACAGGACCATTGATTAACTGTGAGCTCTGTGCTGAGGGCTTTAAAGCCACATCATTGCCTCAGAGAAATGCAAAATTCTCTTTCCTCTTGCTATAATTAAGGTCAAAATGGTGGCTCTGACCCTTTGTACTCTTTAGCAATATTTTCACCCTGCCCCAGTTATATTACGCAGTGAATTGCCCCAGACCGTACGACTCCCTGCTGGTATCGACCAAGCAAACTCTGTCTATGCTATTTATGTGTACCTGATGTAAGCCCGCATCATCAAGTACGAAAGAACGACTGCCTCAAGAGCAACGTGTGAGATGTTCTGAGAATTCAAGGAAAAGTCAGAGGCAGCCTGCCCCCAAGAGGTTTACCATCTATGGGAGCCGCAGCGCAGCGAAGAGGAAACGTAGCTATGTTGGATGGTGCCAGTCTTGACAAAGAAATTGAGTAGACAAAACTGTTCTGGGGCACCTGGGTGGCTCAGTCTATAAGCGTCTGCCTTCAGCTCAGGTCATGATCCCAGGGTCCTGGGATCGAGTCCCACATCGGGCTCCCTGCTCGGCAGGAAGCCTGCTTCTCCCTCTCCCGCTCCCCCTGCTTGTGTTCCCTCTCTCGCTGTGTCTCTCTCTGTCAAATAAATAAATAAATAAAATTAAAAAAAAAAAAAAACTGTTCTGATCTGGTGATGATGCCATTCATACCGACTGCTCTTCCAAGGGAAATGAGATGAAGCAGTGTTGCAGAAGAGAGCCGGGAGACCCAGATTTCAGTACCAGCTCTGCCTTTAAGTCATGTGCACATGGGCATCTAGATTCCTCGCGCCCCACTTTCCTTATCTCGAGAGTGAGGTTGTTTGCCCCTCGTGGACTCCACAAGTACCAATCTGAAAACCGCCCCATCGCCATCTAAGACGTGCATGATTTAAGAAGTTCTGACCTAGAGAGACAGTTTAAAAGGATCATTAGTTATTCTCCTCTTTTTTTTAATTTTTTAATTTTATTTTTATTTTTTTATTATCATGCTCAGTTCGCCAGCATATAGTACATCACTAGTTTTTCATGTAGTGTTCAGTGATTCATCAGTTGCGTGTAACACCCAGTGCTCATCACATCACATGCCCTCCTTAGTGCCCATCACCCTGTCACCCTATCCCCCCACCCACCTCCCTTCTGTAACCCTCAGTTTGTTTCCCAGAGTCCAGAGTCTCTTATTCTCCTCTTAACTCACATACACACACACACACACACACACACACACACACACACACACAAACGTGTTTGTCTTCCTCTCTTTCCAGTATTAGAGGATTGATGCAAACCTGGCTTGCATCCCAGCACACCCAATTCTTCTTGCTTAGGCTCATTAATATATTAAAACAAGCCCTCCAGCTTCAGTACATTCCCAAATAGGGCTTATCTATAGCTTTTGCTTCACTTTGCTCAGTTATTGGTATTGTGCTCAACTCCCTGTACATTCCAACCAGAAGGCAAAGAAAAATGAAAGTAAAGATCCCCCCTTTCCTTTCATTTTTCTAGTATTCATATAGTGAACGTCTCTTATAATACAGCAGATTCAGGTACAGCTCTGATCAAATACTCTTGCCCGGACAAACTGTAAGCAGGAAAACCCAATGACCAAGAAATTTTTAATCCTCTGACCCCACTCCAGCATAATGCTTTAAAAAAAATTCAAATACTAATATAAGAAACTGGTTTTATAACTGTGCCCGTAGTGTGGTTTCAGGAGTTCCTGATGGAAGGGAGGCTTGCTTTTCCCTCCGTGCCCTTTTCCACTCTTTGCAGATAGGCCCTGTGCTTGTGTAAGTTTCATTATAATAAAAATTAAAAAGCGGTACTGGCCAGCATTTACTGTGCTTTTACTATGTGCCAAGGCTTTTATAGGCATTACCTCATTTAATCCTCCCACCAGCCCTAACACATTTTAAGTTTCTCCAGTTTATAGATGGAGAAACGGGGGATTAAAAACATATTCAAGGACATACATCTGTTGACCCAACTGATACTTCTTGGGGATAAAATTATATGATAGATAATAAAATGCTGCAAGAAGTTATATTACCATACAAAGGCGAGGCAGGAGTACCCTATCAATAAAGGAACAGGTTTATTAGGTAGCTGTTGGCCAGGCTTGCAACGGTAAGTCATGCTAAAATTTAGGCTCGGCTCCAGTCATACAATCCCCAGGTTTTTACTTGTTCATTCTCTAGCTTCCATTGCTCAACCATCCTGTTGAAGGATTTGATTGAGGCTGGAGGTGTTAAATGTGAGGGAGGTGTTGGCGATGCGTGGCCAGTGACCTTGTTTACCAAAACTGGCCTCCCCTCTTCCCGGCGATCAGAAGATCAGTGGTGTATTACCTGTGGTCTCTGTCCTTCTCACACCCACGGAAATAAGTGGGCCTTTAGGGCAAACAAAGCATATTGTGGAACATCCTCAAATGTCCAGGTGCACAGCTGGGCCAGCTGAGCCAGCCCGCAGAAATTTGAGGACTAAGAATCTAAAACCAACTCAGCAAGGGCCTGATGCTTTGCAACAGATCATCTCTTTTCAAGTATCTGGCATATGGGAAGTAAGCTTCAGAAGAACAACAGCAGTTATTTTAACAACAGAAGTGTAACAAATGCTTTTTGTGCCTTTCAGATTGTGTTTTCATTTTGTTCAGGTTTCATATCGAGTTGAGACAATAATTAGGGGGCGTGGGCCCGTTTGTCAGTACTATATATAGCAGACGTGATCTCCAGTGGCAAGGTGTAATCATTCACACACGAACATGAACCTGAGAGCCATTCTATGTTCATTTTGTGATGTTCTCCTCACCCTGACAGTACTTTTAGCCATACAATGACTACAGTCCTCTCTGGGAAGCTCCCATCTTATGAACAGATTGGCTTTTTGGGATTTTTTTTTCCAATCACTGTTTCTTCCGCAAACATTTATTAAGAACTTACTATGTGCTAGATATTCTTCTAGGCACTGGAGATAGTGCCAAGAACAAACAAAGCCGTCACATCATCCATACTTAGAGTTTAGTCAGGGAAGGTGGCAATCACAAAATAAACAAGTAAATTATATAGTATGTTAGAAGGTGATGAGTACTTTGAGAAAATGAAGCCAGGAATGCTGGGAGTGGGGGGTGGGAGTTGCAAGTTAAACAGAGTTCCTGAGAGAGGCCTCACTGAGAAGGTGACATTCGTGCAAAGACTTGACAGAGGTGAAGGAAGGCGATCTGGAGGCCAGCTGTTCCAAGCTGAGGGAACAGTACATGCAAAGGCCCTGAGGCAAGAGTGTGCCAGACGTGATGGGGCGGAGCAAGGAGGTGTGGTTGGAGCAGAGGGAACAAGAAGGACTGGAATAGCAGCTGATGTGCTCAGAAAAATAACAGGGGCCAGATCCAGAGGGCTTTGCAAACCATCCTAATGATTTGGCTTTTACTCTGTGAGATAAGGAGCCACTCCATGGTTTTAAACAGAGGAGCGAAAACTATCTGATTTCAGTTTCTTACAGAAATAATACTAATTGTGAGACAGGTTCCCAGAATAACCAGTCAAAGCCTGTTAAACCCAAGTTGCCATTGAACTAAGGATGCTAATCAGACTCTGGGAAGCTCAGAGCACGGGATCTGGACCCAGGAGGTGAGAATCTGACTCATAGCTCACTGGGGTAACTTGGTACACGTCAAATCAACAGCTCGGAGAGAGAACTTCTCCCTGTCAGAGAAATAAGCAATACCTGCCCATGGCCTTATTTTGCGGATCAAGTGAAAATGGAACACAGAAACACTGTGTAGGTTGTAAAACACGATATGCAGGTCAGGAGGGGTGGTGAGAGCAACAGTGGTTGTGGTGGCATCCTTATGATTCCTGGGAAAATTCAGTCCAGGACTGAAGTCAAATGCCAGGAATGCAACCTTCCCTTTGCTATTATTTCTTATTAAGGAGCCATAGGAATGGGTCCTCCTCCTTCTCCAGCACTAGAGGTCAAGTAGAGAGACAAGGACCCAGTTGATCTCAATGGAAGGGGCCAGCTGGCCTCCCACGTGAGCAGTCCTAACTTCCAGGGGTCTGTAGACTGGGGCCTCCAGGGCTGGCAGGTGGAAGAATCGGGTCTCCCCTCCTGCGGGCCCCGGAAGCCTCCCCCGCACAGGCTGCCAGGCATTCGGCTCCCCTCAGGCAGGCAACTTCTCCAGATAACCACAGCTCTCTGCTCCCCCCACCAGGCATTCCTCCTACGGAAGGCTTTTGGATGATCATGACTACGGATCCTGGGGCAACTACAACAATCCTCTGTACGACGACTCCTAACAAAGGAACGTGGCCAGGATGAGGAAGAACTGTTGTTTATTTATAAAGTGCTTTCCCAGTAGAATTAATACAAGTACCTGATATGCATTGAGCGACAATCTCTTAAGCCCCGTTTCATTGGTTTGATTGTTTTGTTTTCTTCCCTCTCCTCTGGCTGCTGTAACTTCCCCTTTCTGCAAAAAGAATCATTGTTTAAAGGTGAGTGGAGGCTTCTTTGCAGCTGAAATGGGCCAGCCTGGAGCCGGACCACCGTGGTGGAAGCTTCCGTACCCGCTGCAGGATCCACTGTAAAAGGGACTGAGGGCCAGGGATCGAGTCGTTCCGTCGGGGGCTACTTTTAGGGGAACTTTTTGTTGGTGGTATTTCTCAAACTTTTTAGTTAGGAAATTACATTCAATCTCAATGAGGGGAAAGGAAATGAGTACTGGGAGGACTTCCCCTGCAGGTGAGGGCGCAGGGGCTGCTCCGATTCCTTTTTAATCTCTGTTTGTATCTGCCAGGATGCCTGCTTGGCTCTGCGAGCGGGATCTCGGCTTCTTAACTGCCCAGTTAGTGGAGGAGAAAACCGGAAGGCACCCCAGGGAGGCCAGGAGGCCGAGGGACAGCTAGCATGTTGCTGTCAGATCGCAGCGTGCCCTCTACCTGTTCTCCCCTCCAGGCTGCCCATCTCTGCTCTGCTCGGGATGCCCGTTGTGGTCAGCCGCAGCCGGCTGGCATCTGGCCCCGGGGGCTCTCCGCAGGAGAAGGCTGGGAGAGGAGTTTAGTTAGAGAAGAGAAAGGGGGAGGCGTGGGAGGGAGCGAGCGCTGGGGCAATGGAGGAGGCTGGGAAGGGAGGGCACGGAGGACCACCTGGGGGAAACGAGAAATCAGCCCCCAATAACTAACAGAGATATCCACTGCTCTGAGGAACCTCTAGAAAGAATCCTTGCTTTATACCCACAAAACAGCTAGCTCACTGCCTTACTGTCGGTTGGATAACGGCTGTAGACTGTTTTGTAAAAAACTGTGAAGGCATTAGTCTATCTGTGGTTGCTCAGTGAGGCATTTCCATAGGAAACAGACACCATGATTAATCCATTTATTCTTCCTGTTCACTTACCTTACTAATTCTGCCCTCTAATTAACGAACACTCCCAGGTACGTGATCTTCAAATCCTAGATCTCGAATTTTGAAAAAGAACTGATATTGTTTGCAGATGGCCATTTACTGCAGTGGGTATCAACCGGCAGACAATTTTGCTCCCCAACGTTAGCCATTTAAAAATGTCTCGTGTCATTTTTGAGTGTCACAACCTGGGGGTGCCACTAGTAGATAGAGGCCATGGACGCGCTGAACATCCTACAATGCACAAGACAGCCCACTACAACAAAGAATTGCCTGGCCCAAAATGTCGGTAGTGCTGAGTTTAAGAAACCCTGGTTTCTTGAAATGCCCCTTGTGACAAAACAAGACACTCCCAGCTTAGTAACATTTTTTATTTTTACCTAAATGAAATGATTTGTTAAATTGTTACCTAAGAAGTATTCAGTTTGTTGGCTGATGGGTTGTTTTGGCATGTGTGGTTGCCTTTTTATTTCTGTGTGTTCTCTAGATAGCTTTATTTCGTAGCTAGAACTCTATCCTCCTGAAACACCTGATGTTAGTAACCAGCATCTTGTGTCCTGATTGGAGTAGGAAACTTCACAGATTAGGAAGCATCCATTGGGTCCTGATTCGGAATACATTCTCTTGTCCTACAGTGTCCTACAGTGTCATAAAGAACTTGAAACTGGATCAATTTTTATTTCTAAACTTGGACCTGCTGCCATGGCTGTTCCCAGAAATCTGACCCTCAGCTCAACCTATCACTCGCTCTGGTCCAGCAAATTACTGACATGAAGACCACTGTTGCCATGCTGTTCGGAGATGCTAGGAGCTGTGCCGCTCTCCACAGCCTGCCTTCCCACACTCTGAAATTATTCCTAAACTCCTTACATATCAAAGGAGAATGAGCAAGCCCCAGAGGTACTTTACAACAGGACCAGGTAATGAGAAGTAGGCTGTCAGGAAATCTGATTAGCTCTGATTATTAAAAAACAAACAAACAAACAAAATGGACATTCTCAGAAAAATGGCCAGGGATGACCCATGTTGCCCCCTCCGGCTGTGCTGGGCCTGATTAATTGTCTCTCTTCCCTATCCTCCCCCATTTATACAGCCTGTAGGCCTTCAGTTTAGCAAAGGACAATTCAATAAAAACAGGACATCCCTTTATTTTCTCCCTTGGCCACAAACATTTTGACAAAACGCCCATGAAACAGCTAGCTTTAGAGCGTTGCTCTCCTGGATGCTGCTCCTATTATGACCACAGACTCAGTAAGCATCTTCCCTTACCAGAGTCTTCTGTTGTGCAAGAGCACCTGATGGGTTTGTTGCTCCTATTAACTTCCAAATCCTTATGGCAAAGAGAGGGATCTGGGCCTAAAGCAAATGTATTCAGCAAGGTGACAGCTTCCCATAAAAAAACTCTAACCCTCCTTGTTATGGCAGTATAAAATACCTCCAGGGTGAACCTTATTTTGCCAAGTACTTTTTTTCTGAGTTGGC
Source organism: Phoca vitulina (assembly GCF_004348235.1). Taxonomy (NCBI): domain Eukaryota; kingdom Metazoa; phylum Chordata; class Mammalia; order Carnivora; family Phocidae; genus Phoca; species Phoca vitulina. The sequence goes on from NW_022589706.1 coordinate 54,510,341, forward strand.
CAAAGAATTTAAACTGTATTCAACACATGTTGCTTGAAACACACACACACACACACACACACACCTGAAATACATGCTGATAATTGATGTCAGGGAGATATTCTGTCCAGGTCTGCGCAAGGGAAATTGCTCCAGTGGATCTAAAAAACAACCACTTTCATCCAGGAATAGGACTAGTCATAAAGTGATAGACTGTCAGAGCAGGAAGGAGGCAAGCAGCCTCTCCTAGACCGTAGATTGCAAATGATGAAGAGTGGGATTCAACTTTGTTTTCTTTTCTCTTGGCCCCAGTGAAGTCTCCTGCCCTCCCTGGATGTCTGTCTTCGTTTCTTAAATGAGGGTGATGCTTTCATATTGACCTCAGCCCATGCTACCTCACAAATGTGTTGTGAGGATTCATGAAACGATGTCTACAGTGTTTTCAGTTTCTGGAGAAAAATATTTATAGACATCTTAAGTATTACATAGGTATATAAGTGATCTCAGTTTCAGTTTCTTGTTTGTAGTCATACTGGTGTGTTGTTTTGACTTAAATCTATAAAACAACAGCTGTATCTTGGCCACATCAGGCAGCTGTCCCAGCTCTGAGCTACCCCCCAGTGCATCTGACTGCAGGGTGAACCATGCCTGGGGCCAGGAGAACGGTTTCCCTCTCCAAATGAAAAGATGTCCCAGGACCTAGGTCTCACAGACTATTGAGTGAGGATCCAGAAGGTTAGGGTAATACAGGAGGGATACCTGAGCACTGATAGCAGTAGGCCTCTGGCCTTCACCATCCTGAAGTCTTCTGAGTTCTTTGTGGAGTTGATTTTGGTTTGATGTCATCCGTTTGCCCTTCATCTTGCTTGCAAGGGTGCATGGTTCAATCCCTCGCGTATGGGAAATGAATTTTGCAACTGCGCCGTGTTGATTTGCACGTTTGATTCACCCTCTTTGCCTTTAACCTCTTTTTGGCAAACGAATGTACCATTTCAACTTTGATTTTAAAAGTGCTAGTTGGTACTGCTAAGAGTGCTAACCGAGAGACCAACGCCACATTGCTTTCTTGGGGTGAGTTAGCCAACATCATCCAACGACGGAAAGATGTGCAACTTCTTTGATATTTGATGTCATTGTATCTACATTTGTTGTAAGACATATTGCATACTAATTATATCGATTAAAGTTGTTAAAAGCTTGCATCTGACAGTGGTGACTCACATTTTGATATGTTTTGTTATTCAGGACATTCAGTTGATATGCTCCTATTAAGTACCCTTGACTTGTTCTTAAAGAAAATTTATCCCCCATCAATAAATAATATTTTCTGCACAGCGGGAAGGTCTCTCTGATCTCGAAACAGAATTGAAGGGTGTCAGAACTGAAGAAACTTTCCAAGCCGTCATTTTGCTCTTAACAATACATCATGTCTTCTAAAATAATTGTAAAAATAAACACTTTGATTCAATAAGTAGGCAGGGGTACAAAATCAAGTCATATTAAGGCATATCGGCATTAGTAGTACATTTGATACCTGCTTGTTTCATTCTCCTTCAAAAAAATTAAGTTCATCGTACCCATCCTGACAGTTAAAATAGCAAGCAATTTCAATCATTCGGAACATAATATCAACCCTCGGGAGCTAACCAAAGATTATTCTGATTCAGAAGAAAAGAGCAACGATAAAGCCCATGCACTTTGCAACACAGGGGAGGAATGGAAGCACCTGCGAGCTAGAGCGAGGTGATATGATGATTTGAAAACTTGAGGTCAGATTTAATAAGTTTAGGTGCCTGGTGTCCAGTGACACAGCATGGAGAATTGAATGGAAAGAGTCAAGAGGAAGAAAGAGGACCAGATGTGAAACAGACCCTTTCCTGATGATGATCCAGTCATCTCTGGAGGCCCTCCAAGGGCACAAAAGCAAGTAGCAACTCCATTATTCCAAGCTTGCCTGAACACAATCGGTTAGAAAGCACTTCAAATGTGCATGGAAAGAAAAGGCCTAATGATAATGTGTAGGGTTTACCTATTACGAATTATTGGGTCCAAAACAATATATTTTCCTACCCTGTAGCTTTTCCAAGTCAGATCATAGTATGTTTCAAGGATTTAGTAACCTCGCTGCCATCTTTTACTCTCCTAAAGGTCGGCAGTACTCACCAATCGCTGGCTATATTTTGATCTTTGTCAGAACGCGTCGAGATTGAAAAGTACTGAACAGATTGGGGGACAAAGCCTGTGAGAGGTATGCTCTCTTCTCTGAAAGGATCTAAACTTTGGCAAGTACAGAATGGGCTCCATTTACTGCACTAAAGCAGCATTAATTAGTTTGACTCAAGAAATGCATTGCGTTTCTATTTTAAGCAAGATACTGAATATTTACTATAAAACAGAAGGAATATAGTATCCAGTAGGAACTCTGGGTGCCTGCGGGCATTGTCTGATGCCATCCTGCCTCAACGTCATGGTCACTACACTCTCTCCATGTTACAGGTAGGGAAACTGAGGTTCCACGATATGAAACGCACGCCGGCGTGTACTGAATCCTTCTATGGACTCCATATCGAATAAGATGGGCCCTGCTCGCCACATATTTACAGCTGAGTCAGCGGCAGAGGTGGCATTCCAAGCAGGTCTGTCTGTCACCAAAGCCCTGGGTTATTTTCCACTCGAGGGACTGGTTTCTGATCTAAGTATAACCCAGTGCTCACACCTTCTACTAAAATGGGACCTTCCACCTCTTGCCAAGTCTCCCCTCAGCTATTTTAGGTGATCTCAAGGGGGTCTGGCATGCGGCCCAGAGCAAGCCCGGTCAGCTCCCAGGCACATGTCCCCTGCCAGGCACTGTTACCTTCCTGCCAGTTCACGCGGCCCTGCTGGGCTGTGTTCCCTGCCAAGGAAGAGGCTGCCTCCACCTCCCCCACTCTGTTAGAGCACCGCTGCCTCCCCAAGTTGAGTGAAAACCTCTCCTAGCTTCTACCTGCAGCCTCCCCGCTCCCCGTAGGAGACCGGTGTGAGCCCCCAGCAGCCTGGACTAGAGATTCTGTCCTCAGAATCTCTTTCCCCTCTTGCCCTAAGGTTCCATTATTTCAAGAACGTGTCTTTCCTTGGTATCCTAACAATAATGATAGCTTATTCTCAGCTAACACTCACTATGAGCCAGATCCTGTTCTGAGCACTTTACCTGGATTAACATCCCTAGGAGGTAGATATTATTAATGCAGTATCCCCACTGTACAGATGAAAAAACTAAGGGCTGAGGGTGTAGAGACTTGTCCAAGGTCACGCAGCTCCTACGTGCTGGGGCAGAATTCAAGTGCCAGCAGTCAGACTCGAGAGCCTGTGCTCTCCATCACCTCCACGAGCCCCCACTCGGTGCCAGAGGTTCCTGCACACCCGCTCAGCCCGCCATCAGACGGGCTCGTCTGTGTCTGAACTCCGTGTGGCCATGGCTGGGCACCGAGCGCAGAAGCGAGCTCCCTCCCTGAAGGAAGGCTTCTGGCCTGGCCGACTCTGTGCTGCTTCTGTCTAGATTCTGGCGCTTCCAGACAAGGTCGCCCACCCGACAGCCCCCAGCTCGACAGCAGGCAACTCCAGGCTGACCTGTCCCTTGTCACCAGACCCACACAGTAGCTGTGGTGAGAGTGCAGAACACTCTCGTGTTCTCCCACTAGCCACGCCTGCCTTGGCACGGGGACAGAATTCACTGCAACCAACACTGCTGGGCAAAGTGCTGAAAAGTTCTAGCCTGTCAGAAGCCAGGGGTTGTCAGGTGGTGTGAGAGACAAACGCATGCCCCGCACCACCACACTGAGGCCTGCAACCGGCATTCATCAGGGAAAACCAAAAAACACTTCTCCGTGTATTTCTGGAATATATATTAAAAGCTTAATACAAAGCAAAGGATTTCACGTAGAAATCAGAGTCTCACATAGACTTTTTGAGAGCGGGAAGAGAAGTGGGTAGGGGAACCATAGCAGGTAACTGCTGAAATTCTTGGGTGTCTGGGAAGCTGCCACCGTCTCAGGCTCCAGCAGTGAGGTGGGGCCGGGGAGAGGTGGGGTCCTCAAGAGCTCACTGGGGGCCACAGCTGCCACACACCTGCCTGCAATGGTTTTGGGGGAATGGCTTTCCCTGTTTTCCATCTTTCCTATATCACTGGAGAACTTCCCATGGGCAAGCTCCAGCCAAACCCTGCAGGAAAGGGAGTTGGAAGAAATGCAATTTCTGGCTTCCCCCCTGGTTTGCCAAGGAGACCTCAGGCAATGTGGGAAGGATGCTGAGCAGCAAATAAGTGAGCACAGTCCACCCTCACTCCTCCAAGATTAGAACTTCCCCAAAAGGAAAATAAACAACATCATTTTATCCCTAAGGTGATGCAACTGTCCCTTACACAACTGAGGGTACACTCACCTGCCCCCTAAAAAGAAAGACAAAGACACGGAATATGCCATGTGTGGCTTCAGCTCTGGGAACATTCACTCCTAGTCCAGATGCAATCTTCCTTTGATATCCAGCAACTTAAATGCCCAATTATAGGGTTAACCACCTTATATTGGATAAAGGTGGGGGGATGAAGAAAGAGAGAAGAGGAACTGATGAATACAAATACCTATGTATATATATACATACGCATATATGTATCAAATTGAGGAAGAGAATATGCATAGTTACAAAAAGACTTCCTTTCTGCAACTGATCAGGAGACAGCATTGGTATTGAGAACTTCCTTCTTCTGCTAGCCTGTGCATTTTCCTTTGTCCTCAGCCACATCTCATCTGGACATGGTTCTTTACGTGGCAGGGTGACTCAGACCTTCTGCCGAAATGTGAGGAAAGCTTGGGGACTGGAAAAGCAAGAGAGCTACTGAACTGGATACCACAAATAAATGAACATGAGAGAGAGATGCCCACATGGTACCTAAGTGCCAAATACTCTCCCTTCCCTACTTCCATTGCTCTTTCCTCTCTCCGTTCCCATCCCTCCAGCCCACCTCATCCACCCCCACTAAACAGAAGAAAAAAAGTAGGGTAGAGAAGAGGTTCAAAACCATTCTCAGCACTTAGCCTGCTGCATGCAGAGCCCTGGGTCATTCCACACCCCCATCCACCCACCAACTCCCCCAGCTCCTCATCTCTGCTTGGGATCTTCTGAAGACAATGGTGCATTCTTCAGAAAGCCAGAACTTGATAAAAGATCTGCTGGGGAGTGTGGGGGGCAGTAAGAGCAAAGGTTTCCTTGCATTCATTCACTTTCAACATAGAAGTCCCATGGGCCATTCCACATCCTCCCAACTCCCCCATTCCTCTCCTCCCATGAGGAAGTGCCTGGCTGCAGATGGTCTTGCTGAGCCATGATTACAAGCTCTGGGGCTGATATGCAATGAATTGAAATACATTTAACTTACAGGATGAGTAAGCCCCAGTGGCAATTAATCTCAAATCCTGAGGCCCGGGGGGTGCTTGAGGGACTGTGCTCTCTCCTTCTGAACAGCCATTTCTGGAAAGCAGCCAAGCTCACTAAGCAGCCCTAATCATGGGGGCACAGCCTTGAAGCATTTGCCTGGCCCCTGCCAAGGGCACCCAGCAATACCTGGCTGCTGGACTCTTCTCCTCCAGAGTGGAGAGGCCGGATTCTACGTCTGTCCCCCATAGGCCGGTTTCAGTGCCCCCCATGAGTTCAGGTAAACTAACTCACTCCTCGGGGACCAACATCCTGAGCTATCCAGGGAGCTGACAGGTGGCTCTTCAGCTAAAAAAAGGCAAACCATTCGGGGTGCCCGGGTGGCACAGTAGGTTAAGCATCTGTCTTCAGCTCAGGTCATGATCCCGGGGTCCTGGGGTGGATCCCAGGCTCCTTGCTCTGCGGGGAGCCTGCTTCTCCCTCTGCCTGCCGCTCCCCCTGCTTGTGCTCTCTCTCTCTCTCTCATAACTAAATAAGCAAACAAACAAATAATATCTTTAAAAAAAAAAAGGCAAATCATTCTTTCCTAGCCTCCATAATTTCCTGCAAACTGAGGCAGCTGGTTCCCTGGAGAGTAACAGGCTCTCAATCCAAGCATAGTCAAAACCATGGACAAAGGCTAAAGATTCTGCCCTGCTTTGCATCCTTCCCCTCTCAGTGCCTTCTCTATGCTTAGGACACTAGCTGTAAGAAGGGAGGGGGGCAGTGGGAAACCCAGGCTGCTACCTGACAGAGGCATTATGGGACTAGGGGCCAACTGGGAAGCACTTGTTCATGGACAGCCTCACTGTTTGCTCAATTAAAGGCCCCATGGATTCCACTAAGGAGCAGACTGTGGTGGAATGGTAGCATTGAAAGCAAAAATTTCATTCATTCATTTATTTACCATTCAATAAACAGTATTCATTTATACATTCTAGATGTATAAACAAGTGAAACAAAACGTGATCCCTAAGATAATATTCGTCTTCAAAATGCTTTCAGTCTAAAAATAAAACAGGCTAAAACTAAAACTGGGACTCGGCACAGAGTGATGGGTACCTTGGTAATGTGCAGGGGACACTGGAAGCATGGAAGAGGATGTAGTAAAAAGATCGGAAAGTGTCCTGACAAGTTTAGTTTCATCTTCTTTATTCCCAGATGTCTCTCTGATCCTCATTCCGCCACCATCTGCTTAACCCATTCCCTGGATCTGAACTTGCCCTCTGGGCTATTCCTTTGAAGATCCATCCTTTGCCATCAGTCCCAGATTTTCTCTTAGAAATTTACTTTGTTCCTCCTAACTGACATTTGAGCCAAGGGTACTGGCTTCTGCCCACACTGGTCACACCCAGATCAGCCCTTGCTTCCAGTGTTTGTCGTGGCCCAGGGATGCCTCGGCTGGAACTTGATATTGTGTCTCTCACTACAGAAAGAAAGCAGGAGAGTGAGGGGGGGCACAGAGCGAGAATATCATCCTCTCCTCATCTTGCCACATTTCCTATGGTCATAATTCCCTAAGGATCACCAGGGAGTTTAACTGGTTTTCCTGACTATGTCCTCTGATGGAAGAAAGAAGAAGGAGAGAAGGGAAATGACATTTGTTGAATGCCTGCGATGTGCCTACACCATTTGGAAGATTGTTAGGTCTTTTTAGAGACCAGAAAACTGAGGCTCGGGAAGGTTAGGTGGCCTTCCCATTGTTACAGAGCTAGTAAGAGGTGAAGTCTTGATCTCAATGCTGGACCTTCTTACTCCAAAGCCCATGTTCTATCTAGAATGATGATGCTTCTCAAACTTTAATGTGCATGTAACTCATTGGGAATCTCATTAAAACACGGCTTCTGATTCATAGGTAGAGGATGAGGGATGAACATCTGCATTTGTAATAAACTCCCGGCTGGTGCTGATGCCAGGGGTTCCCCATTGCCCCCTGATTTTGAGCAGTAAGTACTCATAATCCCAGGTAACCCCCAAGGGCCTGCCAGCGAGCCCTTCTCAATAGGGCTGATAACACCACCTCTTACCCACGGGCAGCGAAGTGTGGCAGCATCTTTTGGTTTTGGTTCTTAGTTGTTGCTATGTCTGGTAGAGTTACGAGCATTTCATATCTGGGAGTCAAGGATGCCACAAATCCTTCAGTGTATGCAATAATCCAGGGTTGATTTTCTTGGGACAGTCGTACACAGTATAGATTGTCTCACCTAAAATTCTCAAAGCATCTTCATCAAGGAACCCTGAGCAGCAGCTGGTGGGGGGAGTGGGGGGCGCACACTACTGTCATATGCGATCCCTTTGGCTGCCTTATCCTGTTCTCCGCGGTTGGAAACATCAGCTCCGCCCCCCAGTTGCTCTGCTCCGCACCGTCTTCACCAATGGCCGCTCTAGAGCATATCACTGCACATGCGCGTGCGTGTGGATGCCTTGCTTCCTGGGACTCCAGCGTTTCGGCAGAAAAGATGGTCCAAGAGGGCCGCATCCGAGAGAGGTATGTTCACATATTTCTTGGCACCCCCCAAGGGCACAGGGATGCTGCTATGACACAAACGTGGACATTTTAGGAAAGCATATTGGCTGGCTGATAAATTCATATTTTGCATTCCATGACAATTTCAGAAGGTATTTCTTGAGAAGATGGGAGAGGAGCTGACATCTACTAAGCCTCTGCTATGTGCCAGGAACTGGACAGATGCTTTACGAGTATTATTTCACTGCAGCTGTGGCATGGAATAGATATTACAAACTCAGACCCTGGAGCTCGAGTGTCTGGGTTTGAATCTCACCTCAGCTACTTACCAGTTGTGTTACCTTGAAAACAATATTTAATCTCTCATTCCCTCAGTTACTTCATCTGTAAAATGAGGATCAGAATGGTATCTGCCTCATTAGCCTTTTACGAAAGTTAGATGAATTAATACCTGAAGAGCACAAAGCATAGATTAAAGACATAAAAGCATATGCTCGCTAAACAGAATCACCATGTAAGTTATTTTTACAGATTTTACAGATGGGGAAACTGAGATACTCAAGATCACATAGCTACAATGTGGTACAAGCTGTCTGATCAATCATAATAAAAACTACTATTCACTGAGGGGTGCCTGGGTGGCTCAGCCAGTTAAGCGTCTGACCTTTGGTTTCCACTCAGGTCATGATTTCATGATTTCAGGGTTGTGAGACTGAGCCCCACATGGGGCTACACGCTGAGCGTGGAGCCTGCTTAAGATTCTCTTTCTCTCTTTCTCCCTCTGCCCCTCCCCCACTGCTTGTGTGCTCTCTCTTTTTCTCTAAAAACTAAAAATAAAAGATAAAATAAAAAAAATAAAATGCCAAATACTAATCATAAAAAGAAAAACCTCTTGCTTTAGATACACACTTTGACAAACATATATTTAAAATCCAAAACCAGGGGTGCCTGGGTGGCTCAGTCATTAAGCATCTGCCTTCGGCTCAGGTCATGATCCCAAGGTCCTGGGATCGAGCCCCACATCGGGCTCCCTGCTTGGCAGGAAGCCTGCTTCTCCCTCTCCCACTCCCCCTACTTGTGTTCCCTCTCTCGCTGTGTCTCTCTCTGTCAAATAAATAAAATCTTTAAAAAATATAAATAAATAAATAAATAAATAAATAAAATATAAAACCAGGGGCGCCTGGGTGTCTCAGTCATTAAGCGTCTGCCTTCGGCTCAGGTCATGATCCCAGGGTCCTGGGATCGAGCCCCGCATCAGGCTCCCTGCTTGGCGGGAAGCCTGCTTCTCCTTCTCCCACTCCCCCTGCTTGTGTTCCTGCTCTCACTATCTCTCTGTCAAATAAATAAATAAAATCTTTAAAAAAATAAAAATAAATAAAATAAAATATAAAACCAAAAACATAGTATAAATCTATATTTGAAAATATCTGGGTAAAAAAAAACAGAAAATATCTGGGTGTGGGCATAAGCTAACTCTTTGGTTCCTGAAAATTTGAGTCAAGCAAAATGTGCATGAAGGGGCCTCCTTTCCTGGTAGGTTTCTTTATAATCAGAATCAACAGTTGTCATTGCTCTAGGGACCCTGAAAATGTTCACTATTTGGTTCACCTCAGGCAAAATTTTCCACTGATGAGTTATTGAGCATAAATGGTCAATTCTCAGGGAGGAATTTCAAAGGTAACTTCTCTTACCCTCTAATCTCCTGTTCCCTTTTCAAAAACATGAAACACAGATCTTAACAGCAGCCTTCATCTTCAAAGACATCAGCCAACTTCTCCAGAGAAGCCTTCCATGTCTTTAGATCAGCCACTTCAGCTTCCCCTGAAATCTGAAATTTACCAGCCAGTTATCATCTTCCTGAATAATTAAACCATTCCTTACAGCATTTATTATCTTTTCTCGATGGTTTCCCGAGCTGTGTCCATAGAGTTTTAAAAAGTGACAACCAATACCTATTAGTAAGCTAAGAATTTATAGCTTAGTTGAGGAGCATGCTCTTTAGCCAATCAGGAATTCACATCATCCAATGCTTTTTTTCACCTTTCAAATCAGCACACCACATTGTCAACACTAATTATTTGCATTGACTGAAGTCTATTCTAAAAGCACATCAGCTTCAGCCGTTAGGTACTCATGAACACAAAGCCTGTTCGATATGGTTAAAGTGTCACTTATGAGAAGCCTATAAGGGTTGTACTTCTCAAGTTAAGCCATCCCAAGTCAGGTGGTGTCTGTTTCCAAATATTCCGTTAAGTACATGGGCTGTCTTCGCTCAGAATGGCAATTCTGGTCTGTTAACTAATCCTACTAACATTGCCTCTCTCTGAGCTGGAAAAAGATGAGTTATTTTTGGCAGTAGGTAATTCCATGTCCCAGAGACAAAGTTCTTTGCATAATCAAGTTTTTAAATGTCAGTAGCAGTTTGGAGCATTATTAAAGTATTTCTGGCTTCTGAAAAGGTTTCCAAATATCCTTCAATGTGTTTAATCTTTCCTAATGAAGTCAGATAAAAGCTGAAGTTTTTGTCAGTCTGAAGTGGATCCCAGTACACGGCCATGGATGCTGAGTGCTCTGTCTGCACATTTTGTCCTGAAATATGTTTCCCTGCATCCAGAGAAAATAGCCCAGCCTTGGAAAATTTGAAGTCACAAGCTGGAAAAGCTTAAACAAACAGAAGTCATGAAGTATGTTTACGGTCCTCTAATAAAATACCTATTTATATTTAGCCTGTTTCCAACCCAGTTTTATTAATTGGCCCTTCTAGGAATTTGGGAGATTGAAGGGCAGCCTAGTGTCTTATTTGATGGTAAACAAGACCAGCATACTTCAAAATCTTCTGCTGTGTGCCATGTAAATAAAGGAGGAAAGGCAAAAGAAATGGCCATTGGTCTGGATGACATGTAAAGACCGGGTCCAACAATATTTGTGTCTCAAACATTTTAAGATTATTTTTAACCTTGCTAGTAGTTTTTGAAATTCCAAATAAAACTAGTGCACCATTTTGCATTATAAATTTAGAACACAAAAACTGAATCCCCAACTTTAAAAACCCAAGGTATCCAATAGCAGAAATTCTGGGATGAAACTATTATATCATATATTTCTAGTGGGATATAATTTGGGGCAAACCTTCTGTCACAGGTCATAAACCCAAAAATCATGCTCCAAGATAGAGATTCATGTGCAAGAGGTTCCTTGGGAGTGATTTACATAGAGACCAACACCTGAGAGGGAAAGCAGGAAGCAGGAGTGGGCAGAGAGGGTGAACTGGGACTCTAATACCATTGCAGCAAAGGTCTCGGTCAATCCTAAAGGGAGCTCTGGGGCTGAAATGATCCCATAGAGTTGTCTCAAACTGGGGTGTTAATTGCAGGTTCCTCTCTGTATAACTTTAGGCAAGGCAGCTCTCTCCAGCCTACAGAAAGTTCCAGAAAAGGAACTCAGCTGAGAGCCATCTGCCACCAATATTCCTACCAGCTGGAATAATGAATGAACTGACCTGGAGGGTGATCTGGGTGGCACGCAATGGCATCCTTTGTAGACAACTCCTTGCTCCACTTAGATCCACTAGCTTCATATAGTAAATTCTGAGAGAAGCTCCTCCAGTATTCTGGATTCTTTCCCTGGGAGAATCTTACAGGAGGAAGCTTAGTGGGAAAAACTAGCCATCCCTGCCATTGTACCTGATCTTGAGGAAGTAACAAACTCATCTTGCCTGTCCTTCACCATCTATTCTAAAGTCTCTTTGCCCTCAACTAGTACCTCTGCTGGTCTAGGTGGCTGGGCCACTGAGATGACACAGACACTCATTTTCTGAATAAGAGAGGCAATGGGTCACTGGTCACCATGACCTGCCCGGGCTGTGGTTGCTGCCACATTTATCATCAGAATCGGGCAGTTACCAAGAGCAGCCCAAGTGGACCCCCTGAGTGCCAAATATAGACTTCCCTGACCCTAGTGTGGAACAGCAGGTCTACCTCTGCCGGATGGTCGGGGGCAATTATTCCTGCCAGTATGGTGATGACTTTCCTTGCCTGCTGGTCTCTTGAAACAAGATCTTTGAAGTAACCAAGTAAGAGGCTAATCCTATTATTACCTTAATAGAATCTTGCTGGGTTCCTTAGTGGACCCATGACCCCTCTAAGAACCAAGACTATGAAGTGTCAGGATTCACTGTTGTGAAGAAGGGAAGCGCAAGCTCCCTAAAAGGGCCTTTGGGGCTGATGGTAAGCACGGTCACTGCTACTTTCACCTCTTGCTTCCTGGATCCGTGCCTCCTACATCTTGAAAACACGGCACCATATGGTATTTAATGATTTGAGGTGTATACTACATCTTAAAGGATACCGTTTCATCTGCACAGTGCAATCTCTCCAAGATGGTACATCTGCTAGACCTTTGACAGACCATTCCAGTGTTCTGTCAGTCCAGCAGCCTGTGGATGGTGGCACATGTGATGGGACCATAGATATCATGGTCATGTGTCTACTGCTCACCTCTTTTGCTATATAATGACAATGGGTCTCTTGATCCAATACAATTTTATGTGGGATCCCACGTTTATGGATCCGACTCTTTCTAAGCCCTTGGTTAGTGGTGTTGGCTGAGGCACTACAGGCAGAAAAGGCAAATGCATATTTGGAATAGGTGTCAAATCCAGTGTGGAAAAGCCCATCAGCCTGGACCTACTGCAGATCCCTTTTCTGTTCTGAGACCCACACAATGATGGCAATCTTATGGGTCATCCTGTAAATGGGTTGAGTCAATGTTCCCAGTATGCTGCTCCCAGAAATCAAAAACTCCAATTGGGTACTCTGTTCTATCCTGGTGGAGGGAAGTGCAGGACGCAATAATCTGCCCCTAGCAGGAGAGAATGTTCTAGTTTACTTCAGACCATTCGCCTAAAAAATTGCACTAATGCTGTGGGCCCCGGAGTCTTTTTAGAGTTTAACTCCCACCCTCTGGAACACATATTAATTTGTATTAATTTTCTGTCTTTGCAAAAACTACCACACGTTTAACTGCTTGAAACAATACCCATATATGACCTCACAGTTCTATAGGTCAGAGGACCAGGCAGACTTAACTGGATTCTCTGCTTATGGTCTCACAAGGCCAAAGTCAAGGTGGTGGCTATATACCATCCCAAATCACCACTATTAAAGTTTTAACAATTGGGGCACCTGGGTGGCCCAGTCGGTTGAGCGTCCGGCTCTTGATTTCGGCTCAGGTCATGATCTCAAGGTTGTGGGTTCAAGCCCCATGTCAGGCTCCATGCTCAGCAGGGAGTCTGCTTGAGATTCTCTCTCTCTCCCTATGTCCCTCCCCGCCCACCACCCCCCCGCTTACACTCTATCTCTCCCTCTCTCTCTCACCCTCTCCCTCTCTCTCTAAAAGAAAAACAAATCTTAAAAAAAAAAAAAAAAAAGGTTAACAATTGTACCACCACCTCCCCTTGCCCCAGGCTGTGTTCCACCTACCATCAGTAGATTTCAAAATTGCTGCCCCCTTTTTTGAATAATACATTGAACATAATGCACTAGGTAGCCACTATTTGTATTTACAGCTGTGGCCCACGTCAATGCCAACTATTCCATGTGAATGAAACAGAGAGTGATTTCACATTCCCATCGAATCTCTTTTACTTGCTGTGAACAGAGCTGGTCCTCCTTCAGAACTAATCTCAATGTACATCTTCCCATCTGCATCGTGACTTACAAAGTTACGATTAACTGAATGAACTAAAACCTCCCATATCATGTGTTTTCAGGAATAAATAAAACAAAAAATTATCAAGCAATTTTCCCTCATATATAATGTGATCAATGTCAGGAACTATTTAAAACTCTGAAATTGGTGATTTTTTTAGAACCACAAAACATTTACTATTATTAGGCACTCGTGATAGTAATTGCCCCTTCACATTATAATTCGTTGATATTGAGCAATATACAACAGAGCCATTTCATACACAGATTTACCAATAACCCTCATACTTGACATTTATGATGAACTTGGTGAATGATTTTACAAGATTCTTGTGATTTGTGAGATAAATACTCATTCTGTCATAAAAAGTACCACTTTAAGTGATTCTTCTTCCATTTTGGTCTCTTCTTTGCCTTTAGCAACAAAATTTATTGGTATTATACTGGAAAGCAGTATTTTGTGCTTATTCTTAAAAACTGATTAATTTGCTTTGGAGGTCATTTGTGGAAGAAAGTGCTAGACAATGTCCATTCTCCTCTTCCTCCTTAGTATCAGAACCTCAAATTTTAGATGGACACTCTGTTGCTCAGATGAAGGACTACCTGCCCACCTCCCTTGCAGCTAGGATGGTCGGTCATGTGACTAAGTTCAGGTGAGTGAAATATAAATAAATGTGTTTGTGTAGGATTTCTGGGAAGTCTCCTTGAAAGGGAACAGGTGTGTCTATCCTTACTTTTTCTTGCTGGGTACAATAGGATGTGATGTATGGAACTCTGGCAGCCATCTTTGGCCATGAAGTAACTGTAAGAACAGAAGCCACCTAGGGGGCTCTGAGGATACCACAGGCCCACTATACCAAACCTAGACTGCCTGCCTTAGACTTCTTTGACAAAGCAAAATTAATCTCTCTCTGTTTGAGACACTGTTATTTTGGAGTTTATTTCTTAAATGCAGCTAAATTATTCCTAGTGGATATATTATTCTACTCTGTTTTTAAAATATGCAAAAGCTATAATGACTATGTTTTTCAATAGATAATACACTAAGTATTAGGGAAATTTAAGTTGTCAGTCCATTAACATTCAAATTTCAGATATTTATGGTTATGCTTTGTAATAATACTGAGTTTCATTTTTCTTATGCAGAATCATCATTCCCATGGATTTTCTTGTCCCAGTTGATGGAAATTCACAGTGTTATGTTCATTATATTCACATTGTATTTTGAGAAGTTCTGTTCATATATCCTGAGTTATAGTATTGATGTGACTATTGTTATCATTATATTTATACTTTGATAAACTCTTTTAAGCCTTTGAATCATTGTGCTAAAATCAAGATATCATGCAACAGCCAAAATCAAAAGTAATAACCATTAACACTAACAGCAAATAAAATGCAATGGTAGAAAGGGGTTGAGGAAAAATACTTAAATTCCCAGATTTTTCTGTGCATAACAGTTTGTAATGGCCTCAGATCCAGTTTGGGTGTGAGGTGGACAGAGAGACTGTGAGTGTGACACCTTAAAGTAAAAAGTTATTGGTGTGAGAGCACAAGGCATGCACATGTATGTAATATTAGCTCACTTCTGTAAACTACCTAAGATGACAAATAACAACATTCATTAAGATGTTGATCCTAAATTGATGGCTAAGGTAACATCTGCCTATTTTTTAATCTGTAATATTAAGTAAAAACCATTTGTTAGGTTTTGGCAGGAATTGAATGTTAGAGTATAGTTCAAAGAAAACAGTTGTGGACAGAGAGAGGAGGACCAGATCTCCATTCTGGCCAAGGGTATGGCAGCTGGGACTCAGATTAGGCTCCTACAACCCACAGACCCTACTTCCTTCAAACTTCCAAAGCCACCCTCAAATAAAGTGGCTTTATGGACAGCTTCCACTTAAGTATTTGTGGGGAGCACCTGCTACTTGTGCACTCATTTGCTAGAAGCCCCCAGTGGCTGCTCAAATGTATCACATTATCTCTGTGCATCTCCATGTTTCCAGCCAAGAATAAGAGAAGGTCATATGCCTCTGTGTCCCCTACCTAGGCAAAGAGAGGTGTGAGGAGTAGGGAAAGCCTGAATGTTTAAAAACATCTTGTTCTGCCATTTATTTTTGGTCCCTGTGAAGTCTGGGGCAAAATCTGTCTGCATGTGGAGAAGCGATTAGGAACTTTGTGAAATTCCCACCCAACACAAACACAGTAATGGAGATGAACCTAACGTTAGCAGGGACAGCTGATCCCCATGGCCTTTTGACATAAGCAACACTTTCAGAACAGTTTGGTTTGTTGGGAACGTAGCAATTTCTCTGAAGCCTATCGTTAATCTTACTTTGCAAATATTGAAATAAATATGAGTAAAATGGTCATTTCTTTTTCCTGTAAAACTGCCACACTTTGTGAGGACTTCCTGATAAACCACTGGGCTAACCAGCGGCCTTGGGAGCCCATTCAGACCTCCTGGACCTCAAAAGCGGAAACGTCAAAGCAAGAGAGCAAGCGTATAGTAGAAGAACCAAGACGTCCTGAAAATAAGACTTTGGTGTAAAGATTCTAAGAAGCCAGTGCACGGCACTCAAACTATTTCTAAAACTAGGGTGCCTTCTGAATTCATCAGGAAAGCCGAAAACCGCAGCAGGCTGTCTGCAGGCCCTTGGCGACACAAAGGTAGTAACTGAGCAGGGAATGATAGCTGCCTAGGAGACGGGATTGGGTATTAAAAGGAAAAAAACATTGTTGGGCTTTATATGGTTTTAGAATCTCTGGCCTCTGCTCTCATTGTAACTCTAAGAAGGAGAAAAATTAAGAAAAAAAAATAGTTTTCTAACCGCCCCTGGACTTGGAGAAGAAGGGTGTATTATGGAGGCTCTAGGGATTCCTGGGGAGTGTAGCCTTAGGATTCCTTCCATCCTGCCCCCTCCTAGTCGCGCCTGCCTAGCAGGTGAAGCCACCTTCTTTGGCACGAGCAGAGGAGCCCGGGCACTGAACTGAAGACCACAAAGGGCTCTGTGTCGGGTGGCCCCCTGGGCAGTGCTGCAGGGGCCAATAGTGTCAACAGCACTCCCTGGAGCTGTCCATGTGGGGGCTCTGGCTCCGAAGGCCCCTCTGCCTCGAATCTTCTTTTTTTTTTTTTTAAGATTTTATTTATTTATTTAATTGACAGAGAGAGACAGCGTGAGAGGGAACACAAGCAGGGGAAGAGGGAGAGGGAGAAGCAGGCTTCTGGCCGAGCAGGGACCCCGATGCAGAACTCGATCCCAGAACCCTGGGATCATGACCTGAGCCAAAAGCAGTCGCTCAACCACCTGAGCCACCCAGGCGCCCCGCCTCGAATCTTCTCTTCTAGTCTGTCCCAGTGCCCAATTCCTAGAGCCTTTTCAGTAACAATTGTGAAAACACTTTACGGAGTATAAAAAAACCTATGCAAATCTAAGGTATTTCGGGGACTATAGTACTATTTCCAAGAGCCCCCTGTTCACCTATCAATATATTACCCAGAGGGACTAATTTATTAATATATTAATTCACTCTAATAAGTTGATCAAATAATGTGGTATGTTTATAAGCACCTAGCAAACTTTCAGGAATCCTACAAATGTTAGGTGTTTGGATGATGATAAGGAGTGTCTGGGTAAATAAGTAGTCTATTAAACAGAGCCTCCAAAGAATAAGACAAAGACATGTATGGTTTAGTGGGGGCAAGAGAGTCCTGGTGAGCCAAGGTATGGCGTTACAGTAGAGAGAGCAACCATAGACAGCGGAAGGTGACTGAGAACTCAGTGCCAAGTGGTTAGAGGGACCCCTGGGGATAAACGGAGATGCTAAAAATAAACTTCATCTCCTTAACAATTTACCTTGCACAATCACAAACTCATTCTGTTTGGCTTGTTCTCTGTTTTCTCCCCTATCCATTCTTGTCAGATTTCTATTTGTTAAAATAAGAATGAAACTTCTCCAGAGGTTTCACTCAACCAGGGCTGTTAAAAGATTAACCATCCAGATCTCCTTGAGTTTCCTCCCCAGGGAACAAACACCCTGGCTGCTCTCTTTGCTCCATGAACTCCTCCAAGGGCCGACAACTGAAGGCACTTCTCTAGTTGCTTTCCCCAATTGCTGTCCTCTTCTCCCCGAGAACTGGCCGTATTTTCCTCCAGAGAACCTCGCTCCTAAAGTTATTTTACCATCTGACTTCCCTTTCCCCTGGACACACTAGATTTTAAATCCCTTGAGACAGTGCAAGCATCTTATTCATCTTTCCATTCCCTGTTGTTTAATAAGGAAGATGACAGATGCTTTAAACTACACTGAACTCCTGAAGTCAGTGGCCTCACAGTTGTGCTCTTAGCCTCGAGGAAGGGAGGGCACATTTTATTAAGAAAATTTTAAGGACTTAACTTTATATACTCAAGAACCTTAACACTTATTTTTCCTTAACAAATCAGAGATGGTACTTAATGTTTTAGTCTTTTACCTACAAGTGTTCTGGGTCCACTGGAAATAGAGAAGTGCAGGTCTGAGAGTCCAGGCTTCTCACGCCCGAGTTCCAAATGGCTCAGAAAAGAGATGGCAAGATAGACAATGAAACTTAAAATCTAGTGGCAGGAGACAAATAGCAAACAAATGAATAAACTGGAAGGACCCTGGCCATGGTCATTGTAGCATATATTTGAAATTTAAACCTAATTATAGTCAATAAAATCTCCCTTTCCCATTTGTAAGGAAACTAATAAGTGATTACCTTAAAAATCCTTCTCTTAGGTGACATTGTATTTCAAAGTAAAGGGCCTGACCACTCTAGAATATTACTCCTATAATTCCATAAACTTAAGATCATGATTAACTGGTAACCTTTGTCATTTCTTTAAAAAAAAAAAAAAAAAGATAATTTAAATCAGATCTAAAAAAAGTTACCCATAAAATGGAAAAGATTGGTATGGTGGTTTTTCTCGGTCAACCTGGTAAAGCTGAAACTACATTTCCCAGAATTCTTCTCTCTGTGTATTATATGGAGTTAAAGTTGGTGAAAATTGGAATTTGTGGTGAAAGGTAGAAATGAAGCAGCAGCCATTATTCTCCAGGGTCTTCAAGCTTAGATGTGGGTGACAGACGATACAGGTGCCAGCAGGTTCCATATTGTTGTCACTCTCCTCCACTCAAGGTCAAGCTCTTCTTCCTGACTGTTCACCCTGCTGTTTAACAGAGACCCCAGATGCATCAACAGATGGGTGGCTGTGGATCCAGACAGGCAATAGCCCCAAAGACTTCTCCATCTGCTCCCCTTTTGGTCTCACTTTGGTGGTTGGAAGTGCCTGGCTTTCAGATTGACTGGTTGTTGTCTCCTGTGATCTTCCAACTCACCCTTCAGACCATCACTTCCCCAGCCTCCCACAACTGCATAGGGTTTAATTTCTGTAATAAATCCTTTATCCGTAGCTCAGAGAGGTCAGCTTCTTGGTTGAACTCTGATGTTACAATTGGCTAGAAAGAATCATCTAATCCCATTACCATTTGTTGAGCATCTATCTGGGTCAACTGTCTTTCACATATATTAACCTCATTTTATCCTCATGACATCTATATGAGGTTGGCATCACAATTCCCTCTTACAGATAGGAAAACAAAAACTGAGAGGGCTTAACTGGCTTGTCTAAGAGAATCCCACTAGAAAAGAAAGATGAGGGGAGCAAAGCATCTCTCCTTGGCCTGCCATCTTCTGCCCCACCCACCTCACACACATGTCAACACACCCAGCAAAGAACATGCTACGTTTTCACCTTCTCTAGACCAGCTGGAGAAATGGGCGCCTGGGTGGCTCAGTCATTAAGTGCCTGCCTTCGGCTTAGGTCATGATCCCAGGGTCCTGGGATCGAGCCCCACATCGGGCTCCCTGTTCTGTGGAGAGCCTGCTTCTCCCTCTCCCTGCCGCTCCCCCTGCTGTGCTCTCTTGCTCTCTCTCTGTGTCAAATAAATAAATAAAATCTTAAAAAAAAAAAAAAAAAGACCAGTTGGAGAAAGAAATAAATGACATCATGGCTGAGGAAATTAAAGTAATCAAATAATTAGTGAAATGGGGGCTAGGGCTAAATTAAAGGTGGGGTTGGGGGAGAATTAAGCCAGCTGGGAACACTCCACAAATTCTCACAAAAACACTGTAAGGCAGGCACTACTACTATCTGCCTTTTACCGATTAGGAAACAAAGAAAGAATAAACCCTCAAAACAACCCAATCAAGATAAAGCAAGTCTTTGAACACTCTGGTTTTTCACTGGTAGAATATTCTGCCAGAATTCTGGAAAAGCTGCATGACTATCCCTGTAAATGTAAATAAAAAGAGAAAGGGAGGGGGAGAAAATGACAAGCAAGTGACAGAAAGGGAAGAAGAAAGAAAGAGAGAGAGGGAGGGAGGGGGAAGGGAGGGAGAGAAAAAGAGAGAGAAAGAAGAAAGAAAGAAAGAAAGAAAGAAAGAAAGAAAGAAAGAAAGAAAGAAAGAAAGAGAGAGAGAGAGAGAAAGAAAGAAGGAAGGAAGGAAGGAAGGAAGGAAGGAAGGAAGGAAGGAAGGAAGGAAGGAAGGAAGGAAGGAAGGAAGAAAGAAAAGTGATGGAAGAAAATGAGAGGTAAAAAGGCAAAATTGGGAAGGAAGGGGGAGAGGCTGGCAAATGATCTCCATTTATTCCAACAACATTTCTTGGTCACCTGCTCTGGGTGTAGAACTTCACAGACTGTAACATATAGGTGGGCATTTTAATTTATATTTAGAGGTGGTTGGTTAATATCTGAACTATCCTAATCAGAAATACACACTCCAGGGGTAGTTAGTTAGCATGTGAAAAACTCTATTCAAAATTTACACTCCAGGGACACAAGGCTACAATTAGCTCAATATTTGATCAATATCAGATTTGTTACTTAGTGTAATGGATGTTGGAAATAATTTTTCTTTGGTGAAATAAATAACCTTCCAGTTGTATGGAATGACTACAAATATTGTATAAGCCTTATGAGCCTTACATAAACAAATATAGAAATCTATCAAACCTAATAGCTTTTATATATTTTGAAATGATGCCCTAGGCCTTGGTATTTCTTCTGGTCCCATATCCTATCATTTAGGTGGTATTTGATACTGCTTAAAAATGTAGCTGAGTCTTGCTGCTAGAATATCTTCACATTTGCCTCAAAAACCCCTTAATTTAAAGGTTGTCTGGGTGCATAAAAAGAGAACTAGGATTTCACTGAGCTTACAGAACAGGCTGTGTGATAGTTCTTGTGCCTGCCTGATGATATTTGTTGTGCAGAATCCCTTTGGGGACTTGCCTTCAGTGTAACATCCCTGCTGGTTATGAGTTCTGGAGAAGATATAATAATTATAAATGACCAAGTTAGCTTAGGTCATTTTACAATAGCAATTAATTTCAAATGTTACAAATGCCCTAAGGGAGAAATATTGGGTAACAGGGAAGCACATGACATCTACTCCTGATCTAATCTAATAAATCAGAATTAGAATTTATATGAGGTGGGGGGATTAAGCCATTGTAGGTAAAATATCAAAGATCAAGAAGGTTGAAATATTTAAGGTTGAAAGGAGGCTACCTGTGATGAGTGAGCTGAGTCAGGAAGGGAATTAACACAGGTAAGATGGATGGATGGATGGATGGATGGATGGATGGATGAGAGACATTCCAAAGAAGTGACCAGAGGAAAGAACACTAGGTCCAAACACACAAATCCTTTCTGTTTGACAGTTGAAGACCAAACTAGAAAGGAGGTGCTGCTTGGAGAAGCTTGATCTTGGACAACTGAGACAAGCCTTCAACCTTAGGAAGGAAGATTAGTTGTTCCAATCAAAGTCCCTGGCCTTAAGTGAATTATTCTGGCACTTTATCTTTGTTCTTGGACATTAAGTTTATCTTGTAGGTACTGGTGTGCTTATAGAGACCTCAGAGATAGAGATGAGGGAGATACTTTTTGGCACTGTGTTTGGCAATGGTGTTTTTGTACCAGTGCCCAATTAGCCCACAACTCCTCAGTGAACAACAAACCTCATTCATTTGCATAATTATTTCCTTTGCTGCTTCCTTTATAAAAAATAATGAGCCATTATGCACATAATTAAAGCAAGCTTAACAAATGAGGGCCAGGCTGACAAGAATCACATGAGAAGGTCAAGAGAAATTAGCATCAAGGCCTGTCTGCTAAGCAGAAGGCCAATCTAATATGCACTGTCTCTTGGGAGTAGAAGGACTCCTTTGGGGCCTCTGCTTTCAGATTTCACTGAGGTCAGGCTTCCTGGAGAAAACATGATTTGATTTCATCCATCCCTTCTCCGGTTTCTGTCCTTTCCCTTCTGTCCTCCTCTATGAGAAGAGGCTGGCTTGCTTATTAGCACACCTCTCAACAAGTCCTGTCTCTTCTCCCTCCCCCTTCCCCTGAGTCACACATTTTCCCAATGATCCTTACTAAAAATCTAATGCAAATAAGCAAAGTTCTTTCATCCTAAGAAGCCCAATGATAAACTTTATGGAGACCAATATTTCCTTCTTTAAAATTTTTTGATCACAAAGTGGCTAGGACAAGGCATAGATGGGTAAGTACCTCTTCTCCCAGCTACATGTGGGTCTCCTGGTCATGTGATCTCTAAGTAGTTTCTTTCTTCTGGTACCAGTGGATTGTTCCACCTTAGTATCTTACGCAGATCCTAGTCAGTTTCCAATCCTTTAGGCTGAATGTCCCAGTTTGTGGAAGGTACTATCAGTCATTCCTGGATGGGTTCATCCCTAGATGACTGGAAGGTCATTGATGAGCGATATAGTAAATGTCCCAGGGCTCCCTGGCCTGGACTCTGTGTTCCTTGGGGTCTTGTTGTTCAGTGTGTGGTCTGAGGGACAGCACTATCACCCGAGAGCTTGGTAGAAATACAGTATCTCAAGCCCCACTCCGGACCTACTCCAGACCTACTAGGTCAGAATGGATTTTAACAAGATCTCCAGGTAATTGCTTTTCACGTTAAAGTTCGAGAAGCAATGATCTAGGGCATTCAGTGGGACCCATTCAGTTCAGTTTCTTCTAGGGTATTTGACCACCTCCTATTCACCCTGTGGGTAAAAGAGGGATTCCTGTCCTAGGGCTAAGGGGATGCCCAACACACAACACCCAACACGGGGCAGATGAGATAACAGCAGTTTATCAGTCGCATATATTCACAGCCCAGAGGCAGGGAGGATAGCACACACCTCATGGGCCACATAGGGGTTGTGCTCAGGAACAGAGTGAACAACAAGGGCTATGGGAGATAAGCTTTGTAGTATCAAGAAAGTGAGGCACCCCCTGTTTCCCACGGGAGGATGTGATCGGCTTGTTTGAATAACTCTGTGGGTTGGCAGGGAACTGAAACCTGCTATCAGGGATATGTGGGAACTGTACCTGGTCCATTTGATGATGAGGAGGGTGGTTTGGCTTGGGGACCTGACCTGCAGCAGGGTGGGAGGGAAACTCGTGGTTAGGATATTCAAGGACCCCATTTGCCCTCCTGATTCCCCCAGATATCAAGGTAGCATGTAATATTGGACTTTAATTTTAGGCATTGTACCACAAGGGGAACTCATCTTATAAAAACACTTACTAATTTTACAGTATCAAACTATGTGTGGAAACCACCAAGCATAGTGTCTGGACTATAGAAAATGCCCAATAAATCGATACCACTCTGTATCTCCTCTCTGCCTTTAGTCTGAGCCCTGCAGTAACCGTAACCTGGAATGATTCAGATTTTACCAACATTACTTGAATATCTGCCACATGCCAGGCACTACTAATGGCCCTCATATACATGATCTTATAATATTCATCCCAACACTATGACTCAGTTTTTCTAATCCTTGTTTTAGGATACACCAGGAAATTGAAGAGAATTTTGCCCAGTCTAAATGGACTGTGTTTATCATGTCTCAGTGTGGCATTTATCAATGCAATCTGTGATCTGTTATAACAACACAATGAGAATCTAGCAATGCAATGGAACCTTCATAAATATACAGATGCCAGTTAAAATTTATGAGAAACCAGCAGTAGAAAAAGTTGAATGTATCTGGCTAACTCAATAATGTGAACAGCAGGGAAGATGGACAGGTATAAAATGTTTTGGATTGATTTGCTAATCTGATACAGATAAAGTCCGACAGTAACTAGAAGGTTACTTGATAAATATGTAATTGAAAGAGATAGCAGCTACCCATTTTTTTTAGGTTTTCTAAGTTTTATCTGATTAATTTGGATCATCAGGAGCAATGAACCTGGACTATATTTTTTTAGTCCCCAAAAGAAAGGCCTTCACTGCCTCATGGTTAGAGGTGGTGTAGCATAGTACTTAGGAGCGCAGACTAAATCCAGACTTCCTAAATTCAAATCTCAGATCCTCTGCTTTCTGGCTGTGGTAACTGGTGCCAGTGGTTTACCTTCTCTATGCCTCATTTTCCATCTGCAAAACATAGATAACAGCAGCTCTCTTCACAGAGTTGCTGTGAAGATGAAATGAGGCAACACACATAAAGCACTTAGAACAGTGCCTGGTAGAGTAAGCTCTATCGAAGCAGAGACTATTATTACTATGAATCACTGTTATGTCCTCGACTCACATAAAGGGTCAATAAAATAAAGTGATCATGTGAAATTTATCCAAATAAATGGAGAATAGCCCAGGAACAGACCTCAATATATAAAAGAATTTCGTTTATGGTAAAGGAGACTATTTCAATAAGTAAAGAAAGATTGGGTTATTCGATACATGGGTCAAAGGAATTGGATAACTTGGTCTCCTGTTACTTTGCCCTCCATCTGTTCTCCATCATATGATATTCCTGTTGATACTTTGAGTATTCATGATGACACTATATACTATCGATCACCAATGTACCATTTCCCCCAGGGGAAAAAAAAAAGGTTATTCATGTATTCATCAAATAAGTCAGAATCTCAATCAGAGTCCATTTTAAAAGCTCAGTTCTGGGGCCTCCCCTGTTACCAGTTATATAATCTCTTAGGTTGCTGGCAGGATGTAGATGGCATATCCAAACAGGGTAATGAAGAAGAGTTAAGGTAAGGGACTATTGACAAAAGTGTGGTGGAAACCAACAAGAACGGTGAAGAACCACAGGGCTATAACAAGACGTTGAATACCATACCTAGGTCTGAAGAGATGGAGCAATTATCAGAATGCAGTAAAACCTTTAGTTATTAGACAGCCACCTGAAAAGAGCTGTGGCCTTAGCAGGAGAACTCAGCCACTACCAACCTGAAGCCTGGCAGGGAGGAAGACATGGAAAGAAATACTTTGCCTGTATCTCCTCTGACACCCTCTAAACTTCTGGAAGAATGGGGGCCTGGTTGATCCAGCAGACACATGTCAACCTTCAGGGGCACAGAGGAGGGTGAGGAGAAAAGAGTGAGCCTGAAAGAGTAAACAGAGAAGAAGAGAATATCCACTATACCCAGTAAGGAAGAAAATGTGTCAGTCCAAATAACTGGGGGGGGGGGGGGGGGGGGGGGGAGAGGAGAGAGGGACATTGTCTTCTCACTTTCCTAACCACCAGAGGATCGGCCTTAGATAGGACTAGATCCTTATCTGTTATACTAAGAGGAAGGGTTCTATTTGTAGTCACTGTATAAATGGTGCCAAAATTTAAAAGACAAGGCCACATGACCTACATCCCCTAGATTTACTCATATTATTATTAATCTTCAAGATGGCTTAGAGTCTATAACCCCCATCCATGTAATGTAAACCTTTGATTGGAATCTAAAAAATGTAAGTAATAACGAACTATCAGTAAGAGAAATTAAGAAAATAATCCCATTTATAGTTGCATCAAAAAGAATAAAATACCTAGGCATAAATTTAACCAAAGAGGTAAAAGAACTGTACACTAACAACTACAAGACACTGATGAAAAATATTGAAGAAGAACACAAGAAGAACACAAATATACGGAAAGATATTCCATGCTCATAGATTGAAAGAATTAATATTATTAAGATGTCCATACTACTCAAAGTAATCTATAGATTCATTGTGATTTCTGTGAAAACTCCAATGGCATCTTTCACAGAAATAGAACAATCCTAAAATTCACATGGAACCACAAAAGACCCCCAATAACCAAAGCAATCTTGAGAAAGAAGAACAAAGCTGGACACATTAACACCTCCTGATTTCAAACTATATTACAAAGTTGTAGTAATCAAAACAGTACGGTTTGGGAAATACAAGCAGACACATAGATCCACGGAACAGAATACAGAGCCAGAAACAAACCCATGCATGTATGGTCAATTAATTTATGACAAAGGAGCCTAGAACATACAATGGGGAAAGGAGAGTCTCTTCAATAAATGGTGTTGAGAAAACTGAACAGCCACATGCAAAAGAATGAAACTGGACCACTTTCTTAGACCATACACAAAAGGCTGGCTGATGGACATTGGGGAGGGTATGTACTATGGTGAGCGCTGTGAATTGTGTAAGACTGATGAATCACAGACCTGTATCCCTGAAACAAATAATACATTATATGTTAATAAAAAAATTTTTTTAAATCAACTCAAAAATGGATTTAAGACTTGAATATAAGATCTGAAACCATAACACTCCATGAAGAAAACAAAGGGGGTCAGCTCCTTAATAGTGGTCCTTTCAATGATTTCTTTTTTTTGGATTTGACATAAAAACAAAATCAACAAAAGGAAAAATAAACACGTGGGACTACATCAAACTAAAAACTTGCTGCACAGAAAAGGAAACTACCAATAAAATGAAAAGGCAACCTATGGAATAGGAGAAAATATTTGCAAATCACATACGCAATAAAGAGTTAAAATCCAAAATATATAAAGAACTCACACAACTCACAGCAAAAAGAAAAAGTGGTTTGTTTTTTTTTTTTTTTTGGTTAAGAAATGAAGAGTGGAACTGAATAGATATTTTTTCAAAGAAGACATCCAGATGGCCAACAGACACATGAAAAGATGGTCAATATCACTCATCATCAGGGAAATACAAGTCAAAACCACAATGAGGTATCACCTCACACTTTTTAGAATGGCTATCATCAAAATGACAAGAGATAACAAATGTTGGTGAGGATGTATGGAAAAGGGAATCCTTCTGCACTGTTGGTACAAATGTGCAGCCACTATGCAAAACAAAATTAAAAATAGAAAGACCATATGATCCAGCAATCCCACTTCTGGGTATATATCCAAGAAAATAAAATAAAAACAGGGCATTGACAGGGTGCCTTGGTGGCTCAGTTGGTTGGGCATCTGCCTTTGGCTCAGGTCATGATCCCAGGGTCCTGGGATGGAGCCCTGCATCAAGCTCCCTGCTCAGCAGGGAGCCAGCTGCTCGCTCTCCTTCTGCCCACCCCCACTCATGCTCTCTCTCTCTCTCTCAGATAAATAAAATCTCTAAAAAACAAAACAAATCAAAACAGGGTATTGAAGAGATATCTGCACTTCCAATTTATTGCAGCACTATTAATGCACAGTAGCCAAGATATGGAAACAACCTAGGTGTCTCTCAGTGGATCAACAGATAAAGAAGATGTCGTACATATATATATATATATATATATACAATAGTCTCCCCTTATCCAGTTTCACTTTCTGTGGTTTCAGTTACCTGTTGTCAGCCATGGTCTAGATGCAGATGATCTCCTTCTGACCTATCCTCAGAAGGTCAATGGCATCCTAAAGCTAAATCATAATGTACGCCATTCACCTCATTTCATCTCATTACACAGGCATTTTATCATCTCACAACACCACAAAAAGAAGGGTGAGTGCAGTATAGTATCGTAAGATATTTTGAGAAAGAGAGAGGCCACATTCACATAACTTTTATTACAGTTTATTGTTACAATTGTTCTACTTTATTACTAGTTATTGTTATATCTCTTACTGTGCCTAATTTATAAGTTAAACTTTATCACAGGTACATATGTATAGGAAAAATATAGTATTCTAAGCAAAAAGGGGGCGTTAACATGTGAGGTGATGGATGTGTTAATTAACGAGATGGAGGAACCCTTTCATAATGCATATGAATATC
Source organism: Phoca vitulina (assembly GCF_004348235.1). Lineage (NCBI taxonomy): Eukaryota > Metazoa > Chordata > Mammalia > Carnivora > Phocidae > Phoca > Phoca vitulina. Next base: position 54,538,050 of record NW_022589706.1, read on the forward strand.
AGATCATCACATTGCACACTTTAAATATCTTAAAATTTTATTTGTCAATTATACCTTGATAAAGCTAGAGGAAAAAGGAAATTACTAAAAAAGCAAAATAATAAAATAAAATGTGTTGGGGAAGTGATGTATGACCGTTTCTTTGAGATTTGATAGGACACTTGAGAGAAAGCGAGGCTGAAGCCCTTTTAGACCTTGCCCAAGAGAGTATCTTGTAGGTGCAATGGGACTTACCAGAAATAGCTAGTTATAGTTAATTTTATGTGTCAAGTTGGCTGGGCTATAGTGCCCAGTTACTCCATCAAGCATTTGTCTAGATGTTGCTGTGAAGGTATTTTTTAAGATCTAATTAACATTTAATTCTATAGATTACTCTCCATAATGTGGGTGGGCAACATCCAATCAGTTGAAGGCCATAAAAGCAAAGCCTGAGATTTCCCAAAATGAAGGAATTCTCCTCAAGACTGCAACATAGAAACCCTGCCTGAGTTTCTACCCTGGAGATTTCAGATTCAAGACTAACATAATTTTGCCTGAATTTCCATCCTACCTGCCTGCTGTACAGATTGGCACTTGCCAGTCCCCATAATCACATGAACCCACTCCTTAAAATAACTTTATCTCTCTCTCTCTTTCTGTCAGTTGCTCCCTCCCTCCTGCCCTCCCTTCCTATATATATATACTTCCCATCTCACAGGACATGCATTCAAGAATTCTCAGAAGGGGCCTCCAAAGGGGAAGAAAGAGAGAGAGAGAGAATAAACACCAACCAAGCATAAAGAATACACAGCCATCTCACAATAATATCCGTCCTGGAAAAACTTCTCTGTCCTTCTTACTTCTCCTTCCTCTGTCACTCCTCCCTCAACCACATCAACCCAGGTAAGGATAGAAAACACAACTAGCCAAATAAAAAAGGAGGAATGGAAGCCCAACTTGGGAAAGGAGAGACAAGGTGACCCATCCCCTTCCCTGCCTTCCTGCCTAAAGAAAACTACCAGCCATGGAAGCAGAAACATTTTAACTTTAGACGAAGTTCAGAGTTGCAGTCATCACTTCGGATGGATGTCTTAATTTCTGAATTGAAACTGAGGTTGTAATTGTACAATTATTTTTATTGTTATTATGGAAAAGTAAACCAGGGCAGGGAAACACATCCTCCACTGAATACATTTGAAGTAGATCATGGGAAATAAAAAATAAATATGCTTTTTGAATATATCCCAAGAGTCCTGCCTATTCAAGGTACCAGTTACACAAGTATTTCTTTTTGTGATTAAAAGTGAGCCACTAATGGGGCGCCTGGGTGGCTTAGTTGTTAAGCATCTGCCTTCAGCTCAGGTCGTGATCCCAGGGTCCTGGGATCGAGTCCCACATCGGGCTCCCTGCTCAGCGGGAAGCCTGCTTCTCCCTCTCCCCTTCCCCCTGCTTGTGTTCCCTCTCTCGCTGTCTCTCTCTCTGTCAAATAAATAAATAAAATCTTAAAAAAAAAAAGTCAGCCACTATTACATTTTAAATATCAATTTAATGAATATTCTCATATCTCTTATAGATCCTAATTAAATACATTGTCTGTTAAACTACCTAATAATGTCTTTTATATGCAGACTTAGATGATAAAGTTTTCAAAGAATAATTTGATCCCCCTAAAGTTAGATTTCCCAGAAAATATATATATTTTTAATTTACAATAAAAATTAGATTCCTTTTTTTCCAGCAGATACTTATTGCCAACCTACCACATGCAGACGTGTGCTAATGATAACAAAGTGGACACTGCTCCTGTCCCCTGGAGTCACTGGCTGGTATGGGAGATAGTTACTACGTACATAAATATGAAATTACACATTTGGATAAGCATTATAAGGAAAAGTATTGTGTGAGAATATAACAGAGGATGGCAATTTAAATCAATAAGTTTAGGAACTGTCCCTCTGAGGAAGTGACATTTAAGCCTAGACCTAGAGGAGGAGGAGGCGCTGACTAGCTCTATAGAGAGCAGGAGAAGAGCATCCTGGCAGAGAGAACAGCATGCCCCATCATGAGGTGGGAGAGCCCAGGGCAGGTTGAAAAAAATGTGGCTGGCGTATAAAGTGAAAGGTAAGTACTGGGGAAGCAATCTGGGGAAATAGTCAGATTATGCAGGGCTTTGTAGGACACATTAGGAATTTGGGGTCATATCGTAAGTTCAGTGAGAAATCATCGAAGGATTTTAATAAGGGAAAAGACATAATTTGATGCATGATTTTTAAATGCTCACATTGGCTGTGGTGTGGGTGACGGATTCAAGGTGGGCCAGAAGGAGAGGGAAGACCCCTGGATGGCTAGTGCAAGGGTCCAGGGAGATAATGGTGGATGGGCGGGGAGGGGTGGGGGGTGGAGAAGACTGGCAGGTTTGAGTTTTAGTTGGACAGGCTGAGTGGCTGGTTGGATGTGGAGAGTGAGCTGAAGGAAGGAGATGTTGAGGATGACTCCCAGTGTACAAAGGTTTTTGCCTCCCTTCACTGCCCTCAGGCCCGATCCACCTCTCAACACATCCTCCCCTCCAACCTGCCATCCACTTAGCGCTCAGCAAAAATGGTGTGAGACAAAAGGACAACCTCTCCTGTCCGCCTTGGAGTCTGGCCAGATGTCCATACTGAGAGAGTGGAAGCAGAGTCGCGCAGCGGAAGCGTGCTGGGCCCATACTGAGAGAGTGGAAAACCAAAGGGAAGAGCACAGATCATGGCACCAAAACCACAGATAAGGAACCTGACCACGTGGCCTGTGACAGGCTGGCAGGCCACAATTATGGGCCCTTAATGACAGCCCTTATCAACATACATTCTTTTTGACAATTGCATTTACAACAAGAATTCATCACCCAAATATTAACATAATATTAAATTTTAAATAATATTTAAAAATTTAAATGCTAATGATTCTAATTTATCACCCAAACATTAAATAATAATGAGGGCATTTGTCTTAGAAACACAGTGGTCTCTTGCTTTAACTATTTCTAAAGTTATTCTGCCCATTCTATCACTGCTCTCTGGGCCAAATTCAGATGATGCCCTAGTGCCAGAAATTGCACAGATCCATAAATCAGACAGACAAGTACAACAGACTGTCTTAGGTAATGGGCTCTGAAACATGGCAGAGAAACCTGTATTATAGCTGGAATAAACTTTAAATTACTATTTTAAAAGAGAAAATAAAGGGGGAAAAATGACTCCTGGGTATCTGGCACAAGCAAACAGGAGGATGGAGTCAGCAGCATTTACTAAGACAATACCAACCAAAAGGGGCTGATTAAGAGGGATAAGCAAGTTTCGAACACGTTGAGTTTGAGGCACCTGTCAGGTACCTGGGTAGGGCGATCAAGTTGGCAGTTGTATAGAAAGATCTGAAGTTTAGGGGCGCCTGGGTGGCTCAGTTGGTTAAGCGACTGCCTTCGGCTCAGGTCATGATCCTGGAGTCCCTGGATCGAGTCCCGCATCGGGCTTCCTGCTCGGCAGGGAGTCTGCTTCGTCCTCTGACCCTATCCCCTCTCAGGTGTTCTCTCTCTCTCATTCTCTCTCTCTCAAATAAATAAATAAAATCTTTAAAAAAAAAAAAAGAAAGATCTGAAGTTTAGAATGAAGATCCAAGCCGGAGATAGAAAACAATTTGAAACTGCTGGAATATAATTTACACATAAAACCTTGTTAGAGGATACAATTTCGAAACAAAGTAAGTGTAAAGTGAACCAAAAGAAAGCCCAGGTCTGAATCCTAGGAATTCCTACATTTAGAAGCAGAGTTGAGAGAATGTGCAAAAGACACTGTGTGGTGGTGACTGAGAGAGAGAGGTGAAGAGGACCGTGGGGTCATGAAATCTAACAAGAAAACCATTTGCTCCCTACTTGTTTTTAGGTTCTCAACTATGGTAGCTAACTCACTCCACCTTTGACATATTCTGGGCACTAATCTTTCTCCTCTCTGATATCCTATAAATAGTCATGTTGCACTAACTTTGCCTGCTCATTCCCAGGTTGTACTGCAGGCTATATGAGTTACATTGGGCATTTGCTCAGGAGCACAAATGAAGGTAAGACCCGAGGGACTGCAGTTGGTCTAAGAGAATAACCTCATAGCCTTAAAATCTGCCTTCAAATAGCCTCCATACCCAGACCCCCAAATTTAACTCAGTAACCTCCTTGATTGAGGAGTTGGTGCAGGAGAAGGATTAAAAGAGAGATGCTAGAAAGCAAAGAATAAAAGACAAGAAAAAGAGAGAGAGAGAGAGAATCACTTTAGAGTGATATCTATTCTACCAGACTTTCATCATTAAAATCTTCAGCCAGGCTTTCAAATCCTTAGGTGCAGCAATGGCTAATTTGGAAAATAATGATCTCAGTCGAATCACCATGCTATACCACCGGAACTAATGTAACATTATGTGTCAACTATACTTCAACTGAAAAAAAAAAGAATGATCTTAATTTGGCAGTGATCTCAATTTGGTCAGTGAAGTAACTGAGAGAGCCTCCACCTGCTGCAAGGAAATTTAGATAGAAAAAAGGAAACTATCAGTTCAGGAATCACCCTTATTTTAAAAAGAGAACTGGACCATTCAAATCATTTTCAAAAAGGCCTTAAAATTTTTCCAAAGGCAAGCAAAATTATAGTAACTTCAATGTGTAAGTGACTTTCATCATAGTTGGTGTGTTGATGACAGGTCAAAGATACTGTACAGTTGGATTACTGTGTAAAATATGCATATTAATAATATGTTGGAGATTATATGTATGACATTCACATACATTTCATAGAACTCAAGAAATTAATTTCAATTATTTTAGATGTTTTTGTTGTCGTATTTTTTTTTTTGACATCATAGATTATATCTATGATTTATTTAATTCTACATCTAAAATCAGGAATGCAGGGGCGCCTGGGTGGCTCAGTTGGTTGGGCGACTGCCTTCGGCTCAGGTCATGATCCTGGAGTCCCTGGATCGAGTCCCGCATCGGGCTCCCTGCTCGGCGAGGAGCCTACTTCTCCCTCTGACCCTTCCCCCTCTCATGTGCTTTCTCTCTCTCTCATTCTCTCTCTCTCAAATAAATAAATAAAATCTTAAAAAAAAAAGTTTAAAAAAATAAAATAAAATAAATAAAATCAGGAATGCAACTCCAGATTATAACACTGTTGCTCTTTAAAAAAAAAAAAAAGACTTTAGGATTAGATCTGTACTTGAAACTAGCTTCTATGACTTACTAGCTAGATGACCTTGAGCCAGTTGCCTAGCTTCTCTTAAAGTCTGCATCTGTAAAATGGGTATGTAAAATGGTACCTCATGGAACTGTTTTGTGGATTAAATGAGATATAGCATATGACACACTCAGCTACTTAATTTATGTTCCTAATCACTGTATTTTACTGCCTTCCTAGTATACACTTATAAAATGATCCTCTGTGCAAAATTTATACATTCCCTTGGAGACCTCACATTGGATTGGGCAAGAAAGTAGGGCATACAATACTGTCATAGCTGATATCCAATAGAGTTCTGATATTAATAACTGGAGGGTATATTGGAAAACCACTAGTTATTCAGGTAAAGTAAATCCTTCAGATTTCTGTGTAGGAGCATGAACAGGAAAAAAATTAACATGGTGTCAATAGTCACTCTGAAGACCAAGAGAGAATGCCCTCCCCTACCCAACTTTGCATTACTGGACATGACATTACTAGAGAAAAATTCTGCTCTCCTCTCTTTTCCTTTCTTTTTATTTATTTATTTTTTGTCCATAACATATCTTTGAATGGTGAAAGAGGTAGTCCTGAGCAGCATAAAAGAGTGTATATGGGCATCATTACAGGAATTTGATGATAGCAAATATATGGCCATATATACAGAATAGGAAAAAGAAAAAAAAAAGATAATTCAGTTTAAGTCCAGTAGTTTTACAAACAAAATCTGACCATTTTATTATTTTAGTTTTAGAGATGAGCAAGTGAAGACTGCGAAAGATTAAGCAACCTTTGTAAGACATTTAATTAGCAAACAATAGAGCTGACATTTGTACCCAAGTCTTTCTCAACTTCACACAATGAGGGAGACTAAATTAATTCCGCCCCCCCCAATTCTTAACCATCCCTGTATCCATATCCTTTGCATGTAACTTCATAGTTACTCCCATTATGTGGATGAAGCATATTTTCCCACCCCTTCCCATTGGGTTCAGCCTTATGACTTATGCCCAATAGAGGAAAAGGGAAATAATCAGGTGCCAAGGTCCTCAGTGGCCTTGCTTATTTTTCCACTTGCCTTATTGGACCTCTGCTGTCCATGAAAAGTACATGTCAAGCTTCACTGGTCCCAAGAGGAGGAGGAGAGACACATAGAGCAGAGCCCAGCCAAGTCTAATCTCCCACCCAACCCAAAGCTGATTTGTAGGCAAAAGAGCTACAATATTAAATGATTGTCATTGTTGGCCACCAAACTTGGGAGTAGTTCATTTGGCAGCAATAGCTACCTAATGCAAATACTGTCAACAGATTGAGCTTGACATTAGCCATGTCACTCTCATTAAAAAGTTGCTTTGTAAAGAAATAAAAGGCATCCAAATTGGCAAAGAAGTCAAACTCTCACTCTTTGTAGATGATATGATACTTTATGTGGAAAACCCAAAAGACTCCACCCCAAAACTGCTAGAACTCATACAGGAATTCAGTAAAGTGGCAGGATATAAAATCAATGCACAGAAATCAGTGGCATTCCTATACACCAACAACAAGACAGAAGAAAGAGAAATTAAGGAGTCGATCCCATTTACAATTGCACCCAAAACCGTAAGATACCTAGGAGTAAATCTAATCAAAGAGGCAAAGAATCTATACTCAGAAAACTATAAAATACTCATGAAAGAAATTGAGGAAGACACAAAGAAAATGGAAAAACGTTCCATGCTCATGGATTGGAAGAACAAATATTGTGAAGATGTCAATGCTACCTAGAGCAATCTACACATTCAATGCAATCCCTATCAAAATACCATCCACTTTTTTCAAAGAAATGGAACAAATAATCCTAAAATTTGTATGGAACCAGAAAAGACCCCGAACAGCCAGAGGAATGTTGAAAAAGAAAAGCAAAGCTGGTGGCATCACAATTCCAGACTTCAAGCTCTATTACAAAGCTGTAATCATCAAGACAGTATGGGACTGGCACAAAAACAGATACATAGATCAATGGAACAGAATAGAGAGCCCAGAAATGGACCCTCAACTCTATGGTCAACTCATCTTTGACAAAGCAGGAAAGAATGTCCAATGGAAAAAAGACAGTCTCTTCAACAAATGGTGTTGGGAAAATTGGACAGCCACATGCAGAAGAATGAAACTGGACCATTTCCTTACACCACACACAAAAATAGACTCCAAATGGTTGAAAGACCTAAATGTGAGACAGGAGTCCATCAAAATCCTAAAGGAGAACACAGGCAGCAATCTCTTCGACCTCAGCCACAGCAACTTCTTCCTAGACACATCGCCAAAGGCAAGGGAAGCAAGGGCAAAATGAACCATTGGGACTTCATCAATATAAAAAGCTTTTGCACAGCAGAAGAACAGTCAACAAAACCAAAAGACAACCAAGAGAATGGGAGAAGATATTTGCAAATGACATATCAGATATAGGGCTAGTATCCAAAATCTATAAAGAACTTCTTAAACTCAACACCCAAAGAACAAATGATCCAATCAAGAAATGGGCAGAAGACATGAACAGACATTTTTCCAAAGAAGACATCCAAATGGCCAACAGACACATGAAAAAGTGGTCAACATCGCTCGGCATCAGGGAAATCCAAATCAAAACCTCAATGAGATACCACCTCACACCAGTCAGAATGGCTAAAATTAACAAGTCAGGAAACGACAGATGTTGGTAGGGATGTGGAGAAAGGGGAACTCTCCTACATTGTTGGTGGGAATGCAAGCTGGTGCAGCCACTCTGGAAAACAGTATGGAGCTTCCTCAGAAAGTTGAAAATAGAGCTACCATACGATCCAGCAATTGCACTACTGGGTATTTACCCCAAAGATACAAATGTAGGGATCCGAAGGGGTACATGAACCCCAATGTTTATAGCAGCAATGTCCACAATAGCTGAAGTATGGAAAGAGCCAAGATGTCCATTGACAGATGAATGGATAAAGAAGAGGTGGTATATATATACAATGGAATATTATGCAGCCATCAAAAGGAATGAAATCTTGCCATTTGCAATGACGTGGATGGAACTGGAGGGTATTATACTGAGCGAAATAAGTTAATCAGAGAGACGTGTATCATATGACCTCACTGATATGAGGAATTCTTAATCTCAGGAAACAAACTGAGAGTTGCTGGAGTGGTGGGGGGTGGGAGGGAGGGGGTGGCTGGGTGATAGACATTGGGGAGGGCATGTGCTATGGTGAGCGCTGTGAATTGTGTAAGACTATTGACCTGTACCTCTGAAACAAATAATACATTATATGTTTAAAAAAAAAAAGGAAAGAAGAAGATCGCAGGAAGGGAAGAATGAAGGGGCGGAAATCAGAGGGGGAGACGAACCATGAGAGACTATGGACTCTGAGAAACAAACTGAGGGTTCTAGAGGGGAGGGGTTGGGGGGATGGATTAGCCTGGTGATGGGTATTAAAGAGGGCATGTACTGCATGGAGCACTGGGTGTTATACGCAAACAATGAATCATGGAACACTACATCAAAAACTAATGATGTAATGTATGGTGATTAACATAACATAATAATTAAAAAAAAAAAGTTGCTTTATAGTTACGAGGATGGTTACATAGAAGATCAAATGTCATCTTTGAAAAAGTTATTAAAGGTATTATTAAAAAGTCAAAAAGGTCTCAAAAAAAAAGTCAAAAAGGCTATTGGGATATTTGATGTCTTATATATAAAAAGGAAAAATCTATTTCTGATTTTCACAGACTGAGTTTTTGCCTTAGTTTCCCCAGTCTCAATCTTAGCTTTCTGTTGCCCACTGTGGCCTACTGTCCACTCCATCAGCACTTCCCAAGTCCAACCAGCCCACCCATGAATGGCTCTTCTGAAAGTCTCATCTTTTATTTTCTCTTAGTCTAAGCCACTTATGACTTTCAATTCCATTTTCTGAAGCAAACTAGGTCTCCATTATTTATGGGAGCCTGTTATTTATGGAGCATTCTCTTGAACATAGATGTCATCTCCAAAGTATTAAATAATAATTGTGGTAGCTTTCCATCAGTAGCAATCTGAGCCAGATGCAAAGCTATTTATTCAAAGTGAAGGCTATGTCATTAATCAGTAAGTCCCCAAATGACTGTCTTCTTCTATGCTTACCCTTCTCTATCATCCTTTGTATAGTCTACTTTTTCAGGTTTTCAATAAAAGTGCACTGTAAAATTATGATAATAATCTCTGGGGGGATAAAACGCACTGGTGGTCCTCCTTAGAAAAGCTACTACTGAAAGATGATATAATTAGTCGTCAGCTGTATGGTCATTTTTGTTTCTTAATTTAACTTGCTATGCAATGTTTCCGTGTGTGTGTGTAGATAAATGCATTCATTTGTTTTGCTATTCCTAATTGTGAGATTCTTAAGGATAAGGACTATGACTTCTCCCTCTCTTGTGATCCTAGTATCAATCAGTACCATGAACATAATAGATGCTCAATAAACATTGGTAAATGAATGAATAAATCCTCATTCTGCATGGCTCATTGTTCTATAGGAGCAATTCTCTTCAGTTACGCTTACCAAGTGAAACACCCTGCAAAAGCCCAGTGCCCGTGACTCATGGAGGCTGCTATGTTTGCTAAATTATGTTTCTGACCCTCAGGGCATTATAGCACACTCATAGAGGGAAGTGCCAATGTTGCTTTAAGGCAGTTACTTTCAAGCAGAAGTAACAGAAAACATCCTTTTCCATGTGCCCCAATTAGCTGCAAAATTAGCAACTCTCTGATCCTGCAAAAGTCCCTTCTTTTACCACCTTTTCCTCTCCCTCCTGTGCCCTACGCCACCCCCCAACCACACAAAAATCAGCAGTGGTTTGGATAATATTTACATTATATAACTTTCTCATTCAACAATCTGGTTCCAAGGGTGGTCCTCACAAAATAAATGAAGAAAAACAGCGTGAGATCTTTCTGGATCACTGTTACCTACTTCTATGTTCCTAGGTGGGCCCTAAAAGAACGACTCCCAAAGGCCCGTTTAGGCACCCTTGGCTGGGACGGCTGCAGTCGCCTCCTGCTCTCCCTCTTTCCAGCTACCCTCATTCTGTTCCATGTCCCATACCACACCAGAGTGATCTTTCTAAAATGCACTTATTCCTCTATTTGAGAAACAAAATAGCTCGAATTTCCAAGAGCAGTGGTTGTTAACTTTTGATGGAGGACTCTTCCCACCCCACCCAAATATCCATGTGCATAAATCCACTAAGCATCACGTACAATTTTAGATGTTCCTTGGATCACAGGATTAAGATCCTAGGGAGCCTAGGCAGAAGGTTCTGCTCCTACACAAAATACCAAGGTCCTCCACAATCTTCCCAAACTATGTTTCTAAGTCATCACATCTCCCCGAATTCTCCTAACAAAATTCCAGATAGATCTATCACCCAAAATGCCTTTCCCATTTACATTTCCATGTGTTAGAAAACTGAAATCAGAAGCCCTGGATTCCAAGTACCTGAGGGACTTTATTAATCACATACTTTCTAAAGTTCAGTTTCCACATGCACAAACTGACGGATCTGATTTAGATCTGTGTTTCCCAGAGTGATATGCAAACCACTGATTTTGGATGACCCATGATTATTTTTTATTGTAAGAATTGTATGTTTGCAGAGAGCAGATTGGTGGTTTCCAGAGGTGTTGGGGAGGGTGGAAGAAAAAGGTCAAAGAGGTCTAAAGGTACAAACTTCCAATTATAAAATAAATAAGTCATGGGATGTAATGTACAGTATGGTGACTATGTGAATAATACCGCATTGTATATTTGAAAGTTGCTAAGAGAATAGATCTTAAAAGTTCTCATCACAAGGAAAAAAAATTTTGTAACTATGTGTGGTGATGGATGTTAACTAGTCATATTCTGGTAATCACTTCACAATACATACATATCAAGAAATTATGTTGTACACCTTAAACTAATGTTATAGGTCAATTATATCTCAATATAAAATTTAAAATAATTTTTAAAAGAATTGTGTGTTTATTTTAACATAATTTGGGAAAAATATGTATTTATAAATTCTATATTTTTAAATTTGTAATATAAGGCTAATGGCACATCTCAACTATAACGTACAGATATTATTATACAGGACAAAGAAAAGTGTTAAAAACAAGTCAGTCTGAAATCTATTTAAATACCTATTAAGTAGATAATAGGTGATATAAAGATACTGCAAAAATTAACAAGATCATAGGCAGATCTGAAGATCAAGGGGCACTGGACCAAATGATCTCCGTGGCTCATCCCAGCCATGATAGTTCCTTAGACCATTTCTTCAAGAAGAACTTGGCTCCCAGAGCTGAACATAAGCTACTCTCCCCAAAACAATAAGGAAGGAGATCAAAGAGCTGCCTTTTTATTCTCAACAAGAAAAGAAAAAAAGGGTGAATTAAAAAAAAAAAAACAATTTCTGAGGTGCCTGTGGGGCTCAGTCAGTTGAGAAGCCAAGTCTTGATTTCAGCTCAGGTCCTGATCTCAGGGTCCTGGGATCGAGCCCCGCTTCAGTGGGGACTCTGCTTGAGATTCTCTCCCTCTGGCCCTCACCCCACTCCTGTGTGTGCTCTTTCTAAAATAAATAATCCTTTAAAAAAACATTTTCCATTTTTAGATGGAATCAAAGATAAGGGATTTTATTTGAGTTGCCCAAAATCCATCAGGAGAGTATTTCTGGAAATAGAACCCAGAACTTGCTCCCTTGGGACTGGCATTGACAGTTTTGTTGGGACCAACCAATGGCAGAGTTATGACTCAAAACATAAATGAGCACAAATTTCTTTCTTAATGACTAACATATACACATTCAGATTCAGATAGAAACTGCAGCTGCTCCCTCCATCTACTCCAAGTTTGATGAACAGATGGCAGGCTTCCTCTGGGAATGGAAAGATTTAGGGCTGCCTCACAGATAGAAATTGCATAAAGTTAGAACAACAGGAGGAGTGGGTGTTATAACTACAAATGCATTTAAGAATTGCCACAAAAATGATCTGGGTCCTATGTGCTGCACATCATTCATGGCTGTGCCTGTTTTATAATTAAAATATTGATGATTCAGAGGCCAAGTATCATTCCACCTATAGATATATATATACAGATAGATGGATAGATAGATAGATAGATAGATAGATATACACACATACATACATACATATATGATGACTACTGCACCCAACAAGATGAAAGTTTCTTCTGGATGGTATTTTTCCCCTAATTTAAAAATAATCTTCCTAACATCTTCATCTTTACATAAAATTAAGTCCTAGGAATTGGGAGCTGTTTCCTTCCTTAATGGCAATCCAGACAATTGTTTTGTTCTATGATGCTATCCCATAATGTAAAATCAAACCAAAGGGAGAAAGAGAGAATTATTGTTTAATGGGTACAGAGTTTCAGTTTTCCAAGATGAAAAAGTTCTGGAAATCTGTTGTACAACAACACAGATATACTCAACACTACTGAACCAAACACTTAAAAATTGTTATGTTAATTTTTAAAGATTAGGCAAATCTAGGAAGTGTTGGATGTAAAATCTGAAGAACCTCCAATAATTGTGGATTGAAATAAACCCTGAAAAAGCAAAAGAAGAAAAGGAAATAAAGCAAGCATTTGGTGTACATTTAAAGATGCCTCTAGCTAATACCCTCTGGAGATAAGCCCACTGAGAGGAACATAAGGCAGCTCAGACTGAGCAATGAGTGATAGGAAACTGTCAGGAGAAACAAAGGGATCCCTTTCAAGGGATGTAAAAAAGTAACATACCAAGAAAGTCTACTTATATGAGAGGACAACTCCGATAGTAAAATATGGACCAGCTTGCCGTAGGCTTAGTGGAGGGATAATGAACAAGGTCAAGAGGTACAAACAAGGTAATTTTTAACCATTGGTTTGATGATAGCACAGAGGGCTCATCCCTTCTAGCCCTTACTATCTCCTTCCTCTTCACCTAATTCCTCATCAGTTGTAGTTCTCATTTCTAAGAAAAAACCATGGCATAATTTTTAATGAGTTTAGAGTAAGGAACCTTAGATTCTGGCCTCTGTACTGTAATTAACCAGCAGTTCCCTTTGAAAGCTCTTTCTCTCTGTCTCCTCATCTCTAAAGTGAGAGCCAGATACCTAGGGATCTAGGATCTCCTCTTGCATCAATAGGCACTGACTGTCAGGATGAAGAATATTAGAAGTTTGCTGTGATATTTGGTTCTCTGCCTCATCCCCTCTACCTGAATAACATGCTACCTGACACTTCGTAGGGAAGAGATCTCGAAATTATACCTGGGAGCTATATTAGGCTATTAGGTGTTGCCTGGGTTTTAGGCATTGAGAAAAAAATGAAGTTTGGGAAATAATATATCTTTTTTTTTTCTTTTCAAGTTTTTATTTAAATTCTAGTTAGTTAACATACAGTGCAATGTTGGTTTCTGGAGTAGAATTCAGTGATTCATCACTTACATACAACACCAGTGCTCATCATATCAAGTGCCCTCCTTAATACCCATCATCCATCTAAGCCCATCCTGGAAAATAATATATCTTAAATTTTACAGATAACATGATGGAAAGGAAATAATAGAAAAAATATAGACACCTTTGTACAAAGAACTCTTAAAACTCCAAAGTAGGAAAACAAACAACCCAATAAAAAAAATGAGTTAAAGACTTTAGCAGACACCTCACCAAATAAGATATACAGACGGCAAATAAGTATATGAAAAGATGCTCCACCTCAGATGGTCACGAGGGAAATACAAATTAAAACAACAAAGAAATACCACTACACGTCTATTAAAATGGCCACAATCTGGAATCCTGACGCACCAAGTGCTGGTGAGGATGTGGAGCCACAGGGACTTTCATTCATTGCTGGTGAGAATGCATAATGGTACAGCCACTTTGGAAGACAGTTTGGCAGTTTATTACAAAAACAAACATGCTGGGATGCCTGGGTGGCTCAGTCGGTTAAGCATCTGGCTTCGGCTCAGGTCATGATCCCAAGGTCCTGAGATCGAGTCCCGCATCGGTCTCCCTGCTCCGCAGGAAGCCTGCCTCTCCGCCTGCTGCTCCCCCTGCTCATTCTCTCTCTCTCTGACAAATAAATGAAATCTTAAAAAAAATAAAATAAAATAAATATGCTTTTACCTCACAATCCAGCAATTACACTCCTCAGTATTTATTCAAAGGAGTTAAAAATGTATGTCCACACAAAAACCTGCACACAGATGTTTATAGTAGCTTCATTCATAATTGCCAAAACTTGGAAGCAACTAAGATGTCCTTCAGTAGGTGAATGGTTAAACAAAAGGTGGTACATCCAGACAATGGAATATTATTCATAAATGAGCTATTAAGCCATTAGAAGACACAGGGGAGCCTTAAATGCATATTGCTAAGTGAAATAAACCAATCTGAAAAAGCTACATATTATATGATTCCAACTATATGACATTCTGGAAAAAAACTACGGAGACAGTAAAAAGATCAGTGGGTTGCCAGAGGTTGGAAATGTAGAGAGAAACAAATAGGCGGAGCACTGAGGATTTTTAGAGCAATGAAAATACCCTGTATGATACCATAATGGACACTACAGTGGTGGATACAATGTCATTACAGATTTGCCCAATGCACAACACCAAAAGTGAATCATAATATAAACTGTGGACTGTGGGTGATAAGGATGTATCAATGTAGATTCATCAATTGTAATAAATCTGGTGGGGCATGTTGATAATGGGGGAGGCTCTGCATGTTGGGGGGCAGGAGGTATATGGGAAATCTCTGTACCTTCAATGCTGCTGGGAACATAAAATTGCTCTAAAAAATTATCTTAATAAAATCTTTTTAAAAAGAATAACTGAACAAGGTTACTGAAAACTATTAAACATGATCATTATGGTGAACAAAAAACTAGATATATTTGAAAATATATGTGGCATATAAGAACCACAAAATGGTTCTAAATCAAAGGGAATGAAGTCATTTAACAGAAGTGCCATGAGTAGAACTATCTTAACTGACAGGGACACCTGGGTGGTTCAGTTGATTAAGTGTCTGCCTTTGGCTCAGGTCATGATCCCAGGGTCTTGGGATGGAGCCCCATGTCGGGCTCCCTACTCAGTTGAGAGTCTGCTTCTTCCTCTCCCTCTGCCCCTCATGCTGGCTCTCTCTCTCTCTCAAATAAATAAATAAAATCTTAAAAAAAAAAAAGAACTATCTTAACTGACAAACAATCCAAGACAACAAATGGCAAGCAGAACAAGGTAAGAAAAATTGCTATTTCTTAGGAAACTAAGGTAATAGTTAAATTCTTTTCTAAAACATTCAAGATACAACAGGGGCACCTGGGTGGTGCAGTTGGTTGAATGTCCAACTCTTGGTTTTGGCTCAGGTTATGATCTCAAGGTCAAGAGATGGAGCCCCTGCTGGGCTCTGTGCTCAGCGGGGAGTCTGCTTGAGGATTCTCTCTCTCCCTCCCCCACGCCCCTCCCCCATCTCTCTCTCTAAAAAAAAAAAATTTTTTTTTTCAAGAAATAACAGTACAGAGTTTATAAAGTCTGGCTCTCTCTATAGCTTAGACATCTTGATTCAGGAAATCAATACAGAAGGATATACAGGTGAAATAGCTTTGGAGCGTTCATGGATATCACAGAAAGTCATTCTGTGGCCTTCACATACAAAAGGCATCCCACCTAGATGTTTCTTCTTTGATCACAATATTTTCTCCCAAAACTCTGCAGCTGCCGTCATTGTCCCTTAGCATTTTGGGTCTCCAAAGAAAATCACCTGAGAAAGGCATCATTTTTGTTCCCTTTGTTAGTATGTTTTGCCCACTTTGTTGCTTGAGGAATTTTTTCCCCTGTCCTTTGTAATTCATGAAAATTGAGAGGATGTAGCCAGTTACGTAAAAACAAGATTTCCCAAAAGAATGTATATATACCTATGTGTGTTTATTATACATTTTACTGATAAATAGGATGTATAGCACACAAGTGCTAAATAATAATAAAATACATAATTCTCTTTATTCTAAATCCCATATAGCTAATTGATTCTCATTGAATGTTTCCTTGATTTTTACTGAACTCTTGTTACTATGGTTGCAATCAAGAAATTAGTGTGATTCCAACATGAATGTTGGTTGATAGTTTCTTTTACACTAACAAAAAGAAAGAGAAAAATTTATATTAGAATTTTACTCATCTGTCAATGACCTGAGAAAATTCTTTTTTTAATAGATAACTTCTGAATACTGGAAGAATGTTCCTTTAATTTTTTGTGCTATTCACAATATAATGACGACAGACACAGCATACTTTTTTTTAAATTTATTTTTATTTCTTAGAGAAGGAGGCAGGGGGAGGAGTAGAGGGAGAGAGAGAAGGAGAATCCCAAGCAGGCTCCATGCCCAGAGTGGAGCCCGACACAGAGCTTGATCCCACAACCCCGAGATCATGACCTGAGCCAAAATCAAGAGTCAGACACTCAACCGACTGAGCCACCCAGGTGCTCCCAGGCACAGCATACTTTTAAGTTTAATCTTCTTTATTAATGTTTTCTCCATGTACTTTCTTCAGTCAAGACAAGTAACAAAACAAGAAACCAAACCATGATGTGTAGCATTGACTTCAATGGTGTAAATACTCCCACTATGGCTGATTTCAAGTCACCAGTGTGACGTCACTGAGCACAGAGTTGGGAAGGGATTTGCAGAAGCAAGCCATTAGATAGCATTTATCCTGTACAAGAGGTGTAAATAACCTCAAGAGCACAGATAATAGTAAAATAATTATAGAGTGATAACTTTTGAGTATTTGCTACCTTTATTTTTAATATGATTTACTTAACTGTAAGTTTATAACTTCATTTTTAACAATGGCTATGTTTAATGACCAGCTCACAGAATTTCTAAAAATTTAAAAATAGCTCTCAAAAGCTAGTATGAGGTTTTTCCAGCACACCATTGACTGTGGCCCTATGCTGGACTGTGAGCACTGATTAGCCTGGAATTTGGGGAGTCCAATCAGTCTGCATCTGTCTCCTCTCCCTCTCTCCCCCACCCACCCCATTCTCTACTGCTCCCTTTTCCACATGTCTAGCTCTCTAGCCCTCTTTCTCATTCTCTCTCAAGTTCCCAATAGTTTTTGTTTGGCCATGTTTTTGTTCTAGTTGTTTTTGTTTTACCCCTAAAGAAGACCTATGATTCTGAAGATAAATCACTGATTCTCTATGTCCATGTCAGTCATCTTCACTTTCATAATGTTTCTTTTTAATTTAGTTTTTTTCCCATGAACCTGAGAAAAATCTCTCATGTTTGAATCGGATTTTTGCAGCTTAAATTCTGCTTTTTACTGCTATTGCATTCTCAGTTTCTTTGTTAACTTCCAGTGACTCGCCATTATACTTTTGGTTTAGGCATTTCCAGAAGCACTTTTATTTTTAAACCATTACAGAGAGAGGACAAGAGTGATCTGCTGTCTCAAGTTCCAGAAATTACACTGTATATCTATATTGAGGAACAAAAACCCAGAAAGAAGCAGAAGTGGAGAAAGGGTGAAAAATCCAGTAAGTTCGATATAAGTTTGTTACATGCAAAATGAATGACATAGTTACCATGAATGAACTGTTAACCGTCTCTTACACTAGCCAAGTTCCACACCTTTTTACAATCATCTAAAACTTGTTCCACCAACTTTTACAAACTGTAATGCTTAAATTTCAGAATGATAAACTCAAGCGCTCTAATAAAATAATTTGACAAGGGCATCCACTTTGCTTTACTTTGAATGACAGGAAAATAAAATAGAGGACTTTGTCACTTATGATAAACAAGAGAGGACAATCAAATTGAAGTGGTGAGAACACTTCCTCTTGCTAATTAGCTAACAAAGGCTCGTTTATAGTTTACTAATTCCTAAACTCAGTGTCCTTATAAAACAGAGAGTTTGCAGCACAGCTGTTTATAAACATAGCAAGTTTAGGTTCAACAGATGTGCCTTTTAGTTTTCCTTAAAGTTGACTCTCTTTTTAAAAGAAGACATATAGTGCTAATTTCATGTTTTTCTTTTGTAAAGAGGGGCTTATGTTATTTTTTCCATACATGTATTTTCTTCCTATCTCAGTCTGTTCTTTCCTTATGATTTTCTATTTCTATTTCATTGAATCTGAGTCTTCTTGAATGATATTGAGAACTCCTAATTTTTTTTAAAAAGCCTTTTTCTTGTTCTTTCTCCATAAATATCCTTATATATCCTTAGGTATATATTGTCTCCATTCTTGGAGCTATATACCTTCTCTGGAGCCTCAGAATATTTCCCTTCCCCCACCTTTGCATGGAGTCTATATTGTTGCTCTTGTTTTTTTTCTTTCTGTATTCATCATCAAATAAGGAAAGAGTCATCAGTGTTTGCCAGAATACTTGTCCTCCTGAGTGCTGATTCTTAGATCTATACCTGGAAAGCAACACAATAAGCAGAACTCCCTCTTTTACTTCTTGCATTGAGCAGGCCTTCATCATATGCAGCTTTATTATACTGAATTAAAATTACCCTCTAATCCCATTGCTTGATCCTTTGAAACCTGAATTATTGGAGTATGTTGACAAAGACAATGCCCAGGATATAATGCTACCTGGTCTCCTCTCCTAGTTCCCTAGTCTTATTTGAGGAGACCAAATCTCTCAAGATTCAATGTACTCCTTTAGCCCCCTAATGCATCCTGCTTTGTTCTTTTCTAGGAGTTTCAGGTTCCTTCCTTCCTTCCTTCCTTCCTTCCTTCCTTCCTTCCTTCCCCCAGATCCAGAAAGAGCATGGTAAGTTTAGGGAGGCACAGTACAGTGGCTCTTTCACAAGCAAAATCCATGGAGTAGAGGAATGAATAGCCAATTGTCTTTTTGAACAAACTCTGAAGATTTTGTCCAGACCAGATGGTGGCAAGGTAAAATATCTTCTCCCCCTTTATCAGATAGATGGGATAATATTGTGTCATAAGATAAAGTGTAGACAAACTATCTGTGCTTTTCTAAATACAGTTCCACTGACATTCATTCATTCATTCACTCAGCTAGCTAAACACACACATAAGCCTAGAATAAATAGATGGGGGGGAAGGAAGGAAAGAAGGAAGGGAGGGAGGGAGGGGGAGAGAGAGAGAGAAAGAAAGAAAGAAAGAAAGAAAGAAAGAAAGAAAGAAAGAAAGAAAGAAAGAAAGAAAGAAAGAAAGAAAGAAAGAAAGAAAGAAAGAAAAAGAAAGAAAGAAAGAAAGAAAAAGAGAAAGAGAAAGAAAGGAAGGAGGGAAGCAAGGAAGGAAGGAAATGAGGGAGGGAGGAAGGAAGGGAGGGAGGGAGGGAGGGTAGAGGGAGGGAGGGAGTTTGGGAGGGAGGGAGGGAAGAAGGAGGGAAGGAAGGAAAGAAGGAAGGAAGGAAGAAAGGAAATTTATATCCTAAGGGCAAACCTCAACCAGTAGGGGCTGGAACCAAAGATTAAAGAGTCCAGATTCCTGATCCCTATGTAGGACAATTCTGAGATGTGCTATGCATGGCTCCTCAAGGGGTCTCCAGCAGGACTGAGATCCAGAAGTCCACAGCTCATTAACACACTCTCTACTGATTTTCCCTTACTTTCTCATTTGTGCTTACTTCCCCTCAAATAAACTACTTGCACCCAAGTCCTATGTCAATGTGCTTCTGGGTGAATCCAAACCAAGACATGGATGCTATAAAAATATTACATAATCAATCTTTGTTTTGGTTTGGGATAAGAATTTCAGTCTGAAATTTCAGCCTAGGACAGTAATAAGATGTCATCAGTCTTCAGATGGCAATGCCATCTCATATGATAAACTCTATTATTATTTTTCAATTCCTGATCCTTATTTCCTCCTCATTCTTTCTTGGCTTCTGCTTTATGAGCATGAGTTCATTAGAATCATTCACCTACCCAAGACTTGCTCTGATTCTCTCATTTCTCCCTCAGCCAGTCTGCAGAGAGGCAGTTCTTCCCAGGATGTCTTTTGGTGTTGTCAGCAGGCAGAACAAGCCAATGAAAGACTGACGGATCTGGAGGTCTAGAGGCCTGAGTTGTTTGCTTTTCCTCTTTCCCTACATGTCAATACCAAACCGATATAATCCATCTACAAGGATTTAATAGCAATGAAGTACTGAGTTACTATCAAATTTAACAAGTGGCTTACTCTAATGCCAAAACCTCCATTAGGATCTTTAGAAGAGCTATACATAACTCACCAAAAACCCCAGGTAAATTTACATAGTTGAATGATATCCACAGAGGCAGTGCAAGCCTCCTTTGTGATTTTCACTTTTGAATAATTTAAGGCCTTTCTAAAGTTTTTGATGGTTTTGTTTTTCTGTCTGAGTCATAGAGATTCCTTCCTCTATAAAGAAGAGGGATAAGGTTACGGTTTAATTTTTTTTAAGTTGAAAGATATTACATTAAGTAAAGGTAAAAGGAGTCGTGGAGGATCCAGACACATCTGGAGAAAGCTTCTCTGGTCTGTCAATACTGCCTGGGGCCCAAGGCTTGCTATTGGTGCTATTTGGTCTATAAAGAAGCAGATGGCATGCAAGAAGACTTTTCCTATGTTTCATTTACTTGCAACAAAAGCCCTAAAGCTCTGGCTTTGGACTGGTGTTCCCATGACTAAGCTATCTAATCCATTCATCTTTGAGATTCAGGTTCAAATGAGGGTCACCCCAAAATCAAACAAACCCTACCCAGAATGTCCATGAGGTGACTGGCTTTCGGAGGCATTCAACCTCAGAGGGATCCTGCCCAGTGCCAAGAAAAATTTTACTCAATTTTATCGTAAGCTTACAAGCCTCAATGAATATGAGGGTGAGACTGTAGTAAGCTCCTTCTGGAAATTAATTATGCTGGGTCACTTGAAGAGTGTATGGGTGAGGTGTGCTGGAGTAAAGTGTACTTGGTTTCCAACATCGTTGTGGCCATGCTATGACCAAATGACCCATGTCCATTTTCCAGGCTAGCTTGAATTTCTTCTTATCCTTCCCCTCAAGGTTCACTTCCAAAGGATACAATGGCCTCAGATCCAGGTATTCTTCCTTACAGAGCCTTAGATTCAGGTATGTAGTGGCATCATTAAAACCACAGGCTAAGAGTAACTTTCCCCCAGACTTTCCTTAGAAATGAGGCTGGAATAAGAAGTAATGGGATACCCCATTTTGAGGTCAGCAGGCTTGGAATCCAATAAATGATGACAACTAATACTTACTGAGCATTCATGAACCAGATACTGTTCTAAGTGGACTACATTCTGTGGCACATTGGTTTTTCTACCACAACTTACCCCATCCCATATACTCTTCTTACAGAGTAATGTTGACACTCTTCCTATTGACTGGTAGGATGTGGGACCTTTCCCCTTGAACCAGAATGGACCTTTATGACTCCCTTATCCAACAGCATGTGGAAGAAGTGATGCCATGTGACTTTTGAGACTAGTTCATGAAAAGTGATATACCTTTCATCTAGTTCTGTTGGAACACTTGCTCTTGAAATCCAGTCTCCATGCTTTGAGGAAGCCCAAACCATATGGGGAGCCCAGATGGAAGTGTTCCAACCAATAGCCCCAGCTGAGGTCAAGATGATTCCAGCCCCAGCCACCATCTGACTGCAACTGCATAATAGACCCTAAATAGGAATGGATCAAGTGAACCCAATCAACTACTAGAGCCATGAGCAATAACAGTAAAATGATTATTGTTGTTTTAACACACTAAGTTTAAAGTAATACAGTAATAGATCATGGGAACACATTTATAAACTTACTTCGTCTATATAAAAACCCAACAAAATAGGTATTATTACCCCTACTCTATAGATGAGGAAAAACTAGGGCATTGAATGGCTAAATAATATGCTGGAGTTAAGTTGCAAAGCTTGGTTTCAAGACCAAACAATCTAGTTTATTAGAGTGGATGTTCTTACCCTCTATTTTATGCTGCTTCCTTTATGCCCTTTCTTTCTATGAAAAGACACTGAGGGCAAGAAAAAGTGAAAAATCAGTGCTAGAAGGGGTGGGAGAGGGGCTATTCTCTCAAGCAGCTAGCACCCATCAATTCAAAACCTCCTTCAGCTGTCAGCTTCTCCACCTACCTGGGCAAGTACAGACCTCTTTGGGAAACTAGCACTGACTCCTCTCTGCACCTGCAATGGCAGAGACCATGCTAGAGGTGGCCCCCAAGAAGCTGTTCATTTCACTCCGCTCTCTGCCTCATCTCCTTCCACTGGAAGATTTACCCACTCTACCTGACCATAGAAGCATCCCTGGAAAACACCGATTTCTCTGGGGTGCTCTAACAAAACCAGCAAGTTCTGTTGTAAAATCTAAAGCCTGTAGAGAGGAATCCTGTAAATATTCAGCAGCAATTCCACCCTGGCTGGCAGAGTGGCCCCGAAGTGGCCCATTACACTCGGGTGGTGGGGGAGGGTAGAGGATAGAGTGATTTGGGTACAACTCCCAGAGGGAATCAGATCAAACCCTCATTACTTACCGTATAATGTGAGAAGTGCCAAGAGTTTGTAATAATCTCACCTGAAACTTCACACCTGGCTGCCCCAACCAACTAGCAGCCCATGTTTTGGTGACTTCTGATGTTGTAACTTTGTACTCCAGGAAGACCGGAGTTACCTTTATGAGAACAGGCCTTTGGGAGTGAGGGACACTAGAGATAAAAACACGTTACATAAAAATCACATCTAAGTATCTGTGGGCAAAATTCAAAGCCAGCCCTCACCACAGGGACGGCTGGCTAAAATCAGAGCAGGCAGATACCAGCAGCCTGGCTTTCTGAAGAATGATAAATTACTTCTGACCTCAGAAGTTACAGAAATGACTCTCCAAACTGTTCATTTTTAATATCAGGCTGATTACCCCCATTCAGCTTCACAACAGATTTCACAGCACTGGCAGGAAAATCTATCGGCATTAAAAAGAGATTAAATCACCGAGTCTCAGACAGGCAACTTCAAATTAAAACTGCTGATGTGAAAATAAAAATCCAAATGAATCAGTACTTTCCTTCTAGTTCCTTCTAGTCCTTTCTACCTGAGATCTAGCCAGCGTAGCTTTAAGAGCCCCTCGTGCTCCTGCACAAGCCCCTGTCTGTACCCCCACATCTTCACACTCTCACTCCATCCTAAGGATCACACAGCATGTGAACCTCACTTTACATTATGGAACACTTCTTAAAGATTGTCCATCGGACTTAATAAGCCATATCATAGTCCCCCTTGTGCTTGTTTTATGTTCCCGAAGTTTCTGTCTCTTCATCTAATAGTTCTTCAAATAAGCATGCTCCCCCAACCCCATTCTTTAATTCTCCAGGCCATTTTTTCCTCCCTCCACCACTGTCTCCTCAAGTCATCTTCAAATGGTTAGAACACATAAGTACACAGAGGGAGGTGGGTATGGCTTTGTGACCCCCCATCTCCTAACTGACAGCTCTGAAATTCTGGAAGTTTTTCTGATCACTGAATGTACTTACAAATGTCCACAGCACAAATGCCATGCAGCCCATTGTGATTTGAACTAAAATTTAATTCAAGAATTAAAGCACATTTCTCACCTACAAGCATTTTGCCTTCCTAATGAATCTATCTTTATGGTATAAAGCAGGAGCCAAATTTCAACTATTTCAGGTCATTAAAACCCACAGCACATTTTTAGAGAGTAGACAGGTACTAAATCATGTCTTCTGGCCACACTCCACTTTCAGTAATGACAACTGGAACCTGCAAATCCTTTTTGTGACACAGAGATGAGATCTGCAATTGTTTTGCCCCAGGAGACGTAGGTCCCCTGAGAAGGCTGCCTCACATAGACATGATGTTTCGTAGACCCTCCTTCTAATCATACCCCTCAGGAATCGTCTTCTGAACTATGGAGGTCCTCCCTAAAGTCCTGCTCACTCTCATCACAAAACAAAGGAAGCTGGGCCACCACACAAATTTGTACCCTTTACCCAGTTTTCCCCAGTGGTGTGGCCACCACACAAAAAACACCCTTTATACTACATGGGTCTCTGCTGTCTTTACAATTACTTTCCCTAAGTCTCCAAACATAAAAGGAGGATTGTCAAAATCAAACTATTCCTTCATAAGTACATTTCTTAACCTTAGAAGTGGAAAATGGCTGATATTTCCCAAAATAGGAACAGAAATAGTCTGTGAAAAAAACGCATTGATATGTTATATCCCTACTTACTCAGCAATAAGAGACAAAGTGATACACACAACCATGTAGATGAATCCCCAGAACATTACACTGAGCGAAAAAAAGCCAATCTCAAAAGATTATATACTGCATGTTTCCATTTATATAACATTCATGAAATGACAAAATTATAAAAATGGAGAAGAGATTACAGTGGTTGCCAATGATTTAAGAGTGGGTTGGGTGAAAAGTGGATGTAGCTATAAAAGAGCAGCACGAGGAATCCTTGTGGTGAGGGAACTATTCCGTATCTTGATGGTGTCAAGGTCAATATCCTGGTTGTGATACTGTGCTATAGTTTTGAAAGATGTTACCACTGCAGAAAACTGGGTAAAGGTACAAAGGGTCTCTGTATTATTTCTTTTTTTTTTTTAAGATTTTATTTATTTATTTGCAGAAAGAGAGAGAGAGAGAGAACACAAGCAGGGGGAGTGGCAGGCAGAGGGAGAAGCAGGCTCCCCATTGAGTGGGGAGCCCGATGCGGGGCTCCATCCCAGGACCCTGGGATCATGACCTGAGCCGAAGGCAGATGCTTAACCAACTGAGCCACCCAGGTGCCCCTCTGTATTATTTCTTAGAACTGTGTGTGAATATACAATGATCTCAAAATAAAAATTTAATTAAAAAAAAGAAATCATTGGATCGGGACTGACAAAACCATACTCTAGCTCAGGGTCTGCCAATAACAAGCACAAGCCAAGTCACTCAACCTCTTCCACCCTCAGATTCATCATCTGTGAAATGGCATTGGACAAGATCATCTCCAAAGTCCCTATGAGTTCAACAGCTGAGTAATTCCAGAACTGCTCTTGGTCCACAACAGCCTTTGAAGCTGCAGGGGCCTTCTGAAGAATCAGGCTACCATGGCAGAGTGGGGAGTTTACATACTCTCTCTAAATGCCATTTAAAAAAAAAAACACAAACCCAGCTTCTATTAAACATAACATGCAATGACATGAACAAAGAAATAATTTGAAAGAGGAAAAAAAGCAAATACTATTCTCATCATTAAAGTCATTACTGGTTAAAAAAAGAAATATTCTACAGAATAGTGTGATTAAGCAGTGTATTTTGCTTACTCTAAACCAATAAAGCTAACCAGCACTTCTGCCATTTTCTTGACACAGCACACCCACATCGCCCCTCGTTTCCCGGTCTCATTTCATTGTTAAACTATTCTTGTTCTTAATGCTCTACTCTCTGGGGACCCATAATACACAAAACAGGAAGTTCTCTAACATAGCTTACAATTTTAGAAGGGAAAAACCCAAGCAACTGATTAAGAAATGAAAATTTCGGTCCAATTGTTTGATTTTCATGTCACCAATTACCAGCATGCTTTTATTCATCAGATAAATTAAATAGTTTATTTAACATCAGATGTATTATCAGTGTTAAAATATCAACAAACTGGATAGTCTGTTATATCAAATTAACAGCCTTTTACTATTTTCTGGGAAAAAAAGAGGTCTTTCTCAATGTACATTTGTTCTATGAGTAGTAAATATTATGAAAGAAAGCCACGTAGAAGGAATGGTTAAAAAAAAAAAGAGGTAACAGTAACAAAACAATATGTAGTCATCATCATCTGCAGTATCTGAGAAGTCGAGGGGGTGTTTCGTTTCACCAATTATGACAGAAATCTGTTCCTTGTGGACTGTGATATCAAATAACTCAAATATATTATCATTATATCTATTAAACTATGCACAATAATTTCTCAGGCAAAACACACCCCTAAGGCATTGAGTTGATTTTGCCCAGTGTTCAAACCTTCTAAACAGATTTGCTGAGTACCAAATATGTAATTCCTTTTCTCTCTCATAACCAAATTTCACTTGTATGAAAATTTTTAGAGAGAAGAGAAGTAGGACACCAAACTGGAAGAGACATCATGGTGCCTGTTTCAGATATTATTCCCAACCCAGTGAAGTCCAGTGAAGAGGGGGCTGCAGGTAGAAGCCAAAGGAAATGCTTTCAAAGGAATGCCATGAGACATGGTGACCTGCTCAGTAAGGCATTGATGTTTTGGGTGACAAAGTATGGCACAAAGTTAGGAAGCAGGGCCTTCTCCATACCTCTGTGTGAAGCATCCCTTCAGCACAGTGAGAACTTTAGGAAGTACATGGGGAGCCTGCA
Organism: Phoca vitulina; assembly: GCF_004348235.1. Taxonomy (NCBI): domain Eukaryota; kingdom Metazoa; phylum Chordata; class Mammalia; order Carnivora; family Phocidae; genus Phoca; species Phoca vitulina. The sequence goes on from NW_022589706.1 coordinate 54,564,690, forward strand.
TCCTTAGCAGGACAATACTTACTCAGAAAGAGTACCAGCGGTTGGACTCTGTTGGGACATATCCCTCAAGAGGCCTTTTCATGTATGGAACATCTCAGTAAAAGTTTATTAAGAAGGAAAAAAAAAACTATGCACAATATAAGTTATCCCCTTTTGATGACTTAGTAACCACCATAAAATTTTGTGCTATCTCAGACAAAGATAGACATAGCCTCATTTGCTACTGAACAGTGCTGAGATGGACATGGTTTTGATGGATTCGATGGAACCTGTTGTGATCCTGTGAAAAACAAAGCTACTTTAAAATTTTGAAAACTCCTCGCTATCGATTCAATGATTCCATTTCTCTCTCCAATACAAATTCCCTGGATGGAAGATAGCCTCCTTGTCTTTCAGGAACTGTCATTTTTCCATCTGAGGCTGAAGGGGTGTTTTTCTTAATGATTTTGTCTTCTACACTAAAATAATCACTGCCATTAATTTCTCAAGATTCAGAAGCTTCTATATTCTTTTATATTTAGAAGCTTCACACACTAGCTTTGTATTATCATTGCTATGTACATATTCAACTTCTTGCCACATATAAATACTTCCTTTAGTTGCTCTATATCAATCAAAAAGTTGGTCAAAATATTTATTTATATATAACATTTATATAGTTCCCATTATGCGTGAGGCACATTATTTCCACCGCATTATTGTCTGAGTATGAAGGAATAGGTTTAAATATTTCAAGAACTGATGTTTATCTATTCCTATAAGATTTATTCCAAAAAGCATTCCAATGCTTTTTCATCATGAGAAATTTTGCAAAAATAATGTTAGGCATGATTTTTTTTCTATACTAGCCTTGAAGTGTCATAATTTCAGGCACAAACAATAATCATAGAATTATAAGCACAGCATTTTAATGAAACCCATTATTCTCCACCAGATATCTCTAGCTTCCTGATATCACTTCAAGATAAGAAAGTAATTTTTCACCAAAAAAATTGTGTTTGCTTATGAACTTACTATGACTTTGCAAAGATCATTAGATCGTAGATGGGGGCTCTTTGCAGTGGTTGATTTTGAAGCACTTACTGAAAATTTTATCTGGCTATGGAGCTTAAGGCAGATGCTGAGGATCACAAAGCTTTTTTCCTTTTTATTAACCAGAACAAATAGTTTTTATTAAACCTCTTCTTCAATTTTTTCATTTATTGAGGTATAATTGACATAATATTATATTAGTTTTAAATCTTTTTTTAATTGATTAAATCCCAAGATCATAAAGGACTTTTTTTTTTTTAAAGGACGATCTGGCTACCATTCAATGCTTTAAACACCCACATCCCACTGCTAAATGTCCATTAGTCCTTCACGGAAACAGGAAAGGAGATATATAAGTTAATTCAGTGTGTCTCAAATCAGAATCACCTAAGGTGCTTCTAGTAAGTCAGATACCAACCTACTGCAACTTGGTTACGTACAATTTTCAGGGGATTTTCAGTAAACATCAAGTACCCCCAACAGTGAGTCATAGGTGAAGGTTATGAGTTTCCTCTCTGCAGCTCTCCTGAAAGCAAATCTCACACTGAATCCTGGCACACACACTAGCATTTCTCAGCAAACATGCAACAATCATGCCACAACTTTGGCAAAATCCAGTGGAGTTCCAGCTCTCAATTCCTCTAACCGCTCCAACAGAACCTTCCTTGAACAGTTCACTGGAGGCAAAGGAAGCAACATTCTCGCAGCAGGATTCAGCTCACTACCTAGTCAAAGTCAGGAGACCAAAACATCTCCAAATTAGCAGTTAAAACAGGCTACTAAGGAATCTGGGTGCCATTCCTAAGGATGCAGACAGTGGGTCCACTATATTTTTTTACCCTGTGTAGGTAGGAGCAGTGAGGGTCTCTATGATATTTCTAGAAAATCCACATATTACAAAAACTAATAATTTCGTCAAGAAATACCCAGTTGAATTATTCATTAGTCAAATACCAAAATTTCTGGTGTTCATTGGAAATGAATACAATTGAATTCCTCTGCTTTGTGGTCTTTTGAATAAATGCTAGCTAACCACCTTAGAGTGTATATTTCTGATTAAGGCAACTAACCATGACAAGGATATAGATTAACAGTAACACAGACACACATGTTCATATAACACAGTCTATGCTGAAGTACTTCAAAGAAAATTACCCAAGACCTGCTGACTCAGGATATCTGGGCCTGAAAATCTGCATTTTTATGAAGTTCCCATATGATGCCTATACACACTAGAATTTTATGAACCACTGTCACAAATGTTCTAGGGGTTTTTGTTTCTAAATAAGAAGTTAGTTTTAACTTATGTGCCAACAACAACTAATTGGTAGTGCCTGCCCACAGCATAATCTTAACAATGATTCTAGATCCTATCCAAACACAGTAGTCATGAATGCTATGATCTGGAGCACCAGGGTGGTGTAGTCGGTTAAGCGTCCTGACTCTTGGTTTCGGCTTGGGTCATGATCTCGTGGTTGTGGGGTCAAGCCCCACTCCAGCTCCACACTCAGCAGCAGAGTCTGCTTGAGACTCTCACCCTCTTCCTGTGCCCTTCCCCACCCCTCTCTCTCAAATAAATAAATAAATCTTAAAAAAAAAAAAAGAATTTTATGATCTGATTATTTAGCAATATCATCCATGGATATACAAGGTAAAAAAAAGTGGTAGCACACTTGTAACGTATTTATGTCATCCTTGAACTTGATTTTGAAAATCTAGCCCTTAATTTACTAGACTGTAGAATCATATCTGACCTGCCATTTATAGAGTCCATCTTTTTCCTCCTATAGACAGAATAATATATACCAATTTTCCAGTGTACCAGTGTCTCCTGTTTTTCACATTTATTTAAGATGGTGAAATGCCTCAGTAATATGATTTGTGAGTTTTCTTAGTACTGTGAGATGTAATTCATCTGGGTGAAGAGACTTTAACTCACTCACAGCAAGAAAAATTTTCTATTATAATGTTTTCAACTACACTGGTTTTCTAATTGTCCTTACTAATTTTTTATAGTTTTCAGTTAAATGATTGGTCTCAATGGCAGATTTTATCTTCCAAAGATAGCCACAATACTCCCGTCTCGCATGCTTTTCTCATGATGTCACCTTGCCAGCCCATTAACCTGCACATATCTTTGTAATTCTCTCATCCTGATGGTGTATGATAGAAATGATATCATGTGACCTCCAAGGTAGGTTAGAAAAATAACACATGCTCCCACCTTGCTCTTTTGAGACATTCACTCACGGGATCCAGCTGCCATGCTGTGAGGAAGCCCAAACTATCCCATGCAGGCAGACATATGGAGAGGCCACGTGAAGGTATTACAGCCAACAGCTCAGTCGAGGTCTTAGCCACCAGACTTCATCGACTACCAGGCATGTGAATGAAGAACCCTCCAAATGATTCCAGCTTAAAGCAGTAGAGTCACCTTCAGCCTTCAAATCTCACTACCTGACGCCCAGACACCATGGAACAGAGAAAATCCATAATCATAATAAAATGGCTCTTTTATGCCACATACAATTTGGGGTGGTTTACTGCACAACAATAGTAACTGGAATAATCTCCTTGATAGAACAAACTAATGCAAGATAGAAGCTCTTTTTTTAGATGTCAATATTCCTTTGTTACTGCCTATATTGGAAACACCTGATATGCTTGTTAAAATTCAGATTTCTACACACACACACACAAGTCCTGGAGCAACTATGCTAAACCCAAAGGAATGGTGGAATCACAGGCCCTGGAGAAGGCCAGCAGTGTATGTGTGTTGAATGTCCTGCACTTAGGGCAACCTGAGCATGGATTGAGAAATCTCATTTCCCGTCCACTCTAGAGATTACTGGCACTGTTCCAAAACGCCTCATGCCAAAATTCAAATTTTTTATTATTCAAGAAGATTGCCAAAATAGATAAAGGTCAGATAAAAAAGAAAAAATATCATTTCAACTTGAAATGGATGATGAAGTAAAGGAACAAGTTACTGTATGAGACTACGAAAATATCACCTTTTTTATTATTCTGACCCCCAAATCCTGGACCTGCTCCTGGCCACTCACTACTTGTGTGGGAGGGAACTGTCCAGCACCACTGCTTCCTGAATGAAAGCCCTTAAACCCAGAGAAAGGAAATCTTGGCTCAGCCTCCAACATGTGTTCTAGAACTGAACCTCTCCCTTCAAGAAAAACCAAGGCCCTTATTCATCTAAACTCCAGAGTGAGCCACAGCCTCATATGCATGAATACATGTTAATGCCATGGCCAGTAAATGACGCAGAATAGGGCCAGTCTACATGACCTATTTGCCAACTAGAACTTCCATAATCCCTGAAACAGGAAAATTTAAAAGTTTGGCTTTTCATGAAAGCAGAAATTGTACCCTCAACATGTTTTCTTGCCTAGTGAGTACTAGATTTAAAGAAGAACCTAAACTGTAAAATATATTCAAACATGCAACTTTTTTATAATTACCACTAAGGGGTAAAGTCTGATCTGTAAAATAAGAATGGTAGGTGATGATTGCCAGGGAGCCTTCAACATTACCAATTCTGTGGGTATAAAGTTGACTACTTCTTTGTAAGTAGTTATTTACTGGGGGCCAGGGGGCTGTATTAAATGACATTTTTTCCTTTCCCTGAAATGTAACCACGGAAGAGTAGTTTTGAGAGAATAAGAATTCGGCCATTAATGGTACAGATTCACGCTCACAAAAGGTGGGGACTGGGTGAACGTTTGTGAAATGGTGGCCAGACTTCAGATGTTTTAGAATTAGCATATTTTAAGATCAGGTCTATAGCTTTTAATAAAGCCTGTTTTTATTCCATTTTTCAGGCTGATGTTTTTAATAAGGAATGCTAAGGAAGCAGGATACCAGTGCAGTCACTCAGATAATAAGATACTAGGCTAGGTGCTACAGAGATTTAAAATACAAGATACAGGTGAAATACGTTCCATGGAGCCCACTCAATGAAACTTTTGGACTGCTACATTTATCATCATATTTTGCTTTTACTAAGCAGTTCTTCAACTTACATTTCCTAAATAGTAAATTATAAAAACCAATAGAAATTATGCATCTTCTGGCAAAACATATCCCTACTCCCTTCTGTTCTGCAGGCATTTTTGTCCTACAGCCCATGAACGATTTGTATTTGTCCACATAAAGGACAACATATTTTATATTTTGACTCCTGTCTTCTATAGAGGATATTATTTAGATTTGTTTCTTTGGATTCCAAGAATGTAAGCTAGGATGATCAAATGGTAACCATGGTGACAGAAAGCAGAGTTCAAATCTTAGTGGGGTCATGTCATTCTTTCCCACAGTGCAGAATTCACATTCTAAGACTAATCCAGTATCTAAAAATATATCTCAGGACAGCTCATGTTGCCATTTATGGGAAAATATGACTGAGTCAGTCAACTAATCTTCCTGTTGCAGAAAAAGAATCCATAGTTGGTAAACTTAAGAGATCTCAATTTTAGGGAAATGAAATGACAAAGGGAAAGAGAGAAATCTCTTCTTAAGAGTAATCTTTGAAGCTTAGAGCTACTCCTTAACCAACAGGAATGTAAAACCAAATCCAGTAAGAAGGTCTACCATAAACATAATAGCGATGTTAAGGAACTAACCATATTTGACAGGACTTACATTGTATCCACATATACAGTGGCAAATTGGTCACCCACTAAACAATTCCTCCAACTGGGACTTTCTCACAAGCTGACCAATACTGTATAACTACTTGGCTTTGTTACTGGCTAAGACCCAAGAACATCTGTGGCCTCAGTCACACCATAGAGTGGCTGGTTCACAAGCTGATTGTGCACATGGCCGTGACCCTTGTCTGTCCCTAGTAGGACCTAGTTATGTGTGAGAGACAAGCTCAATGCTTCTCCTCATGACTACTTTAAAGTTTATAATGACCACTATAAAGTTTTTTTAATTTTGATCCTTGGGCTTCAGATTAGGAAAATTCTGAATAACAGGAATGGCAACTAGATTGACAGAATAAAAATCTTCACTTACTCAGAAAAAATATACTGTTGAGTATCCAGTCTTGTTGCTTAAACTAGCTGGGAATAGTTAAACCTTTACATTAACATCTACTCATTTATTATTTTACTTCGCAGTCTTAATTAAACTTGTATTTTTTTAGCTCAGATCCTTAGATATCCCAAATTTGCATCACTAGTCCTTCCCACGCTCTTATTCTGAAACTGAATTAAAATTATTTCTATTACATAATACAGTGCTGCCAACTATAGTCTAATATTATACACTAGATCTTGAAACCTTATTCATCTTATAACTGAAAGTTTGTATCCTTACCAACCTCTCCCTATTTCCCCCACTCCCCAGCCCCTGGCAACCACTTTTCTACTCTCTGTTTCTATGACTTTAATATCAAATTATCATGTTGTACACTTAATCTTACAATTTTATTTGTGAACTATACCTTAATAAAGCATTAGGGACAAAAAAAGAAAGATTTCTCTTTCAGCTTCACTGGACATTAAGGAAGGATGTTTCCTTGTCTATTTTGGTTCCTGGGCCTTACTTTCCAGCTTAGGCCATTCAACTCTAGGTAATAATATTTATTCAGCTTCCTATTAGCACGGGCCTCCTCCTTCCCAGATACATAGCCTGTTTATATTCTCTTGATTCCTTTGACAGTGTTTAAAGCGTTCAAGTAGTACAGATACAACCTAAGACTGAGTCATAACAAAGACTGGTGAAATAAGTCTATTATTTGGCAATGTAATATGCATAATTTATATTATAAGTGTGTGTGTGTGTGTGTGTGTGTGTGTGTGTGTGTAAGGTACTGTGAGAAGAATATGACATAGTCAAAGCACCTCTCTTAAGAATGAACCTGACTTGAATGGCCAGGAGTACACAAGACCAAGGACTGGAGATCCTCTTATGCAATTCTGCAATAAGGGACTGATGGTGAAAGAAAAAAATAAAGCTATGGAAATAAGTCAGTTAGAGAAAGAAATGTATCATATGACCTCACTGATAGGAGGAATTCTTAATCTCAGGAAACAAACTGAGGGTTGCTGGAGGCGGGGGAAGAATGGGGTGGCTGGGTGATAGACACTGGGGAGGATATGTGCTATGGTGAGCGCTGTGAAGTGTGCAAGACTGTTGAATCACAGATTGGTACCTCTGAAACAAATAATGCAATATATGTCAAGAAAAAAAAAAGAAGAAGATAGCAGAAGGGGAAGAATGAAGGGGGGGGAATCGGAGGGGGAGACGAACCATGAGAGACAATGGACTCTGAAAAACAAACTGAGGGTTCTAGAGGGGAGGGGGGTGGGAGGTTGGGTTAGCCTGGTGATGGGTATTAAAGAGGGCATGTACTGCATGGAGCACTGGGTGTTATACGCAAACAATGAATCATGGAACACTACATCAAAAACTAATGATGTAATGTATGGTGATTAACATAACAATAAAAAATTAAAAAAAAATAAAGCTATGATTGAATAACTGGAAAAGGCACTATAAAGTAAGTGTGATGGCTAGAGAGAAGAGCCTTAAGATAAAGATAGCAAGCTAGTATAAGTACATCACCATGCACAGTAACTTACCTTTCTGAAAATAGTTTGTATCATGAGATGTTTTCACAGCACAGAACATAGTTTTGTGGTCTAGCCAGCAAACCAAATGGGAATGATCACAGGAACAGTAATAAAGAGGAATTGGCATTCTCAAAATCTCCATCTCCAGGAAAGAAACATTAGGCAATGATAGCTGAAAATCTACAAGCCATGAAACCAGGAACTTTCCAGCTTTTCGGTTTAGGAGGTAGATGGGGCACATTTAGTTTAGATTACACTGTATCTTTTTTAAAGGGATGCCAGTATTTAAAGTTGCTAAGTTGGAACCAAGGGATGTGGCTTCAGCCCTAGCAAAATTGGAGGCACATGCCTTCTTTATCCTTCATTTAGCAGAGTTCCCACAACCGAGGTGGAGGACATAAGAACATGGAAGATTCCTTAGAGAGCCAGACCAGTAATCCATGCAGCCTGACCCTGAGACAGCTAGTGTCTAAGCACAGTAGCTCTGCCCTCCATGATACTGTCCACAAAGACCGGGAATACACCTGAGAACTTCCAGTGCCCTTTATTCACCAATGATAAGAATCAAATCCTTTCTTTTTTGCCAGGCTCTAGTTAGAGGCAGTAAATAAAAGAAATCTAGAAAACAGGTAATAGAGAAGTTTACAACACAGTGCTTTTTACTCTTTACTCAAAATCATATTAAATAATGATCAAATATCTCCAGTTCTAGTTTTTCAGCCCTCTGCTGGTAAAATTTCTTTCCCTGAACTATTTCCAAAGATTGAACCTGATTCCATCAAATCAGAAATGTTGGGAAAAGAGCACCTTGTCCTTCAGCATATAATATATGCTGGACATATAGCTATAACCTGGTTTCTTCTTCCCTATAGGCTAAATGACATGTCTTCCTTTTTTATACCAAACATAAATGACTGCATTGAGATCCAACTATAATTCTTCTTTTCAAATATGGAGCTCTGAGAAGTGAGACTTTCTCTATCCTCTAATAACTAGAAATATCAAGGAGTAGCAAGTGACATGACATGAAGCGAGATATAAAAATTTCGAAAATCTCTTGCCTTCTTTCCTCCCCCTTATTGTTAATTATATAAAAGATCACTTGGAATGCAGAAGCCCAAGCCTTGGGGGACTATAATATCCCATGAGAGATTATTAAGTCCATACATTTTTTAGATGAAAAAAAAGATTGTCACAAGTCAATAAGACACTTGGATTCCTGATGCAGGATTGTTCAGGGTCTCCTGGCATTCCAATTATAGATATGAACTATTTACTTGAATAGATTATGTTTTTCCAGCAATAAAGAGAGATGGTAGTGCTCTTAAATATCCCCCATGCTTTCCTTCCCTACACTTCCCAGCCTTCTTGTGGCTAGGTTGGGACCCTGTGCCTGGCTCTGTGTAATGGCTGTGAACTGGTATGTCACTCTCCGTATGAGGCATTGAAAAGTAGGTGAGTTTTCCATACTCTCTCCCCTCGAATCAGCAGCTCTGCAGAGAGCTGGGATTCCGTAGCTGCTGCAGCCAGGTGTAGTGCCCAGGAAAGACAGGCAATCTGCACTGAACTTTACATGAAGAAGGAATAAACCTTTGCAATGCTTGGCCACTGATAGCTCAGGGTTCATTTCTTCCTGATACATAGTTTACCCTAACTTGACAAATTCAAAGGGAAATAAATTTTGTAAGTTTACTAGTTATTGCCCAAGGTAGTGAATTATGTGTTTGTGTATGGCAAACTCTTTCAAGTATTCTCAGTGAAAAAAAATCTTTGTTTAGTATATACTGGCTAAAAATTCTGATTCTGAGCCTGGGTTAGAATCCAGCCATTTACTTTGGGCAGCTTACTTAACACCAAAAGCCTCAATTTCTACATCTGCAAAATGTACTTAATAATATTACTTAGGTCATAAAATAGTTGTAAAGATTAAATATGTTAACATTTAGGGGTGCCTGGGTGGTTCAGTCGGTTAAGCATCTGCCTTCGGCTCAGGTCATGACCTCAGGGTCCTGGGATCGAGCCCCGCATCGGGCTCCCTGCTCAGTGGGGCGACTGCTTCTCCCTCTCCCTCGGCTGCTTCCCTTGCTTGTGCACTCTCTCTCTCTCTCTCTGTCAAATAAATAAATAAAATCTTTAAATAAGTTAACATTTATAAAACACTATGGATAAGCACTGAATAGATATTATTATTTTAGGCAATGTCATCATAATATTTTGGTCATGATGCTCTGAAAAAAAATTGAATTAAAGTGACATCAGGATTGTAAGGTGAAGAAGGGATGGTAATGATGCCATGGCCAAAGGTAATGGTTGTCAGGCTACAAATGGTGGAAGTTCTGGTGCTGGTAAGGGTGGGGGAGGCTGTGATTGTGTTGGACTGTGGGTCTATAGAAGGGTGAATGGGCTTTAAAATCAGGGTCTGAGACCATAAATCTTGCTGGGGAACTGACTCACAGGGCAAGGCCAGTTATGCTTAGCTTCATTTTCCTACCGGTCATGTTAGTGGCAGATGCTCTTTGAAGGACTGCAATAAATATCACCTACCATATTCAGCAAATCCCTTCTCTTAATCCTTTAAGAAAAGATGAAATATGATGGCTTCAGAAGTGTGGGCAACATCAGTCAATGGAGTGACATGGGCCTGTTTTGTGGCGTGGAGTCTCTTCTCTCTCTAACCCAGGTTCTATAGAAGGGAGGGACCCTGTGGAGTCTTTTTTTTTTTTTTAAAGATTTTATTTATTCACCTGACAGATAAAGACATAGCGAGAGAGGGAACACAAGCAGGGGGAGTGGGAGAGGGAGAAGCAGGCCTCCCACCGAGCAAGGAGTCCTGTGGGGCTCCAGCCCAGGACCCTGGGATCATGACCTGAGCCGAAGGCAGACGCTTAATGACTGAGCCACCCAGGTGCCCCGACCCTGTGGAGTCTTGACCAAATCAAAATTAAGGACAAGTGTGGTGAGTTTATCACTGCCACTGCCCTAGCATTGACTGACAGAAATATTCCCTATCAACCTCTACAGCAGGTTTCTCCTGAGAAGGTGGCAGCACTTGGGTATAGTAATAACACCCCTCACAAGCGTCAGGTATCAGTTAAGGAACAAATCAAAGCCATCAGCTGTTATTTTTAAAACTTAAAAAAAAATGTAAAGGCCAAGTACGTAGGAAACATATTGTATGTGGGAGGGAAGGAGGGAAAAGATTGCTTACGGAGAGAAGCATCATACCTTAGACAGGGCAACCATCTGGAAGTTCCACTTGAGTGTCTGAGCAGAACTATGGAGCTGAAAAAGAATAAGAGGAATCAGGATGTGGGGTGAGGGGATTAAGTAAGTGCTTTCCTGACAACAAAACACCAGAACAAGTTCATTTTCTCTTTCCCCTTAAGAAATATTGCGGCTTTTCTCTGCTTCCCAGCTTTTCAATATAATTAGCAAACAGTGCACATTCTTTTACTGCAGGTGACTGGAGAGACCCACACATCAAGTGGAGGAACAACTTAGGACTGTCCTGGTTACAGTGTGTCAGTAGCTTCCTTTTTGTTTACGGAAGACTGGATATTTTTCATGAAGAAGAATTTTAAAAGCCTGTCTCTTCTTGCTCTTTACAGAAGATTTTAAAGTCATCGATTCTTTGATGGAAGACAGTACAGGTGGTTGATGTTAATCTCATTTTATAAATAAGGTCCCTGAAGCAAAAGCAGTTACAGAGTTTTAATAACAGAACCAGGACTAGAACACAGTTTCCTGACTCTACCTAATGCACAATTTTTTTTTCCTTAGGGCATATCAGAAAGCAAATAGTTGCTCTAGATTCTTCCTATCTGATCATAAACTCAGATACGAAGTCTCAGACTTCTAAATTCAAATGTAACCATCTCAATCTTTGTGAGTAAATACAATTGTAGCATTATAGCCCCCAAGAGGTAAGTGGGCAATTATGTAAAGGTAAGTATTTATCTTACACTTGGTTGCCAGGCTTCCTTCTTCATGTGATCAAGTTATTCAACAGGCATTTATTGAGAGCTTATTATGTGCATGATACCACTGTGCGAGTTAATTGGAGGAATCTAATCAAAAGTAATGAGAAACAGTTCAAATTTTACTCCTAGGAGTCATTTACCCACTCTCCTATAAAAGAAGCTAATCTTTAAAGAAGCTTAAGAAAATGGCAGGGGAAGGAAAAAGAAAGAAGGGGCAAAGAGAGGAGGGAAAAGGAAAATCCACATTCAGGTGAGCACTGTTCTGTGTATGTCACACTTGAGAATTCTGATCACTTGGCCCACTAAAAATGGTCCATGACCACAGAGCACTGTAACGTACCCAAGACTAAAATGCAAGATTTGAAACTAAATATTCACGATTAGATTGCCTCAGAGAGACTAACTGGGAAAAACTGACACTGCTCCAGCCAAGGAGTAATAACAAAATCCTGTGTATTTCACCCCTTAACAGGGCTCATGACAGGAACATAAGTTAAATAAAAGCAAACTGTAAAATCACCCTGAAGACCTAATAGTCATAAGAGAACAAATTGAGAATAGCTCCAAGGCAGTCTTTTATCTTCCTCAATACTGTGCACTTCTGCACTCTAAAGTGGCAATTGAGCAACTTGTCCTCTCTGCCCCTCTTCTAGTCAAATCTCCGCCGTGACAAAAAGATGGACTTGAAATGCAGTGGAAAAATACCTGCCTTGGATGGGTTTCTAATGAGATTTTCAAGATGCTGCCAGGAAACTGTGGTGGTGTAATGTGCATAATGCTGTTCTACCAGGAAAGACGTGCCAGCTCCCTGTCCGAGGGTTTTCCGGGCTGTTAGTGCATAGCCCCTAGAGCTGAGGACACCTAGAGTCCCCCACATGCCCTGGCCCCATTAATTCTGACTGTCACCTTCTGGCTGAGGCAGGAGGCAGGATGACATACGTAAACAGCAAGAGAGTTAATAACAGCACTTGAATCAAAATGATATGGGGAACAAGCTGCAGAGGCTGCACTCAGGTATGGAAAAAAAGAATCTATCAAATCATTTGATATTTAAAAACCTTTCTTAGAAAGTAATACAAGAGGAAATCCTGTACTTTAGAAATAAAATTCCTTTATGTTCAAAATCCCATTGGAACCAATTCCCAGAAAAGCCCACCAGGACTTGATTCATACCACAGTGTTGGTTTGATCAACAAATACATCTTCACTGATTACTATGACCTTGGTGTATTAGGGTGTATGTTGTGGAGTTGGGAGTGGATTAATCCTCAAGATAAAACATGTAAGAAGGAAAGAAAGAAGAAAATGAGACATAATACTAATGAAGGTATCAGGAACAGGAATCTGGGTACACAGAACTTACTTAGAAGATGGGCTCCAGGAAGTGCTGGGCGGGAGTAGGGTAGCAATATGGGGAAGGAAAACCAATAGGGGTATATGACTGAGGAGATGATCATTGTGGTTAACTGGGGCTCAATTCTACTGGAGATCCTCTGATTGTATGGAACACGCTTGAAGATTATCCCAATGCAATGTGAGCAAAAGCAGTATCTGTCAACTTCTATTCTCCTTTTTGAGGGTAGCTCATGGGATGTTAATTCCCCAACACCTCTGACCTGTGCTATGCCTGGACCAAAGATGCACTCAGATGAGAACACCATCAGGCAGGGAGCTGCAGGAAGCCATCCGTGTGTAAGAGAGGTGACTTCTGGGCTAGGTGCAGGGATGTGAGCAGAGGTGTTGTTCCAGCATGCTGACGCAGAAGATCCATGCTATTGGTGCTCAGGGGAGGAAGACATTGTCAGGGGCAAAGAAAACCAAGGCAAGCTTTCATCTGGTCCTTTAAGGAGTCAAAGGTCTGAGACAGATTAGAAGTAAGACCTCTCGTGTGTTCATAGATACCTTTCTAATACTGGGATTTTTCACCAACATACCCGAAGGTCTTTAAAAGTAAACACCATTTTCTATTTAAAGCACATTTTAGTAAATAAAAAATCCTTCTACAATTTTCACCTTATTCCTCATTCACCCCTCAGCAGGTATCCCTCCCAAAGGAGACTTGTTTACTGTCCTGACCATGTTCTCATGAGGCAAAGTTCTTGAACATTCTGAATATGGATTTAGTATGTGCTTTAATATGGATGTACTGAGCTCAGCAAAATCTTTCACATTGTCAAAATCTCATATATATTTAGTTGTAACAAAAATTAATTTTGTACACTGACAAAAAGCTGGTGCCAAAATGCATGGCACTGCTTAAGTTTGAAGGATGCCCCATCCTTTATTCTTTTAAATTAGCTAGACATAGCAAATGGAGGGCAGTGTTCCAGATGAGAGGAACGGTATCTTCGGGATAGGAATGACAAGAGGAATGGTTGGTAAATGCTAAATAAACTAGTCTGACAAGAGTGTAGGGTCCACACCAAGAAGGAGTAGCTAAGGGTGAAAAAGGAGGTCTCTGGAGAGTTCTGAACATCAGGTGAGGGCTGGCACTTCAACCCCCAGCCATAAAGAGACACCAACAACATTATATAAGGAGATGAAATGGCAAAAGCTGTTCGAAGATGAAGGATAATGAAGCATATATGAAACATATCATAATGGTGAAAGGCTGAAAGCAAGAAGACCAATTATGAGGTCATTTACTTATTTACACACATTCTAAGGGCTTATAAATATTTCACAATTTATAAGCAAATGCATACAGTTGCACAGGACTTACAGAAAGGGACTCCACTGAGAAAGGAAATGGAGGAAAGGGCAACTTTTCCTAATTTGTCCACCCAGAGGGGGAGCCTTTTTCTAATTCCAGCAAAGGAATTGCATGTGACAGCAAGAAGCCTGTTTTCAATTAAAACACACACGCAAATATACACACACAAAGAAGTGTTTGTATTAAGTAGATAGCAGTGGAATGGGGGCAAAGCTAAGTGGGAACAACATTTAAATTGGCATCAATAACACCTGCCCCACAGAAATATGGTAAAGATATATAAATTAGAAGATAGATAATACTATTTCATTCACATTAATAAACTTCATTTAATTCAAAAAAGTTGTGGGATGGGGTCATCTAGGTTTTAAAATATTCTTATTAATACTATTACTGAATCTATAAAATTTGTATAATCTCTACCTTGCAGAGCTTGTGACCATAAGAAAACATAGGTGGCCATAAAATCAAAGGGAGAGGAACGTATTCCTTCCTCAGTAATTCAGAGACCCTCAGAAGCTTACAGAGCTTCAGGTAATGGGTGGGAATATCAAAGACCATCATACAGTACTTTGATAAAAGAAGTGGGCATTTGATTCTCTCTGGTTGTTTTAATGCTTTCATCCTTTAATGTATCATTTTGTTTACAAATGTAGAAAGGCACCCACACATGCACACATACACGTGCACACACACACAGCCAAACCTGTAAATACTCCCCTTGGAGCTCTTTATGACATTGTTTTCAGATTGACCTTTGCAAAGAGCTTACTCAACCAAAATTAGATCAGAATGAAATGTGAAGGATGTTCCATCCCTTATTCTTTTAAATTAGCGAGGAACCAACTCTTCAATATTTATGACCACTCACTGAAAATACATGATTGTTCTACTGGGAAAATAAGGTTGCCTTGAGCAGAGTTGCAGGAAATCTGATTTGAAAAATCCAACTTAATAATCTCCACAATTCTAATAGGGCAATGCTGTAAATGAAAGCTCAGTTAATAGGTACAGCAAAAGAATGACCTCTGTGGATTCCAGTTAGAATAAACATATCAAGGAGGACAGATGGGGACCCAGGCTATAGTCATAAGTGGTCATTATGGCTTTTGTCATGAATAAGAAACAAAATTAAAAGCTGAAGAGAAGCAAACTGTTCTTCTGTCACTTACTCTCTAAGATCTTTATTATCTAAAGTATAAGTATTGTCAAAGGTTTATTCTTTTTTTTTTATTTAGATTCAATTAACCAACATATAGTACATCATTAGTTTCAGATGTAGTGTTCAATAATTCATCAGTTGCATATAAATACCCACTGCTCTTCACAGTGCTCCTCCTTAATGCCCAGCACCCAATTACCCCATCCACCCATCCACCTCCCCTCCAGCAACCCTCAGTTTGTTTCTTATAATTAGGAGTCTCTCATGGTTTTTCTCCCTCTCTGATGACTTCCCTTCAGTTTTCACTCCCTTCCCCGATGATCCTCTGCACTGTTTCGTATATTCCACAGATGAGTGAAACCATATAATAATTGTCTTTCTCTGATTGACTTATTTTGCTCAGCATAATACCATCCAGTTCCGTCCATGTCGAAGTAAATGGTAGGTATTCATCCCTTCTGATGGCTGAGTAATATCCCTTTGTATACATATACCACATCCTCTTTATCCATTCATCTGTCAATGGGCATCTCGACTCTTTCCTCAGTTTAGCTCTTGTGGACGTTGCTACTATGAACATTGGGGTGCAGGTGCCCCTTCAGATCACTACATTTATGTCTTTGTGGTAAATACCTAGTAGTGTGATTGCTGGGTCATAGGGTAGCTCTATTTTTAACTTCTTGAGGAACCTCCATACCGTTTTCCAGAGTGGAAATTCGCACCAGTAATGTAAGAGGGTTCCCCTTTCTCTGCATCCTAGCTAACATTTATTGTTTCCTGTCTTGTTAATTTCAGCCATTCTGACTGGTGTGAGGTGGTATTTCATTGTGGTTTTGATTTGTATTTCTCTGATGCCAGTGATGTTGAACATTTTTTCATGTGTCTGTTGGCCATTTGTATGTCTTCTTTGGAGAAATGTCTGTTCCTGCCTTCGGCCCATTTCTTGACTGGATTATTTCTTTTTTTGGGAGTTGAGTTTGATAAGTTCTTTATAGATCTTGGATACCAGCCCTTTATCTGATATTTCATTTGCAAATATCTTCTCCCATTCCATAGGTTGCCTTTTAGTTTTGTTGACTATTTCCTTTGCTGTGCAGATGCTTTTTATCTTGATGAAGTCCCAATAGTTCATTTTTGCTTTTGTTTCCCTTGCCTTTGGAGACATGTCTAGCAAGAAGTTGCTGCAGACAAGGTCAGAGACAAGGTCAAAGAAGTTACTGCCTATGTTCTCCTCTAGGAGTTTGATGGATTCTTGTCTCACATTTAGATCTTTCATCCCTTTTGAGTTTATCTTTGTGTATGGTGTAAGAGAATGGTCCAGTTTCATTCCTCTATATGTGCCTGTCCAATTTTCCCAGCACCATTTATTGAAGAGATAGCCTTTTTCCATTGGATATTCTTTCCTGCTTTGTCGAAGGTGAGTTGACCATAGAGTTGAGGGTCCATTTCTGGGCTCTCTATTCTGTTCCATTGATCTATGTGTCTGTTTTTGTGCCAGTACCATACTGTCTTGATGATTACAGCTTTGTAATATAGCATGAAGTCAGGTATTGTGATGCCCCCAGCTTTGGTTTTCTTTTTCAACATTCCTTTGGCTATCCGGGGTCTTTTCTGGTTCCATACAAATTTTAGGACTCTTTGTTCCAGCTCTGTGAAAAATGTTGATAGTATTTTGATAAGGATTACACTGAATGTGTGGATTGCTCTGGGTAGCATAGACATTTTAACAATATTTATTCTTCCAATCCATGAGCATGGAATGTTTTTCCATTTCTTTGTATCTGCCTCAATTTCTTTCATAAGTGTTCTGTAGTTTCTAGAGTACAGATCCTACCTCTTTGGTTAGGTTTATTCCTAGGTATCATGGTTTTTGGTGCAATTTGGTGTAAATGGGATCGATTCCTTAATTTCTCTTTCTTCTGTGTCATTGTCGGTGCATAGAAATGCAACTGATTTCTGTGCATTAATTTTGTATCCTGCCACATTGCTGAATTGAGTTCTAGCAATTTTGGGGTGGAGCCTTTTAGGTTTTCCACATCAAGTATGTCATCTGCAAAGAGTGAGAGTTTGACTTCTTTGCCAATTTGAATGCCTTTTATTTCTTTTTGTTGTCTGATTGCTGAGGCTAGGACTTCTAGTACTATGTTGAACAACAGTGGTGAAAGTGGGCATCCCTGTCATGTTCCTGACCTTAGAGGAAAAGCCCTCAGTTTTTTCCCATTGAGAATGATATTCGTTGTGGGCTTTCCATAGGTGGCTTTTAAGATATTGAGGTATATTCCTTCTATCCCTACACTGTGGAGAGTTTTAATCAAGAAAGGATGCTGTATTTTGTCAAATGCTTTTTCTGCATCTATTGAGAGGATCATATGGTTCTTGTCCTTTCTTTTATCAGTGTGATGTATCACACTGATTTGAGAATGTTGAACCACACTTGCAGCCCAAGAATAAATCACACTAGGTCGTGATGAATAATCCTTTTAATGTACTGTTGGATCCTATTGGCTAGTATCTTGGTGAGAATTTTGGCATCCCTGTTCATCAGGGATATTGGTCTGTAATTCTTTTTTTTGGTGGGGTCTTTTTCTGATTTGGGGATCAAGGTAATCCTGGCCTCATAGAACGAGTTTGGAAGTTTTCCTTCCCTTTCTATTTTTTGAAACACCTTCAGAAGAATAGGTATTTAAATTCTTTAAATGTTTGGAAGAATTCCCCTGGGAAGCCATCGGGCCCTGAACTCTTGTTTGTTGGGAGATTTTTGATTACTGTTTCAATTTCCTTGCTGGATATCGGTCTGTTCAGGTTTTCAATTTCTTCCTGTTTCAGTTTTGGTAGTTTAAAAGTTTTCAGAAATGCATCCATTTCTTCCAGATTGCCTAATTTGTTGGCATATAGTTGCTCATAATATCTTCTTAAATTTGTTTGTATTTCCTTGGTATTGGTCATGATCTCTCCTCTTTCATTCATGATTTTATTAATTTGGGTCATTTCTCTTTTCTTTTTGATAAGTCTGGCTAGGGGTTTAGCAATCTTACTAGAACCAGCTTCTAGTTTCATTGATCTGTTCTACTGTTCTTTTGGTTTCTATTTCATTGATTTCTGCTCTACTCTTTATTATTCCTCTTCTCCTGCTTAGTTTAGGCTTTATTTGCTGTTCTTTCTCCAGCTCCTTTAGGTGTAAGGTTAGCTTGTGTATTTGAGACTTTTCTAATTTTTTAAGAAAGGCTTGTATTGCTATGTACTTCTCTCTTAGGACTGCCTTTGCTCTATCCCAAAGATTTTGAACAGTTATGTTTTCATTTTCATTTGTTTCCATGAATTTTTTAAATTCTTCTTTAATTTCCTGATTGACCCATTCATTCTGTAATAGGATGCTCTTTAACCTCCAAGTGTTTGAGTTCCTTCCAAATTTCCTCTTGTGGTTGAGTTCAATCTTCAAAGCATTGTGGTCTGAAAATATGCAGGGAATGATCCCAATCTTTGGTACCAGTTGATACCTAATTTGTGACCCAGTATGTGATCTATTCTGGAGAATGTTCCATGTGCACTCAAGAAGAATGTGTATTCTGTTGCTGTAGGATGGAATGCTCTGTACATATCTGTATATACCAGAAGTCCATCTGGTCCAGTGTGTCATTCAAAGCCCTTGTTTCTCTGTTGATCTTCTGCTTAGATGATCTGTCCATTGCTGTGAGTGGGGTGTTGAAGTCCCCTACTATTACTGTATTATTGTCAATGTGTTTCGTTAATTTGGTTATTAATTGGTTGATATAATTGGTTGCTCCCAAGATAGGAGAATAAATATTTATAATTGTTAGATCTTCTTGTTGGATAGACCCTTTAAGTATGATATAGTGCCCCTCTTCACCTTACTACAGTCTTTGGTTTAAAATCTAATTTGTCTGATGTGAGGATTGCTCCCCCTGCTTCCCCTTTTTTTTTTTTTTTTTTTTTTTGATGTCCACTAGCATGATAAATGGTTCTCCATCCCTTACTTTCAATCTGGAGGTGTCTTTGGGTCTAAAATGAGTCTCTTGTAGACAGCATATGGATGGCTCTTGCTTTTTTATCCAATCTGATACCCTGTGTCTTCTGATTAGAGCATTTAGCCCATTTACATTCAGAGTAACTATTGAAAGATATGAATTTAGTGCCATTGTATTACATGTAAAGTCCCTGTTTCTATAGACTCTCTCTGTTTCTTTCTGGTCTATGTTACTTTTGCACTCTCTCTTTGCTTACAGGATCCCCTTTAATATTTCTTGCAGAGCTGATTTATTGATCACAAATTCTTTTCGTTTCTGTTTGTCCTGGAAGCTCTTTATCTCTCCTTCCGTTCTGAATGACAGCCTTGCTGGATAAAGTACTCTTGGCTGCATGTTTTTCTCATTTGGTATCCCGACTATATCATGCCAGCCCTTTCTAGCCTGCCAGGTCTCTGTGGATAGGTCTGCTGCCAGTCTAATATTTCTACCACTGTAGGTTAAGAAGCTCTTGCCTTGAGCTGCTTTCAGGATTTTCTCTTTATCTCTGAAATGTGCAAGCTTCACTATTATATGTTGGGGTGTGATCAATTTTTGTTGATTTTGAGAGGGGTTCTCTCTACCTCTTGTACTTGAATACCTGTTTCCTTCCCCAGATTAGGGAAGTTCTCAGTTACGATTTTCTCAAATATACCTTCTGCTCCTCTCTCTCTTTCTTCTTCCTCTGGGACCCCAATAATTCTAATATTGTTTTGCTTTATGGTATCGCTGATTTCTCAAAGCCTCCCCTTATGGTCCAATAGTTGTTTTTCTCTTTTCCTCAGCTTCCTTTTTTTCCATCATCTTGTCTTCTATGTCATTGACTCTCTCTTCTGCCTCATTTACCCTAGCTGTTAAAGCATCCAATTTAGACTGCATCTCAGTTAAAGCATTTTTAATTTCAGCCCAATTAGATTTTATTTCTGTACTAAGAGATTCTGTAGTGTCTTTTATGCTTTTTTTCAAACTGAGCCAGTAACTTTATAATCATTATCCTGAATTCCAGTTCTGACATTTTACTTATATCCATATCGATTAGCTCTGTGGCAGAGAGTATTACCTCTGGCTCTTTCTTTTGTTGTGAATCCCTCCGTCTAGTCATTTTGCCCAGAGAAGAATGGATGAACAAGAGAACAAAATCAAAAATATCAACCATGACCCAAGGGAAAAACACACTAGACAAATCTGAAAAGATCAGAAACCAAAAAAGAAAGGGAAAAAAAGAAAAAGGAGAGAATATAATCTCCCAGGTGGGCAAAAGAGGGTGCTCCACTTGGTCCTGGATGTATTTTGGTCTGTTTATTAGAAAACACTAAACCCCGAAATTGCAAAGAAAGCAAAATTTATATATATACAAAAATAAAATTGAATAAAGTGAAAGGAAGCCAAAAATTAAGAACATATCTATAAAATGTAAGTGTAAAAATGAAAGTTAAAAAAAGACTTAAAGAGTTGATAAAACAAGAAACTAGTTGAAAAGGAAAAAAGAAAAAGAATGCTTTAAACTGAAAGATAAAAGAATCATGAGAAAAAACCTTGAATTCTATATACTATTTTCCCCTAGTGCTGGAGTTGTGCAGTTCTTTGTGCTTGGTAAACTTGGTATTCCCCTGATGTTCCAGCTGGTCTTCTGGGGGAGGGGCCTGCTGTGCTGATTTTCAGGTGTCTTTGCCTGGAAGTTGCACTGTCCCTTGCCAGGGTGCTGGGCTCAGTGTAAGCTGCTATGTGGCTTTTTATCACTGAAGGCTTTAGAGGATGAAAATTTAAATGGCCATGCCCCAATCTCCAGCCCTGGAGCTAACAGATCATGGCCCCCTCTCTTCAGTAAACCCTCAGGGAAAAGCAGTCTTCACTTTCGTGTGTGCCAAACTCTGCAGATTCCTACGGTGCACACCCATGCCGATCCTCCTGGGGGAGGGAGGAGGGTCACTGCATTTCTGCCCTTTGCAGGGCCCCTGCACAGAGAGCAGTCACCAGATCATGCTGTGGTTTGCAGTTTATGGCAAACTGAGCTGAGAGCCCACTCCCGGCTCACTGACCGTAGCTGGCTTCCCCACTCCAATGCTTGGGAAATCTGCCAGCTCAGGTACCCCCTTCTTTCTGTGACCACTCAGGGGATCCTGAGCCCACACTGTCCCATCTAGGATTCTAACCTGCTTTGCCACCTGAGCACCTGTCAGGCAGGGACGTCTCTCACTGAAGCAGACTTCTAAAAGTTCTGATTTTGTGCCCTGATACCACTTTCCCATTGCCAGCTTTCGGAGGCTCCTTCCCCTGCCGTTTATCTTCAGATACATCCCCTCCGATTCACTTTTTCGCACCTCCTACCTTGCAAAAAGTGGTCGCTTTTCTATTTGTAGAATTCCAGCAATTATTTTCTTACAACTCAGATTGAATTCATAGGTGTCCAGAATGATTTGATAGTTATCTAGCTAAATTCAAGGGACCAGATGAAACGAGGTCCCCTACTCTTCTGCCATCTTGCCTCCATCACCAGTATTGTCAAAGGTTTAAATAATTTTTGAAAGAAACTCAAAGTATTAACAGTAGCTAGAACATAAGTATTCAAGATCAATAGTATCAAATATCAGCTCTGTCACTTATTAATTCAATAATTTGGCCAAGTTATTGATGTCTCTGAGCCCCCAAGTCTCTTAACTGAAAACTGGGTCTGGTAATATCCATCTTATAGGATATGTGAAATATTTATATAATGGGTGCTCAATTGCTCTGTTACTCCTTCCTCCTCTTCCTTCTTAGGTAGAAGAATAACCTTCAGGAGTACCAGCATGGGCACGCCTGGGTGGCTCAGTTCATTAAGTGTCCAGCTCTTTATTTCGGCTCAGGTCATGATCTTGCGGTCTTGAGATCAAGCCCCATGTCGGGCTCCATGCTCAGCACAGTCTGCTGGAGGTCTCTCTCTCCCCCTCTCCCTCTGCCCCTCCCTCTACTCTCTAACTCTCTAAAATAAATAAATAAATCTTAAAAAAAGATAAAGAAAAAAGTACCAGTGTTCTGAAATCTGTATACATTGGACATTCTTCCAGGAGTAACTGGTAAATTTTTCCAGTATAACTTTGTCTTTTAGGGTAGCAGTCTCCTTGCTAACAACATGAACTTGACAGCCCCGTGAGGCAGTGGGGCATAGTATGTAAGGCTGTGGGCTTTCAGGCCACACGGCCTGGGTTTGAATCCTGACTCTGCCCCCTTGGAAATGTTGTTTAATTGTTCTCTGCTTAAGTGTTCTTAGTTACAAAATGGAGATTAATTTAAAAAAAATTTTTTTCTTAAAGTTGTGAGAATTAAATGGCCTAATCCATGAAGGAATTTAAAACAGTGCTTTATACATGGCAACCATTTGATTGAATATGAGACCTTCATACTAAAGTTTCAAACCTAGAAACCATAAATACAGTGTGATTTTTCACAGTAGAGGAGTACACTTCCATTATTAAGGAATTCCCCCCCCGCCCAAAGATTCCTTCAGAAACTGAAGCAATTGACAGTTTGTTGACTGGAAGAGTACCCACAGTGGCAGCAGTGTGTTCAGTGTAGACACAAGTCATCCACAAACATGCATTAATTTTCGTGCCCACTATGTGCAAGACCCTACCACAGTATCACAGCTCCCAACTCCTCACTGTCTGGAGAGTTCTACCCAGAAACGTATGTGGCATGTTTGAACTTACTTATTTATATACTCACAATAGATGTTTTCTCTAATGTGGACTTATTTTAATGCAAAATGAGTTCCTTCCTCTAATAAAGGTACCACATTCTTTATGAAGTCGGTAAATCATAAAGAAAGAATAATCACACTTCTCAGAGTGTGTTTCCCTGTTGGAGCCAATCCTGAATAGCTATTAATAGGACTCACTAGTAGTTGAATTTCAGGGAAGCTAACATTTGATTTAATCAGCCAGAGCTCCTCCAGATTAGTGTAACATGCCAAAAGTGTCACCTCTGTGTTTCTACCACATTCTCTCCAGGGAAAGTAGAGGAGGCGCCACAAACACTGGAGGCTAGTGAAGTGGCAAAGTATGCATGCTTTAAACCTAAGGAAAGCTCCAAAGATTAGCGATGGAAGGCCATTTTCATTAGAGGGAACAAAAGGAGGCAGAAAGAAAGGAGCTCAGAGCTACCTTTGATGATGACTGGTATGGCCAAGCTGGGCCCTCAGCAAAAGGCCATGTGACTGCTGCTCCCACGTCCTTGCCTTTGGGTTCTAGCAAACACTGAAGAGCCTGTGCTTCAGGTGTGTTTCTATTATCCTTATCCTCTTCCTCACCCTCTCAAAAGGTAGGAAGGCAACATGTATTATTATCATGTGTGCCCGTTATGAAGCTGTTAACTCTCAGTTCCAAATCCATGTTGCTCTGCTTTACTTTGGTGCTGTGGCTGGGATTCTGAAAACTATGTTCTTCTTTTGTCATCTGTTCTTGATAGGTTATTACCAACAGGGAGCACTAGACAGAGTCTGGGAGACTCAAGGAAAGGTCTTAGTCTTCCTGTTTGCTTGCTGTTTCAGTCAGCATCTCTCAGCAATGGCTTTTTGCCCTGGCAAGGCAACCGACCCTGGCCTCCATTGTCTTTTTTGGCATCCTCAGACCATCTCACCTTGCCCTCCCCCAAGATCTGAGTGCAGTTCTGTGGGACCTCTCCTCTCACTTTCTAGGTTCT
Organism: Phoca vitulina; assembly: GCF_004348235.1. NCBI lineage: Eukaryota > Metazoa > Chordata > Mammalia > Carnivora > Phocidae > Phoca > Phoca vitulina. The sequence goes on from NW_022589706.1 coordinate 54,588,875, forward strand.
CATCACCCCAACCTCTTCCCTTGGTTCACCCAGTGCTAGGGTGGGATTGCTTCTTGCAGTTACTATCTCTGTGATATTCTAGAGTCCCTTTCTGTTTTTTCCATTTTTTCAACAATCATTTAACCAGTTTCTTATTCTAAATTCTCTCTGTTGAAATACCAAGTGAGGTATCTGCTTCCTCTGATTGATCCACTATGTCTACTCCAAAAGATTTGGGAAAACAGGGGCAACAAGTAAGTGAAATCCATTCTCTATCCTTCTCCATAGCCCTATCTGCACTGTCCCTCCCACATGAATATACAAGTTACCCAGTGAAAGTGTTCATGTCCAAGTAAGATGTCAGCTGGTAATGGCTTAAAATGTAAACTCTCAAGTTATTGATATTGTTCAAAAGCTTTCTGAAGTTATGTTTTAAGTCATATGGAAATGTTTAGTTAATTTCTGGATGTTTGGCACTGAGCTGGACACTATCAAGGAGAGAAGGAAGTTATAAGGATGGTATAAAATAATGTCCCTTCTCAAGGAACTGTAATTAGAAGAGGAAGAGTCAATGTACACATATTAATAAGAGAAATATATGAAACATAATATAATTATAAACAGTTGGATAGTACATACCACAAATGCATTAGGAGGTAAGAAATAGAAGAGGTCATTGGGGCCAAAGTAACCAGGAGGACCTCACATAGATTATGAGGTAGACTTGGAAGGATTCAGAAATGGAAAGAGAATGGGGAAAAGCTGTCTCGACCTGGGAAGCAGCATAAACAAGGCCACAGAAATGGAACATTAGACTTTGCTATGCATATCCATTGGTACCAATTAATGTGAGTTTGCCATTATATAGATCCTCTACTAGGTTTGCCACCCAAGTAGAACCCAGACTCTGGTGAACTTATAAATAGTCAAACTAACCGGGATATCATCTGCCACTTAAAAGGAGCTTGTGTGAAAATCAAAGTGTCACTCAACTGCGGTCATTTAGAACCATAGCTTATATATTGTTACTAACAGCTGGGGATTTAATATTTGGGATTAATATCCTGGTAATCCTTTTGATTGACTTGGAGGTTTGTCCAAGAAGTTTCCATCCTTCACAAATGACTCAGATGCAAATACCAAACACAACTGCTTGTTGGAGAAACCCTCAGGAGCCCACAGTAGCCTGCTTAATTAAAATCAAATCTCCAGAATCAGATTTAAAACAAAATACAAACTGAGCAAATTATGACTCTTGATACTGGTTAGAATCAGGTTTTAAAATGGGATTTTAAATGCCTTTTATAAAGTTACATGAGGAATCCAGTAGATTATGCCACCACTTTCACCAAGGACTTCCTTAAATCAGTAAAGTCAAGTGGGAGCAGAATTCTTTAAATTACAAGCAAAAAGATAATAATAGAATTAAATCCTGACCTTTCCCATAAAAGCAACCACCCTCTTCCTCACCCCTACCCTTCTCTAATTTACAGTAATATAATCCATATGGAAGAAATCCCTGTGTGTTTGGGAACCAAGTCCTATACTTTCTTTTCCATCACAAAAGCCAGTTGTTCTTCAGAACCATCCATCAGGATCATATTACACTCTGAAGCATAAAAAAGGAGGCCTGAGCTCAGACCTCCTGCTGAAAAGTTAAGTTGTCAGTTGTTAGGCAGAAAATCAATCAGAAATGCATTTGGGACAATGGCGTACTGCCTGGAATTACACCAGGCTGGAAAAGAACCAACCCAGGGGCAGAATACTAATGGTTGGAGATACCCTTTCTGTCTTAGACAAGGCGGATCAATTTATTTAGACACATTTGCTAAACGGAAATACGCTGGTGCCAAGTCTCAGATTTACATACAATTATAGCAGAACATTTGCAAAATTTTCTCAGAAGGATCAAGATACTCTATTTCTCAACATGTGCCAGTAACTTCAAAATTGTTACGGATTGCTTTAGCTAACTCACATTCCTACCCCTAGGTCTTGCAGCAGGTACAGAGACTTTGCCACGGTTTGGGTAATTTATCATACTTTTGCAAATGCTCATGGAAGACACATGGGTAGCTAGTATTACTACAAGCTCAATGTAGCCCCTTACTGAGTGAATAGGAGGCAGGCAAAAATCTTGGGCCACTCTTCAACATGTTGATTAGTCTTATTTCCAAAGTAGTAAGAGAGTTCATTAGAATCTAATGCCAATGAAATTGGTCCTTGGTCCCTCATGAGTAATTAAATATTAATATTTAAAATAATAAATAATAAAAATGAATATTAAAAATAATAGCTAGCATGATTTGAGCACTTATTATGAGCTAAGCACTTCACATGCTCCTCTAATCCTCCCAACCATATTAAGAAGTAGGACCTCTTCATTTCACAGACAGAGAAACTAAAGTTTAAAGAGGATGAGTCATTTATTCAAGGTCACCTGGCTGATGGGAGGGACCAGAAATCAAGGTCAAGCTGAAGGATCCCAGATTTCCAGGCTCACCACTTGGTAATGCCACCTCCCACACAGGTAAATATCCATGCACAGAGGAAGACGGCTCTAAATCATGCATAACTGCCTCAACCCCAAGCCAACCACCTCCCAAGGGTTTTAGTGCCAACAGTTTCAAGAAAAACCAGAGAGCTTGGCACTATCACACTCAGAGCCCTCCTGGGTAGGGGCTGTGGTAACTTCCTGTTTGTTATCTTAAGTATGAAGGCCAACAAGTTATCAACAATCTTGATTATGTGCTTAGAAAGTTTGAAGCCAGGCTGTGCTCATGTTCCAAGCCTCATCAACCAATCACTAAACAACTAGCAGTCCCTGTAGTAGTAAGAAGTATGCCTTTCTACATTCTCTATTCATCTCTTCATTGTGGCATGCTTTTGCCTGGTCTTCTGGAATTTATCAAACACAGATGTGTTTATCTGAGCGATCCCTTCCTTACCACTAGCTAATGTAATGGCAGTAGTCTTCCTTATTTGTGGGGGATACATTCCAAGACCCCCAGCAGATGCCTGAAACCACAGAAGTACTGAACTTTATATGTACTAGTGTTTTTACCTATATATACAAACCCATGATAAAGTTTAATTTATAAATCAGGCACAGTAAGAGATGAGCAACAATAACTAATAATAAAATAGAACAATTAGTACACTGTAATAAAAGTTACATGAATGTGCGCTTTCTCTCTCTCTCTAGGTATCTTACTGTACTGTACCACCCCTCTTGTAACGATGTGAGATGATAAAATGCCTACGTGATGAGATGAAGTGAGATGAACGATATAGGCTTTGTGACTACTCACCTTCTGATGATTCTTCAGAAGGATGATCATCTGCTTCCGGATCTCTGTTGACCATGGTAATAAACTGCGGAAAGCAAAGCGAAATCTCAGATAAGGAGGGACTACTGTTCTCAGAGTAATTGCTTTAAATGCTATAATTAAAATCTCCAAAGACTTTCAAGCTTTTATTCCTACTAAAATACACCTGTGGGGAAAAGAATTATTATCTCTACAGATGCAAAGACTGAGGCTCAGAGAAGTAACAAAACTAAAATTTTCTAAGTGCACTGTTTGAGTTAGTGAAATAGGAAATGATGGAAACATCTGGTCATGCTGCTGAGGCTCTCGGAACTTGGGTTTGATGCTCCTTGCTACAGGGCGGACAGTTCACAGCCTTGAATGTATAATTGTTTCTTCTGTAACTCCTTCACTCTCGCGGTACCCCAGTTAACTCATAATCAAGTTCTTACTCTAGTGAATGCTCTATGTGCAACAACCACATTTCCCAACATTGAATTATGCACACACTGGTCTGGGATTCTCATGAGATAACCTCCATTCTTTTTCTTTTTTTTAAAGATTTTATTTATTTATTTGACAGAGAGAGACCCAGTGAGAGAGGGAACACAAGCAGGGGGAATGGGAGAGGGAGAAGCAGGCTTCCTGCCAAGCAGGGAGCCCGATGTGGGGCTCGATCCCAGGACCCTGGGACCATGACCTGAGCCAAAGGCAGACGCTTAACGACTGAGCCACCCAGGTGCCCCGAGATAACCTCCATTCTTAAGAAACGGCTGCTGAGATAGCACAGTGAGGCAGTTACATGCACTGATAACTGCAGTCAAAATGCCTATGTTCAAATCCTAGCTTTCACCGCGTGTGACCTTGAGCAAATTAATTAATAACTCAGTGCCCTGTTTACCCCATCTACAAAATGAAAATAATAATGGTACCTAATTCATAATCACTGTGAGAATTAAATGAGTTCAGGCTAGCCTCTAAACAATTCCTAAAACATAGTAAATATTTGCCGTTTTTACTTTTCAAACAACCTTCTTTCTTCAATCTCAGAGAAATCACTCTTTTATGCTGACACATTTGTATTCCCTCTCAGTCTCATTCAGAAGGTTCTAATCAAATAAAACGAATCATCTACTTCTTCCTCTCCTCCCTTCCTCAGAACCACACTCAAAGCTGACACCATAGTTGTTGGATCCTATCTTAGTCCCATATGCAGGCTGTGGATGTACTGGTTTTTCTCTCAAAATGTCAGGCTTCCCTATACACAGAAATGATTCTAATTTTATAACCCTCAGAATAGATGTCACTTCTTAGTAGAATCACAGGTCATTTCTGCCTCTTAAGAGCCAGAATATGATCAAAAAATAATCACAAATCCCCTCTTCATCTCCACCCCCAATTTAGGGCACTATTCTGGGAAATCTGGCAACATGGACCTCAGAGTCCAATGGTCTTGATGGCATCTTCCTTTTTCAACCTCAGATTGCTCACTAACACAGACACTGCTAATGGTTTCCAAATATTTATTCTTCCCTTTTTCCATTGCAGTAGAATTTTTGCTGGGCTCATGGCCACTAGAATAAAGATTACATTGCCCAGCCTTTTGTCCAGTTTGGTATAGCCATGCAGCTAAGTTCTGGCCAATGGGATATAAGCATAAGGTGATATGCCCCACACCACTTCTAGATTGTGTTCTTCAAGGGCGGGGGGGCATCTCTTTTCTGCCCTCCTCTGAGCTACTGCTTAGAATGTACATTTGGTAGCAAGATAACGTGGGCCACGTGGATGACAGCAATATCCAGAGACATTGAAGCAACAAATAGAAGGAGCCTGGGTCTCTGGAGAAGCTAATAGAGCAGAACAGAACTACTGTACCAGCCCTGGTCTACCTACCTTGGGACTATACAACAATTAGAAATAATATAGGTCTAATCCACTGTAATTTGGGGTCTTTTTTACATACAGCTTAATCTACCTCCTAATACACTCATCCATTTTGTATTCATTTTAAAGGAATTTACTTCTGTCCTGATTTTAGATTTAGCCTTCTGTAAGAGTTGCTATATTTCCTTGACTCTAATCCTTTCCATTTTCCCTTTTAAAGTGCATGCTCAATAGTATATAAATTTCATCTTAAGTCTGTGTTTTGTTATTTCATGTAAAAGTAGCGACTTCATTGCCAAAAAATAATTTCCCCCCCAGATGTTCTATATTAATTTGATGTAGGACTTTGGACTTACCTGGCATCCATTTTCTTGATGTCCATATACTTTATCTATGCCAGAATTCCACATTTCTGAATGATAACGATGCATATTATGTCTTTGTTATAATTTTATTTATTCCTTTCTTATTTTCAATGATATGACTACTTAGGGATAAAACCTAGGTTTGGTGAAGCAAAGATATATTTATGTACATTTTTCATGTGTTGTATATCTTGTTTCACCAATAAAAAATTTCATTTGAGCATTTGGTTTATGCTATACATCTTTAAATATTTTTGTGGGTATTTCAGTTCATTATTGTTAATGTTTTATTTATAATTTCACTTTTCACTTCAAAGATAAACTTCCTCAAGTTTATCTATATGAAATTTATTGTAGGTATCAATGTGGTTTTTTGAGTTGCTACCTCAATTCAGGGTGGTTTTTTTCCTAATTAATATTCAGTTTATTAATGTTACCAAGTCAAAAAGTTTTCCTTAAGCTTTTAATTTCAATTTATAAGCTTTATTCTATTTATAAGTTGTGGTAATCATTTATATGTATATATCAAATCATTATACTGTGCACCTTAAACTAATATGTTATATGTCAATTAATCTTAATAAAACTGGAAAAAGTAAAATAAAATGATTAATTTTAACAATTACTCTTAAAAAGTCAAATCAAATATATTATTAATCTTTGATCAACTCAATTTGTTCAGTTCTTTTATAAACTTAATATCTCTCCTAGGGGTGCTTGGGTGGCTCAGTCGGTTAAGCATCTGCCTTCCGCTCGGGTCATGATCCTAGGCTCCTGGGATAGAGACCCACATGGGCCTCCCCACTCAGCGGGGCTCTGCTTCTCCTTCTCCCTCTGCCCCTCCACTGCCACCCCCACTCATGCTCTCTCTCTCCCTCAAATAAATAAATAAAATCTTTAAAAACAAAGATCTCTCCTAAACATTTTTTTGCTATATTTACATATTTAATATAATCGTATATTTAAAATCATCTTTTAAATGCCACTATAAAGAAAACTCTTCCAGGCACTTAAAAATTCAACTAAATTCAATATATTAAATTTAAAATACAATGAATTTTAAGCTCTCCTAAGTACTGAATACTATTTACAAACTTAGTAAAATATTTTATGCATTTCAACTTAAAAATCGTAAGTCTAAATCAGCTGCTGAATTACATATCTTAAATTGAAATCATAAAGCTCATGTGTTTATAATATATTCAATTTTCTTCAAATCCAAGTGTGTACCTATTCTAGTTAAATTAACAGAAAATTAGTAATATTATGGGTTTGACTTAAATCATTATCTCTAAGATTAATCCATGTTTCCCTTGGGTGAAAATAATTTTGTGTACTAAAGGAAGCAAGTTGGAATTTCTTATCTCAAGTGAATTGGAGTGACTGTCTTGGCATAGTGAGGTTGCTCATTCTCCAAAGGCTTTGGCCAGGATTGACTTTCCACAGGCCACTAATGGACAAGGGTAACCCTTTCATAGAGCCATTCTGTCAAGAGGGAATCCAAGCCTGTGCCCTCCAAATAGGTCAGTTTTATGGCCCCATGAATTTAAGTTACACATTTTCTATTTCTTCAATCTGATTTGAGTCTACAAATCTCCACCAAAATTGTTTCAGCACTTAATTAGGTTTAACTAATCCACTTACTGCCAGATTCTGTTCTGAATAATTTTCATATTTTGCCATGGGCTCCCACTACAAATCTATAGATATTTAAATAACATCTGATTGAATTCTGCGTATTTTTCATTTCTGTATGACTTGACAGACTCCAGACATCATACTAATGATAATAAGGAGAGGCGTACATCTGGACATTATTAGTTAGAGCCCATTGATAACAATACATGCCTGCAAACTGCTTTTACATTTTTCAAATCATCTTCATCCACAATTGACATTGTTAAAACTGATATTTTTGTTGTTAAACTTGCAGAGTAAATTTTATCCTATTTTTTTTTAATCATTTGGGTTTTTATTATAAAAGCAATGCAGTCTTCCCCAGTAGGCAGGGCAACCTGTCTTTAAAGCATAAAATCATCTGCTATCCAAGGAATCTCCTGCCTAACCTCATGCTAAGCTACATGAACTGTGGCTCCAGAGCTAACTCTTTTTTAAAACTGCCACTCCACATAACCTTTATAGGTAACTTAATTTTGAAATAATTTCAGACTTCCAGGAAAGTTTTAAAAATAATATGAAGAGGGGCGCCTGGGTGGCTCAGTCGGTTAAGCGTCTGCCTTCGGCTCAGGTCATGATCCCAGGGTCCTAGGATTGAGCCCCACGTCAGGCTCCCTGCTCAGTGGGAAGCCTGCTTCTCCCTCTCCCACTTCCCCTGCTTGTGTTCCTGCCCTCGCTATCTCTCTCTGTCAAATAAATAAAATATTTTTTAAAATAATAATAATAATAATATGAAGAATTCTCACATACAACACCAAGATTTCTCAAATATTTCTCATTTTATCCCATTTGCTTTATCATATAATTATCATATATTTTCTGAAACACTTGAAAATAAGTTTTAGACAGAATATCCCTTTACCTTTAAATGCTTCCACTGTATTTCCTAAAATAAAACATTCTCATACATTATCACACTGCAGTTGCCAAAATCAGGAAATTAACACTGATGCAATACCATTACTAATTCCAATACCATTACCTAATTTATAGACAAATCATACGCAAAGTTTGCCAACTGTCCACTACTGTGCTTTAAATGATCCAGGAGTAAATCTAGGGTCACAGATTACGGATTACAGCTAGTTGTCTTATATTTTTTTATCTTCTTCTTTTTTTTTTAATTGGAGTATGGTTGACACACAATGTTACATCATTAGTTTCAGGTATACTAGTCTTCTTTAATCTGAAATGGTTCTTTATTCTTTTTGTCTTTCATAACTTTGATAGCTTGAGGAGTTCAAACTAGTTAATCTGTAGACTGTCCCTTAATTTAGGTTTGTCTGATATTCCCTCATGATCAGATTCAGATTCAGGAATGCCTTGTTGCAGGAATATTATATGAATGCTCCTTCTCAGGAGGCACATAATGTCTATATGTCCCATTACTGATGATGTTATCTTTATCACATGATAAAAATTATTTCTGGCAGTTTTTTCCACTGTAAAAATACTATTTTTTCTTTGAAATTAATAAGTATATTGTGGGAGATACTTTGAGACAATGTAAGTATATCGTTTTTCATCATACTTTCATCTTCTGGTTTTAGGCATCATTGGTGATTTCTGCCTGAAATAATTATTACTATAGTGACTGCCAAAAGCTGATTTTCTAGATCCACCAGGCTTTCTGTCTTTATTAATTGGAATCCTACTGTAAAGAAGAGCATTCTTTTCTCCCCCATTTATTTACTTACTCATTTACTTATATGAGTATGGACGCAGGGATTTTTATTTTATTCTTTGGGCTATACTCCATTACCATCAAAGGTCATTATGATACCCAAATTGTTCCAGATTCGGTCAGTGGAAACCCCTTCAAGCTGGCTTCTGTGTTCTTTATACAATCTCCCTACTTCTTTGAGCACTTCCTTTCTTTTCTGGTACAAGAAATGCTCCAAGTTCACATTGTACTTTTCCTGCCCCACACTTGGAGTCAGCCACTTCTCTAAGGAATGCTGTGAGAGAATGATATTTAGAAGCCAAGACCCAAGTCCTACAGGTGCTCATTGCTAGTGAGGTATTCTTGGAAACCTTTTCCTAACAACAACTATTTCAGTTGACAGATGCCTTTGGGGAGTCTACAAGTTCATCACCCAACAGTCTCATACCAATTAGCTCCACCCACACAGCTATAGCTGGGTCTGCTTCACATCAACCTGTCCAACTGGCATACTCCAGGGTTATTCTTGGTCATTGGGCTTCCTAAGGATCACTCCCACCTGGGCTGTGTCATTTATCCTCACCCCAAAAGCAAGGTACATTGGAGAGGATTCCCATCTCCCCATACCCCTCCCCAAACTGGAATACATTGCTCCCTTCCTGCCTTGAAATTCTCCTTAATACTTCCTCCTCTCATTCATCCCTTTCTTCATACAAACTTCTTTCACCTGCTTTTTAATCCTAGTATTCTTAGAAGTGACTCTGCACAGAACTTGCTTCTTGGGCTCTTTTTATAGATTCTGGAGTTTGAGACTAAAGGAAAAAACTAACATAGACATCAACTCTTTTTCTTCTTCTCCATCCCTAAAATTCATTATGCATATCCCAGGGAACTGGGAAAATAAAGACCAACTCATCAGACCCTGAGGATTGTGAGACTTAAGGCTTGAGACCACTAGAGTCAGATCACTTAGAACGGTGTAATTGCAAAAGAAAACAAAATACAATGAAGATTAAGAAACTATTTAAAATATACACTAGACATAAGAAGGGATGTAAGTGGGGCTCTTACACAGAGAATATTTAAGGTTTAGGGTTGCCCAATGAATAATGTATGCAGAGATCACATCAAGGAGTATAATTTTCTGTTCACGGGTCAGAGGTCAGGCTTGGTCCATTATGGAGAAAGCCTTCAGAGAATCATTCTGAGGATGGGAAGCAGAAACTATAGTGAAAGGATTTCTATGTAACCATGAGGTATCCCACAGATCTGGAATAGAGAAACTAAAGGAAAGTTACAAGGAAAAGTATATGAAGAGTTTACTTGGACATTACTAAATATCTCATTGGTAAAACATTTCTCCTATTTATGGATGGATTTACACACACACACACACACACACACAAGGCTTTCACTTTAGAAAGATAATAGAAAGAAAGAAATGCGTATGTTGCACTTTTAGGTTAAAATATCTTTTATATTATTATTCATATATATAATAATTTCAGAAATAAGTCTATATCCTCAAGGGATTTATATACTTATTGGTTGTCCAGAACCGAGTCCAGCCCAATATTCCACATGAATTTCACCTTCAGAAACCTGGTGTGCTGCTGGGGTGCCTGGGTGGCTCAATCAGTTGGGCGTTGGACTCATGACTTCAGCTCAGGTCATGATCTTGGAGTCATGAGATAGAGCCCTGCTTTGGGCTCCATGCTCAGCAGGGAGTCTGCTTGGGAATCTCTTTCTTTTTCTGCCCTCCCCCACCCCCTCACTCTCAAATAAATAAATAAATCCTTAAAAGAAAGAAAGAAAGAAACAAACAAACCTGGTGTGCTACTGACCTTTTGCTCAGGCTAAAATCCTTGCTATTCTGCCAAGATAGAAGTAAAGTGAGACATAGAATATATTCCCTTTTCTTCCCTAGGCCACAACTCTTCCTAGACCATGGAAATGAAATTCCATGTTCTCTACTCAAACAAAAGAAAAACCCTAGGGTCTCTCCTACACATCCCAGTATGCCTCTCTTCCACTGCTGCTTCTGCCTCCACACTCTCCTCTATACCTGCTGTAGACACCTGGGGTTGTAATACAGCCCTAGATCCAGGATGAGCTCTTAGAAAGATTTCCCTGGACAGAATTTTTCTTTGAGCCCTCTATCTTTCAAATGGTCTTGTTGCTGTTATTGCGCATGTATTAGTTCTTTAGTTTTATAAGCCATAAGTGTTGTTTTAAAGAAAAGCTATGTCTCGCTATGACAATTCAGAATAAGGGACTAGAGCACACTTGATTCTTGGCCTTGATGTTCCTTTGTGCATACACCACTGATCTAAGATTAAACCACACCCAAGTTGGAATCCCTGCAAGGATGGGGGGGAGTCTTGCTGCTCTCATTTTGGGGATGGGTAGGAAGGAGAAGGGTAAAAGAAACATTGTAGACAAATATATTGAGGTAAATACTGACTGCAAATTACTGTTTTATAATCTGAAAGCTCTTGTCTGTGATCCATAAAGACAAGGTGTTATATTCCTTCCACTCTTCAAGACAAGGAAAAGCTCATTTCAAATGTTTTGGGCAATGGGAAGAACTTAGGGTGGCTCCTGCTAAATTTTTACTTTCTTTCATTAATCTTGAACTTATATTAGTCTTTTCATTATTCTGTGTGTGAGCTCTATTAAAAGCCCATTTTTCTACCCAAGGGTCAGGGGTTAGGCTTGGATATGTCACAGATGGGATTTACATCTGGGCTCAGAAGCTTTTGTCTGTCACTCATTTTCCTTCCCTCAGGAATGATGTCCCTGAGGGAGGATTCTCTTCCATAGCTAGTGGTGAAAGGTTCAAAACTATACTCTTTATTCTGGAAGTCTGGAAAGAGGAGAATCAGGACAAATGGTATAAGGAGAGTTAACTTGGGCTTTTCATTACAGAACATTTGAAATAACAAATTTCTTCCCAGTGAAAACCAAAGGCACTTCTGCTTATCTGTCTTTACTCATATACTGTCCTAATTTGAAAAACAAACAAGGAAAAAAAAAAGCCCTAAATTTTTTATGTCAAACTGTCACACTCAGTAGCCTAGCCTCCACTCTTTTAGGACTTTCTACCAGTTGGAGCAAAGGGCGATCCCCTTCCACCTTTTCTTCCCTGCTTCTTCCCAGAAACACCAAGAGAAGGTTTACAATACTATGCATGTCTTTCAAAAACAGATCCAGAACATAAATGCAATCTATGAATGGTCTACTTCTTGTGGACCCTTTTCTGTCCAGGATCAGAAGTGATTCTCTAAGGAGAAAGTAGGAGATGCTTTCTTTCCTGTATTATGCATCATTTACACCAAAATCCATAGGAATGATGAGGAGGGAGAAAAGAAATGGTCCAAACTCCTCTTATCATCACCCCACCCTCCCACCGCCATCACTGACAAACGCCATTCTTGGTCTCTACAAAACTGAGATTTCCCTCATCCACTTCTTGCTCCTGACATTTCTCTTCTTCTCTAAGAGCTCTGGACCCAGCTCTGTTGATCCAGCTGTTGCCAACCATCTCAGACAGACTCCAACTCTGGTAACAGTCCTTAGAGAAGTCTGGCTGGTATCCTTGCACAAACCCTAGGGACTGAAGTTTGTAGCAAGTATGGAAACAAAATATTTAATGCAGATAACTTGGTATGACCCAACTAGGCAAGACAAAATGTTACAACACTTCTTTTTTTAAATTAAGCAGTATTGGGCGCCTGGGTGGCTCAGTCGTTAAGCGTCTGCCTTCGGCTCGGGTCATGATCCCAGGGTCCTGGGATCGAGTTCCACATTGGGCTCCCTGCTCAGCGGGAAGCCTGCTTCTCCCTCTCCCACTCCCCCTTCTTGTGTTCCCTCTCTCGCTGTGTCTTTCTCTGTCAGATAAATATAAAATCTTTTAAAAAAAATTAATTAATTAATTAAGCAGTATTATACACAAACTTTTCTTCATGAAAACTATGGAGGTGATAGAAAATAGCATGAAGGCCTAGGATTTGGATAGGATAGAGGGACAGGGTGAAAAATGTCTAAAAAAATGGTTTGGCCTTAGGCCAAATTAAAATGTCCTGAGGGTTATGACAGCTTTGTCAAAATGGCCATATAAAAAATAGATTAATTACTTCTCTAGATTAAGAGGACAGGCAGCATCAGTACAACTTCACTGCACTTTCCCTACCCATAAACCTGGAGGAAAAAATCTCTGGGCTGGTCCCTGAAAGGGGGAAATATTACTATCCAGGCCCCTACTAGGTAATCTGAGCCCCAAGAACATTTTAGGCAGAGATAACAGGAATAGGAGATAACTGCAAACCCAAAATAAGCAACAAATTTACCTGGAAAACATCCTAACATCCATATTCATAGATTAAGGGACCATTTCAAACATTTTAAATGGGAGTTGGATTCTTATAGAATGTTTTAAAATTTCAAAGTTACATACATGTAATCACCATTTCATACTCAAACTCTCTCAAGGATCCCAGTTCTCTAATTCCCTGTCCCTCCAGAGGGGGACATCTCATGGACAGGACCCCCTGGTGCAAAACTCCCTTCTTTGCTGAATGAGAGGTTTCTCCTGCTCCAGGCTGTGCTGTGATGAGCTCTGCAGAACCTCAGGTGTAAATCATCAGGGATATGTCATGATCAACACACCAGGCCTTTTCATTTCAAAGTGCAAATTTATTCCTGGAATTATAAACAACTACCTTTCAAACTAAACAAATTTTAAAGGACATATCAGTCTTGAAAAACACTAGAGAGGAAAGAAAATGGGTGCAAAAGCAAAAAAAAAAAAAAAAAAAGGATCCCAAAAGAAGCTTGTTTGGCTCTCTGCATTTAAGCAAGTTCCTATTCTAAAGAAAAGGTGAAGGAAAACATCATCAGGTGTCTTTTGTTCCATCTCACCCACCACAAATATCAGTGAGTATCTTGTTCTACCTATTTATAATAAGAGAAGATGTTAAATTCCTTCAGAATTGATATCTGATTGCAATATGTCCTTTGTCTTAGATTTGGGGCTGTGGTCCTGGCTCACTTCTCCAAGGAAGTCACCCGAACCCTGCTAGCTTTTAAAACTAAAGCCCATCTGCTGTTGTCAGGGGAGAAATCATAGAGCCCTCTGCTAAAACCAAGTCTGTTTTTCCCCAAACAAAATTCTCCCAGCCCCTTTCTGCTCTTGTCACAAACTCCACTGCCCTCATGGATCTGTTTTCTCCAATGTCTCAGTGCATCCAGGTGGCCCAGGACATCTCTAGCTTCCGTATAGGCTTTGGGAGGAAGGTGTACAATATGCACCCCAGCTAGAAACAGGGATGATATTTGGGGAACAAGAGCTTCCTCTCATCTTCCTTCACCACTGGGGTGATGCTCACACCCATCCCTCCTTCAGGGCAGGGCCAGCCTGGAAACATGGAATAGGAGAGAATGGCCACTTCCAAAGGGTGAGCAAAATAACCTCAGCAACATGTCTATAAACCTGTACTAAGTGGGAAAGGGGCCATTTTACATGTTTAATAGGAACAACAGAAAACATGTTTTATGTTTGTAAATCTCAATTATTCTTACCTTTACTTTTTGGTCACCCAACCTGAAGAAGACCAAATTTGTGTCCCTGGAGTCTGAGGTGGGTCTTGGGTATATAACAAAGATAAGAAAGAATAGAATTTCTCTTGATATATATGGGTCTCCCTCTTTGTAGGAGTTCTAGTGGAGGGATTTTCTACCATTCCAGATTCTAGAAGTCTTCATGCTTCTCTCTGAGATGAAAGGAGAGAATCAAAGGGGCTATAATTTGTTGGTCCTCCACTCTAGTTACACATTAGAATCACCAGGGGATATTTTTTAAAATACCAGTGCCACAAAAACAGACACATAGATCAATGGAACAGAATAAAGATTCCAGAAATAGACCCTCAATTCTATGGTCAACTAATCTTTGACAAATCAGGAAAAAATATCCAATGGAAAAAAGACAGTCTCTTCAATAAGTGGTGCTGGGAAAATTGGACAGCTACATATAGTTGAATGAAACTGGACAATTCCCTTATACCATACAAAAAGATAAACTCAAAATGGATGAAAGACCTCAATGTGAGACAGGAATCCATCAAATCCTAGAGGAGAACATAGGCAGTAACCTCTTCGACATCGGCCACAGCAACTTCTTTCAAGCTACATCTCCAAAGGCAAGGGAAACAAAAGCAAAAATGAACTATTGGGACTTCGTCAAGATAAAAAGCATCTGCACTGCAAAGGAAACAGTCAACAAAACAAAGAGGCAACCCACAGAATGGGAGAAGATATTTGCACAGCAAAGGAAACAGTCAACAAAACTAAGAGGCAATCCATGGAATGGGAGAAGATATTTGCAAATGACATATCAGATAAAGGGCTAGTATCCAAGATCTATAAAGAATTTCTCAAACTCAACACTCAAAAAACAACCCAATCAAAAAATGGGCAGAAGACATGAACAGACACTTCTCCAAAGAAGATATACAAATGGCTAACAGACACATGTAAAAATGCTTGACGTCACTAGCCATCAGGGAAATACAAATCAAAACCACAATGAGATACCACCTTACACCAGTTAGAATGGCTAAAATTAACAAAACAGAAAACAACAAATGTTGACAAGGATGTAGAGAAAGGGGAACCCTCTTACACTGTTGGTGGGAATGCAAGCTGGTATAGCCACTCTGGAAAACAGTATGGAGGTTCCTCAAGATGTTAAAAATTGAGCTACCCTATGACCCAGCAGTTGCACTACTGGGTATTTACCCCAAAGATACAGATGTAGTGAAAAGAAGAGGCACATGCACCCCAATGTTCATAGCAGCAATGACCATGGAAGCCAAACTGTGGAAGGAGACGAGATGCCCTTCAACAGATGAATGGATAAAGAAGATGTGGTACATATATACAATGGAATATTATTCAGCCATCAGAAAGGATGAATACCCACCATTTGCATCGACATGGATGGAACTGTAAGGGATTATGCTAAGTGAAATAAGTCAAGCAGAGAAAGACAATTATCATATGGTTTCACTCATATGTGGAACATAAGCAATAGCACGGAGGACCATAGGGGAAGGGAGGGAAATCTGAAGGGGGGGGAATCAGAGAGGGAGATGAACCATGAGAGACTATGGACCCCGGGAAACAAGGTTTCAGAGGGGAGGGGGGTGGGGGAAAGGGGTAGCAGGGTGATGGGTATTAAGGAGGGCACATGTTGTGATGAGCACTGGGTGTTAAGTGTAACTGATGAATCGTTGAACACTACATCAAAAACTAATGATGTACTATACAGTGGTTAACTGAACATAATAATAAATAAATAAAACAAATAAAGTGAAAAACAATTCTAAAAAAAATTAAAATAAAATACCAGTGCCAGGGGTTCCCATGGAAATTAACCAAGAATCTCTAGAGGTAAGGAGAACTACTACTTCAAAACAATTGAAATATCAGGGCACCTGGGTGGCTCAGTTGGTTGAGCATTGGACTCTTGATTTAGGCTCAGGTCATGATCTCAGGGTCGTGAGATCAAGCCCTGCCCAGCACAGAGTATGCTTGAGAGTCTCCCCCTCTCCCTCTGCCCCTCCCCACACACACACACTCACTCTCTCCCTCTCTCTAAAATAAATAAATCTTTAAAAAAAAAAACAATTGAAATATCAATTCTCCTCACCTCCAAAATATAACTGTGCTCTCTAGTAATCTCTATTTTAAAGGACAGTAGAGAAAAAGATAAATATCTTTTTAGCACTGTAAGAAAAAAATTCACCCCAAATCATCCTACCTGATCTATCAGCTCAGCCCTTTTCCTTCTAAGGAGGTGCTATTCTGATGGATATATACTTACTTCTCCCCACCTTTCTTTCACAAATATTTTTTTAAGGTATATGTAATATATGTGTAACCCCAAGCTCTTAAAGTTGTACTGGTAGAAGGGCTGAGACTATAAAACTTAAGGTTATAAAACGTCCTAGGTCCCAGACAGGTGAATTTTTCTTCTCCAACCAACCAACAAAGGAAGCTGCATGACTTTCCCAGCTCTGTATCCTCCGTCAATCCCCCTACCCAGACCTCTGTTATGTACTGAATTGTATTCTTCAAAATTACATATTGAGGTCCTAACTCCCAGACCCTCTAAATATGACTATATTTGGAGATAGAGCCTTTTAATAGGTAATTAAGACAAAATGAGGTCACATGGTGTGTCCTAATCTGATATGACTGATGTTCTTATAAGAGGAGAGATTAGGGCACAGAAAGAGAAAATGTGTGTGCACTAAAGACAGAGGAAGAAGATAGCCATCTACAAGCCAAGGAGAGAGGTCCCAAAATGAAATCAACCCTGCTGACATCTTGAGCTGGACTTCCAGCCTCTAGAACCATGAAGAAATAAATTTCTATTGTTTAAGCCTCCCAGTCTGTGGCATTTTTGTTATGGCAGCCCTAGTGGACTAATACAGCCCCTAAGAACCAAATCCCTTTCCTCTTGTTTCTGCCCCTGCCACAGCCTCTCCTGCCTGCCAGCACTTGGTTTTCCATTAGGTTGTCTGGATATGACTCAGCAGGAAATATACAAAATCCAGATATTCCAGAGAGGCAAAACAGGATTTTTCTTCCCCAATTACCTGCTACATTTCTTCCCTTCTGCATTCCTATTGAGGAACAGGATTTGTTAAGAGAGCCAGGAGGGAAATATTTTGTTGCCATAAAAATGCATGAGAATTATGCTACAACAGAGATATGAACCATGGACCTGGACAAAGCAGGAGACTCAGCACTCAGAGAAGAAGGATAGGAAGCAAGAAGCTTGGGACCACTAGGAAGAGTTATATTAATGACAAGAACCAAAATACAATTATGATTTTAATTATATCTTCTTTCTGCTCAATGACCCATATTGAGAAAAGACTAACTAGACATTCGTCAAACCTGGAAAATATTCCCATAATCTATCAGAAAGATGAAAAGCAATCAAATATTTTAGTCAAAAGGAGACATTTAGATTAGACTCATGAAGAATTTTCATTTTACCTTCTTAATCATATATCAGTTATTAGCCTTTTCCTTTCTCTATAGGCAAGCTCAATTAAGGAGGCCAATTTTCTGCCCATGGGTTGGTGGTCAGAGGTGGATATATCTAAAGATAGTGAAATCTGATCACTCCATATGTAGGCATCCCTAAGGGAAAATGATCTTCCAACAGCCACAAGGACAATTTAGAAATTGAGACTCACGTTAAATAGCTCAGGATGAATTAAGTGTTTGTTTTAACTGTCAAAATACTGAAATGATAACTCTTCTCAAAACATAAACCAAAAAAATTCTTCACTACATGTCTAAATTTAGTGAATTTACTAAATGTCTCCATTTGAAGTATAACAGGGAAAACATTAGCTTATTTTTTGAAGCCTAATGTCAAACAGGATAATTCCTTCAAGGAAGTCACGGGACCAGTTAGGAGACATAAAAATGACATAATTATAAGCCCTTTAAAATACTCCTCCCAACTCTTATTTACACACTTGTTTTTCCAGCTCTAGCTGACATAGGTATGGCCTCCCTCTGCTATTTTCTTCCTGGATTGGGGTCAAAGGTCACTTCCCCAAGGAGCAAATGAAAGACTGGTAATTCTTCTCTTTAACTTTCCTCATCCCACACTGCTCAAACCCAGTGAATGCTGTCCCCATCCTTCCCCTCCGCAGTCTGCCAAATGAACCTAAATGTCAGTCTATCATCCATTCCTCATTCCATCTTTTGTTTTCCCAGAAAAACAGTGCCTTTCACCCTCTTCCTGCTCCTCACTTGGTCTTATTCTCAGAGGACTCAGCTCTTCTGGGAAGAGACCTGACAGTTCTAACCATTCAGGGACATATCAAGCTTGGGCCCTGTGTGGGCTTCCATCTGTATTTCCCCTTCTTGTTTTACACTTCTCTCAAAAGAGCTAAGTGGTAGGTTTGGGAGCAGAAAAGTAATGGAAGACATTTTGGGTTTTGTTTTGCAAAACCTAAATCTTCAGAATATTTATGGAAGTAGAAGGATCAGCTTGAAGAAACATGAAAGGAGCAGGATTTCTCTCATATTTAAAAGAGATATTCCCAAGCTGGGGAAGGAAAATAGAGAGATTGTGGGTCCCAGAGTAGCAGCATCCATCCCAGTCTTCTAGTTATACACTGAGAAGGCAGTAAGACCAGAATTAGAACAGCTGCATGAGGTATCGAGGAAGACAGAATCAGAGGCAGACTCATAAAGATTCCCAAGTTCCATACATAGTATTGTAGCACTGGAAAATCACAGAATTGAGCACCTGAGATTTTACTTTACTTGCAAGCTTACAAGTTAAATGTTCACAGCTCCACTCATGCTAGCAGAAAACAAAAGCCTCCTGGGTCAGAGGCAAATGATGTCACTACTCTCAGCAGAGCAGGCAGCATGATCTTCACATTCACACTGTTTTTACCTTGTCCTTCAGGGCCCACAGGGACAACACAAAACAGCACAAGTGAATGCTGCACATGCAGTGGGCATGAATCACAGCTGAGGATTCTGAATTTTAAGAAACACCAATATGTTAAAGAGACTACAAGAAAACCTGCCCAAACCTTTGTCCAGGAAGATGATGTTACCTTCATTATACTGTACAGCAAACAAATCTCTCTGCTCCAGGAAGAGATACTATCTCTATCTTCCAAGGCTGTTTGCTGTATGAACATCCTTAAAAAGATCATCCACAAAAAAAGTTGTTAATGCCTCTGCTCACAAGTCAGTAGAATGCAAAAAAAGCCATGATTGGTGGAGAATTGTCTCCCAACACTGCATAGCCAGGAATAATGGATGTCTCAGCTGTGACCTGTGTGGTCTGATGATCAAGGCCCAGAAAAAAGTCCCTTACCTTCGGCCTCCACTGGACATGAGAACTATAGCATAACCCTGGAAAGAACAGCAGGGTGAGTAGCTATACTAAAAGCAGAGAGATGAAGTCAAGTCTGAATACAGAATATTCAGTTCTCTTTCTCCTTCAGGTACTACAATGCCAGGTTTAGCGCCAGGCAATATACCTGAGGATGACTCTCTGGGAAAAAAAAAAAAAAAGACAATCCTACGAGAAAAGACCATCAGAAATTGGCATTCCATAAATTTACACCATCCTTCAAGAATGGCTAGATCCTTGCCCAATAATCTTGCAGTGAGTAGCTGTCCCACCCCTCTCCCTGACATAACTTCAAGTTTTATACTATTTGATCTTAAAAAGAACAGACAGCCAGGGAACCATACCTCTGAGGAAAGTCTTTAAAATTAATTTTCTTTAAAATTAAAGAAAGAAATAGAAATAAATACACAGAAACTCAGAGGAAACAATAAAGAGAAACCAAATAAACTTTTTTTTTAAGTTACAGCTAAGCGTTCCTCTTCAAAGGTGGAACACATAAATTTTTCCCTATCCCTTCCTCTAATACCACTAAAAGTCCTGGACATTATTATTAGCCATCAGTTCTTGCATGTTGTCCACTCCATTAGAGCCTTTAGCATATTAATCATAGTTGTTTTAAGTTCTAGGTCTGATCATTCCAAAATCTCTGCCACGTCTGAGACTGATTCTGATGCTTATTCTATATCTCTTCAAACTCTGTGTTGTTTCGGTTTTTTGTCTGGTAGTACACCTTGTAATTTTTTGTTGAAAGCTGACATGATGTGCTGGGTAAAAGGAATTGTAGTATATAGGCTTTTCATGTGATATTTTGTTTATCTGGCTAAGAATTTTGTTTGTTGGAGCTGTAGGTGTTAGAGGCTAAAATTTCCTCTGGTATCCTTGTTTTTGTAAGCCCCTGTTGTCTTTGGGTTTCCTTAGAGATTTCTTCTTAAATAAGATCTGAGATTGCAGGACATTCCATTGAAATTCCCTGTTATTATACAGGAGTCCTACTGAAATTGTAGTAAATTATGGGGGGAGAGAAAGCATTCTATAGTCCTATGATTAGGCCTTAGCCTTTTATTCAGTGAGCCTGTCCCCCCCGAGTGGGACCTTCACAAGTGCTTCTAAGTTCTGTTTTCTTCCACCTTAAGGTGAGACAGCAAGGTTACAAAGGGCTAGAATTTGCTATTTCTCTTTCCCCAGTCTGTTGGACTCTGATGAAATAGTTTCCCATGATGCAGGCCTTGTTAAGAACACAATGCTCTAGGCATATTTCGAAATGGTTATCCCCCACTACTGAAGTCTGAGAGAATTTCTCCTATCTTAACTATGAGAATGTGTTTGAGCTCCTGGAGGTAAAACTCACAAAAGTGTAGGAACCCCTTAAGCCTAGATCTGGAGTTTTAACTCTTAAAATTGTCCTCACTGAGCCTCCAAAAATTCACTAATTATACTTTCAGTTTTCTACCCTAGTATTACTTCTTGCGGAGGTTTCTGCTTGTGGGTTCTGCTCTGGTTAATTGTAATTCTCTATATCCACCTGTCTGACTCTCTAATCTGGGGGCAGCAGTTTGCCCTGTGACCAAAACTATCGGAGGGTTCTAAGAAGAGGTTTTTTTCTTTTTCTTTTTTTTTTTTTTCAGTTTGTTCCACATCTTTTTGTTGTTATAAAGATAGGAGTGATAATTTCCCAGCTCCTTGCATGCTGGATGCTGGACTGAAAACCAGAAGTCCAATTTCATGAACTTTCAATAACTTTCTTTCTTTCTTTTCTCTTTCTTTCTTTCTTTCTTTCTTCTTTCTTTCTTTCTTTCTTTCTTTCTTTCTTTCTTTCTTTCTTTCTTTCTTTCCTTTCTTTCTTTCTTTCTTTCTTTCTTTTTCTTTCTTTCTTTCTTTTTCTTTCGTTTTTTCTTTCTTCCTTCCTTCCTTTATTTATTTGATGTAGTGTTCCATGATTCATTGTTTGCATATAACACTCAGTGCTCCATTCAATATGTGCCCTCTTTAATACCCATCACCAGGCTAACCCATCCCCCCAACCCCCTCCCCTCTAGAACCCTCAGTTTGTTTCTCAGAGTCCATAGTCTCTCATGTTTCGTCTCCCCCTCCAATTTCCCCCATTTTTCCCTTCCTACTATCTTTTTTTTTTTTTTAACATATAATGTATTATTTGTTTCAGAGGTACAGGTCTGTAATTCATCAGTCTTACACAACTCAATAACTTTCAACTCTCATTCCTTTAGAAATCTCAGCCCTCTGTTTCAATGGCCTGACTTCAGGTCTAGGTACAGATTAGACAGAGGTCCCAGAACAGCAAATCTAGTCTCCTCCCTTCAGTGCAATCGTTTCCTCCCTTAACAGCCTCAGTATAAGAGAAACAGGGAGTAGACAGAAGTCTAAATCACAGTACCTTTAAAAATACCAAAATTGGTGAACAAAAACCCTTTGCAAAATACTGTTAACCATGCTCTTAGGAGAATCCCTAAAAGAAAAGAGACGATAAGACATCCAATTAACCTGAGGCAAAACATTCCTACAAACTGCTTTCAGGATGAAAGGGGCTATTTCAAAAGTTTTTAGCTAAGAGCAAGAGTCAGATTGGGCTCCTTTGAGTTTTAAGATTCTAATCCTTTTTTAGCTCTTAATTGCTTTGTACTTGGGGTGAATTAGAAAGTTTAATTTTCTTTCCATTGGTCTGAAGTCAGAAAGAAACTCTCATAATTCATTTTGGGTAGAAGGAGACACAAGCTGATTATCTCAATTTAGAGTAAAACAGAGAAGAAAATGGGTAATAAACTTTCAAAGCCAAACCTTGGGTTCAGTACAACATCCTCTTTTGTTATTTTTACCCCCTAACTTGGGGGTTAGGGGGTAGAGAAAACAAAAGCCCACTGCCTATTCCCAGCAACTCTGAAACATGGAAAAGAAAGACACATGGTCTTTGTTTTCCCAAAGCAGGCCCAGGTGGAGTTCTAGAAAAAGTTTCCCTGTTCCTATTGTTGCCTTCTCACAGGCTACCCACCCAGAGTGAGTAGCGGAGGGGGTAGAGGGGGTAGAGGGGGTCTCCTCTCTTTATTTTTTGTCCTCTTATCCTTCTTAAGTCCAGTGGGATGAGATTCATTTCAAACACATACACACACACACACACACACACACACACACACACTCCCTCCCGTATCATAAACCTTACTCCTAGTGACTCCAGAGACAAAATTTCTCTTACTTTTCTCTTTCCCCTGACTCATGCCCTGGCTTCCTCTCAGGTTCTCTTCATGGGAGAACTATGGTTCCCGTCCAAACAGGGTATTCTAGACTCTGTCCTCTAAGTGAACCTTTAAGGATAGGATTCTTAAACTCTACAGTGCCAAAAAAAAAAAAAAAAAGGAAGAAAGAAACGAAAGACAATGGGCTGCAGTTGATTAGAATTTGTTCAAAAGGGCTTATTATGCTCCTTTTATAATTCACAGGGGTTGACAACCTGCATTAACAGTTGGAAGCCAGAGCCAGTGAAATGTGGATTCTAAAAAGAATCTAATGATTGGAGGTTGGGTGATTATTCATAGAAAATAGTGATAGTCATAGGAGTTTACTGGAATTTTCCCTGAAGGGCACCTCCTGAGAGACAAGTACCTGGAAACATTTAAACCAGCCCCAAGCTTTTGCTACTTTCAATTTATCGTGTGACTCAAGATTCATGAGGAGAAAAGGGCTAGCAAGAGCCATACAGGACATAATGTTGATGAGAAATAAGGGAAGTTGGAGATCTATGAGGGGTATTAAGAGGAAAGAAGTAGGGGTTAGGAATCTCTTTTCTCCTACTGATAACAGTGATTTTCAGACTCCTAAAGAACCTGTGAGTTTCCCTTCTTGGTCTCCCCAACCAGCTTCCCTCTTTCTGAGGCTGAAATAGGAGCGGGCATGGGCAGGTGGCAGGGGGTGGGAGGGCAGGGTCTCCATGGGGGCCCCAGTGCTCTAGCTGTCCTTTTCCCATGGTATCCAAGTGGCCCCCTCCCACCCCTATCTCACATATATCCCCTATCCCACCCTCGTCCTGTTTCACCTTCAATGAAAAGAAAAAAAGTGGGCAGTTAGTTTTGCCAGGAACAAGGAGTTAAAACCACACCTCTTTCTCTCCTCAAGTCCTTTTTAGAATAAATATTTCCATCCCCTGTACTGATTTCCTTCCAGGTCAGTAGAGAATCTCTACTACAAAATGGAAAAGATTATCATTAAACCCAATTGCTATTTCATCTCATGTGAGCTTCAAAATAACTCCGAGCTGTAGGGAATAAGGTTTCACCCTCCTTTTACAAATGGAGAAAATGTGTCACCTGCCTATCATGAAACCAGTTTCACTGTTCAAACGTGAATTAATTTTTTTTAATTTTATTCACAATGCTCCATTTTTACAAGGAAAAAGAATTAATACAGAAACCACTCTAGTTGACATTAGATTCTATCTCACACCTTCCTAGGAGCAACAAGTAAAGTAGAAGTCAAGTAGATTTGATAAATAGTAAAATAGTTTAAAAGGAGTTCCCAGCTTGAGCACCTGTGGGAGAGGAGAAATGAGAATACATATTTCCAAAAAGATGAGTTAAACTGACAGGAACATTCTGCCATTGAGGAAAACCTAGGGAGTAGGGAGTGTCTTTCCTTCTCAAGACAGTGACATCTTTCACAGCTGTTATTATTTTCTGCTGAGACCTATAGAGAAATGAAGCAGGAGATCTCAGAGCAGGATGTTGGGGAAAAGCAAATTAGGGCTTTTCAAGTGATTGAACTGAACAGGCTACCCTGAAAGATTGGATATGTGACTAAGTTCGGAAACACGGCTCGCTGCCTAGACCACCAATTTCCAAGGGGCATTAAAACACCCCTGAGAATATTCCAAAATGGAAAAATCTCTACCTGCCAGATGGCCTCTTAGGAAAGGTACTGGATATAAGTGAACAAAAATCCTTCTGTTTGGAGTGGGTTCTGTGAGACCCCCAAAGGGGATGCTTGAGTGGAAGATATGTGTTAAGGAAGGTGGATGTAACTCCAGAGCTTTGTTTTTAAATTGTTTTGGATACATTCAGGGCCAGAGCTGAATTGCCTGGAATAAGAAAGGAAAGTTTGAGCCCCACTCCTGTTTTTTGTCCTTCCCACATACAGAATTCAGCTTCCCTTCTACACACAGAATAAAATTATCTTTAAATATCCATCTGAAGGGGAACCAAATCAATAGTCAGTCTGGACTGCTTAGATGTCTTTGTATCATCCTGATTAAAGACATTAGTGTTTAGGGAGAGAGGCAGGCTCAATGTTCAATATCCAGTAAGTATTTATAGAACACCTACTGTGTGCCAGTTACTGTTCCAAGTACCTGGAAAACATCAGTGAAGAAACAGACAAAAATCCTTGTCCTTGGGAATTATACTACAGTTTGGTGGAAGGAGACACAAAATAAATTTAAAATATGTTAAAATAAGTTATAAAGTATGTTAAAAAGAAAAAAAGTGCTCCAACCATAGTAAAACTAGAACAGAGTACGGAGGGTGGGGTGTGTGGCAGGCAAGGGTATGTGTGCAAGTTTGCTTTTTGCACAGGTCAGTCAGGGTAGCCCTTCTTGAGAAGGTGACAGCTGAACAAAGACTCAAGAGAGGTGAAAGAGTGAGCCCAGTCATATATAGGGGTGCCCAGCACATTAGAGGAGTGGGAAAGAAGTAGGAAATGAAGTCACAGAAGTAGGGACAGGGGGCATAGAGTAGCCAGATTATGTAGGGCCTTGTAGACATAGGATTTCTATTTTACTCTGAGGAAAATTAGGAAGACCTTGGAGGATTTTAAGCACATGAATGATGTATCTGGTTGCTTTATGGTTTAATAATATAGTTCTACCAGCCATGTTAAAAATAGCCTGCAGAGGAGGAAGGTAAAGCAAGGAAACCAGTTAGGAGTCCTCTGTAACATTCTGGAGAGGAATGTTAGTGGCTAGGAAGCAGGGTTTTGGCAACTGAGGTGGTGAAAATTGACCAAATTATGGATTTAATTCTAAATGTAGAGGCCACAAGATTTCTTGACAGATTAGACGTGTATCAGGAAGGAAGGAAGGAAGGAAGGAAGGAAGGAAGGAAGGAAGGAAGGAAGGAAGGAAAAATGGGAGGGAGGGAGAGAGGGAGGGAGTCGGGAAACGGAGGAAGAGAGGAAGGAAGAGAGGGAGAAGAGAGAAAGGGAGAAAGGGAGAGACGTAGAAAAGAGAGGGAGAGAGAGAAAAATTCAGGCTGACTCTAAGGTTTGTGGTCTGAGCTACTGAAAAGATGAAGTTGCCATCAACTGATACGGGGAAGACATCAAGTAAGGCAAGTTTAAGGAGAAGATGAGTAATTCCATTTGGGACATGTTGATTGGAGATGTCAAGAGAGTCAAGCAGAGATGCTGAGAAGGCAGTTAAAAGTCTCAAACTTAACATGTTCAGAACCAACCGTTGCATCCATCATTTCCCCCAATCCAAAGTATCTCTTTGCAATCTTCTATTTCTCAGGGTATGGCAATTCTATTCAACCAGTTGCCCAAGCCAGAAAACTAAGTCATCCAGTACTCCCTCCTGTCACATCCCACACCCAATTACCAACAAATATTATCAGTTTTACCTTGAAATGTATTCAGAATCTAATCATTTCTCACTCTTTTCAATGCCACTCGCTCAGTCCAAACCTCCATCATTTTTATCTATTAAATATACAAATATATATATACTATATTAATATAGTAATATTAATCAGCCATAAAAAAGAATGAAATCTTGTCATTTGCACCAACATGGATGGATCTAAAAGGTATAATGCTAAGTGAAATAAGTCAGAGAAAGACAAATACCATATGATTTCACTCATATGTGAAATTTAAGAAACAAAGCAAACAAACAAAGAAAAAAAAAAGACAAACCAAAAAACAGACTCTTATCTATAGAGAACAAACTGATGGTTACCAAAGGGGTGGGGGTAGGGGGTGAAATAAGTATAAGGGATTAAGAGTACACTTACATGATGAGTACTGAGTACTGTATAGAATTGTTGAATCACTATATTATACACCTGAAACTAATATAACACTGTATGTTAACTATACTGGAATTTAAAAAATTTTTAATCTGTTCTTAAACACTGGATCTAGAAATATGGCAACAGAATAATGTAACTTTCTTTTAAAATAAAAAAGTTAGCTCTGATTTTCCATCTGTATCTCCATTTTTATTGCATGAGCAGCTATATCAGCACCTTCTCTGTAGTCAAACACTAGGAGAATTATGTAAGGTATTATGTAAGAAATATTTGCACATTCAATACATTCAATATACTTTATATTGATCATTTCTTCAGTGGGTTCTTTCTTTCTTCTTTTTTCTTTTTCTTTTTTCTTTTTAGAGAGAGAGAGAAAGCATGAGTGGGTGGGGAGGCAGAGAGAGAGGGAGAGAGAGAATTTTAAGCAGCTCCACACCCAGTGCAGAGCCTGACACAGGGCCCGACATGGGACGCAACTCGAGGCCTGATGCAGGGCCTGACACAGGGCTCAACACAGGGCTCGATCTCCCCACCCTGAGATCATGACCAGAGCTGAAATCAAAAGTCAGAGGCTTAACCGACTGAACCACCAGGTGCCCCTCTGCAGTGGGTTCTAAACACAAACTACTTTCTGTTCAAGCAATCCTTTGATAGTAAATAGTGTCATGTTGATATTTTTGTCTGCCAAATGTAATTGTTCCTATTCCATCCTGTTTGAATACCTTGTGTAAATCCTTGACAAGGTAGTTCAAAAATTTCTTATAGGTCATGAAGCTTGTCTTTGGCTGAAGAAGAATGTTGACAGTGGCCCAGCATCTCCTGCTCATGGCTCAGTAATCTTGTTATATTCTTTGGTGCTGTAATTACTTTCTGAACACACAACTAAAGGGTATGAGCAAAATAGTGATTGTGATTCCTGAATCACACAGAGCCTTCAAAATGTCTGTACTATTGTCAATGCCAATCACATGATCATTTCTTTTCCCATTTTCTATTTATAAATATTTCTTCAATCATATTTACTATGTTGTGGGCTGTGAGAGGCCCGACATCTTTCAGCAAGCCAGTACAAAGAAACAAAGTTGAATTTATCATGAATCCACCAGACTGTCAAACTTTAAAAGACATCTGGTTATCTCTGTATGCCCAAATGTCTGATAAATGATTTACGAAAGTAGCACATTTAATGGTGTTACTGCCTTTGTGTTCAAAGCAGATACTATAATTCAGAAAAAGAGATTTTCATTAGTATGCTTTCTAGAAGGAACTTTTATCTAAGATTTATGTGCATACCTCAAAAATTCTTCATGTTTAACTATTGAAAATTATAAACAGGCTATAAAAATCATTTTAACAATTCTTTTATTTAAGTCTGTAGCCTTCATAGCCTCACAACTAAAAAGAATCATTTTCTGAAAGGATTCTAACAGAGTATGTTTCTAGACTAGTTACATAAACAAAATGTGTTTAGGTACCTCATTTTTCTCTAACATTTTATTTTCTTCATATTCTTTATTATGTATTAATTGAAGATTATTTTTCATAGATGTTGTAAGACATGATTAGAGAGCCTTTCAACTCTGTGAAATTTTGAGGCGCCGAAGTTAACATTCTGCTTTTAATCCATTCTCACAAGATGTAAAGAATCCCATATAAGCCATTCTTATAAAACACTCATGGCCTAAATGGAATTAAATAACTGAAACTTGAATACAGTTCTTAAAAATTATTTTGTTTAATGTTATCAATACTAGCATACAATCAATAAGGATTAGAATAATGATATAACTTAATCATCCTCATCATTATTACTATTACTACTACTCTTACTGCTATTAGTATAATAATAATATTATTGCTATTTATATTTTTACAAACATTTGTTAGCACAAATATATATAATATTCTTCCTAAAATCATGTAGATAATATACTCTCATCATTTGTATTAACCATCAATTTACTTCCTTATTAAACCATTTGAAAATACCTAATGTTTATTTTTTACATAAAATTAATAACTTTGACTACCATCACTAATTATTTTACTCTTATAATAAATGTGCATTTATACTTCAATCAACTGATAAAATTTCAGCATATAAACACATAGTGAAATTTTCCCTTCAAAAAAATGCTTGCTGATATTTTATAGTGATCTTATATGTTAACAATAAATCTGAAATTCAAACCTCCTTGAATTACTAACTTAGTTTTCCTAACTACACTTGATGGTAACATATATGATCATGAGGTTATGGGTCACACAAAGTTCAAAGACGCCAGGAATGACATTGAAGCAGGCCTCCAGCAATCTGGCCTTGAAGATGAAGTCCAAAGTGAAGAGTAGAACTTGGCTGTACATAAGGGATGATCTTTGGTATACCCCTAAATATATATTTGCATTTATGTATCTATTATAATGTATATTCTCACCCTCAACTAGGGTATAAGCTTCATGAATACAGGGAATCTTTCTATTCATTGCTGTATCTTTGGTGCCTGGGCCAAAGCCAAGCAAATAAATACATTCAATAAATGTTTGCTGAATGAATAGATGAATGAATGGATGGATGGATGGACGGATGAATGAATAGTATGCAGCTGTTATAAAGAATAAAATATCTACTCAGATATTTTCCATGTAGACACGGAAAGATGTCTACAACACACCTACAGAGTTGTATGCCTTTTACATAGTTACTTTGCTCAACATAGTATCTCAAGGAGCTAGCTTAAAGTCTGGTATATGGGAAGATGTAACAAATACATGTTGAACAAATGAATGAATGAAATGAACACAATAGCTTCCCTGTGGTTGCGCTCCCTTCCTCCAGTTTCTCAACTTTCCAAACCATCTTCCTCCATTCATTCATTCGTTCGTTCATCCATTTATTAATACATTCATGTAATCAATGTCATTGGAGTGATCTTTCTAACATGCAAATCTGATGGCATTTTCCTGCCCAAAATTCTTTAATGGCTCCTTATAACCTCCAGGATAAATTCTAGCACCTGTAATAGGGCACCAAACACTTTTTATTATCTGATGCCAACAAACCTATGCAGGCATATCTTCTGCCACAGCCCCCTGTCCATCTCTTCATGCCCTACCCTGTACCTTAAGTATTACCAATACCAAGTGCTTATAATTCCTTAAACATAATATCATATTCCTTCATTCTTTCTGATAAGCAAACTGCTGCCACTCTTATCTTTGTTTCTCTATATTTAACATGTCTTTTTTCTCTGTCTGCTTTTAAGATTTTGATTTTATCATTGGTTTCAAGCAATTTGATTATGTACCTTCATGGAGCTTTCTGCATATTTCTTGAGATTCAATTTTGTTTATAGTTTTCTTTAAATTTGAAAATGTTTCAGCAAAATTATTTCTTCAAATATTTTTTGTTCCCCAACCCTCTCTTTCCTATGGGACTCCAATTCCATGTATATTAGCCACTTGAAGTTCTCCCATGGTTCACTGATGCTCTTTTCATTTAAAACAATTTTTTCTCTCTGGTTTCATTTTGGATAGTTTCAATTGCTGAGTCTTCAAGTTTACTTATCTTTTTTTCTCATGTATAATCTACCAATAAATAGACTCTATTTTTTTTATCTCAAGACTTAGAGTTTTCATCTCTAGAAATTCAATTCAGATCTTTCTTATATCTTCCATTTCTCTACTTAACTGTTTGAACATATGTAATACAGTTATAATCATTTAAATGTATTTGTTTGCTAATTCTAACATATATGTCAGTTCCAGGTTGCTTTTGATTAATTATTTTCCTCATTATAGGTCATGTTTTTCTGCTTCTTTGTATGCCTGGTAATCTTTGTTTTAATGACAGACATTGTGAGTTTTAACTTGCTGGGTGATGGGTATTTTTGTACTCATATAAATATTCATGAACTCTAAGATACAGTTTAGTTACCAAAAACCATTTGATCTTACTGGGTCTTGCTTTTATGATTTGCTATGCAGGTCCCAAGTTGTAGTCCCATCTAGTCCCCACTACAAGTATTCAACACAATGTCCCCATAAACTATGAATTTCTCCAGTCTGGTTTGTGAGAATATACAACATTCCCAGAACTGTGTGCCAGGCACTGCTTTCTAATCCTTTCGGATTGCTTCCCCCTCCAACCTCCCTGAGTAGTTTTCTCACACATATGCACTGATCCGTAATCTGCTGCCTATTCAAAGAGAAGCTTCTGTGAATCTCCAGGGTTCTCCCTCTGTGCAGCTATTTCCTCTTTGTTACTTTGTTTTGCAAACTCTAGCCACCTTGTTCTCCCCAGACTCTCAATTCCATCTCCTCAATGTAGGAAGTCTGCCAAACTCTGCTAGGGTTCCTTCTCTGTTATGTTTTAAATATTCATCTTTATTAATGTTGTCCTTAATGCTCACTGAGGTTTTTGGGTCAGAAACATATTTCTTATTATACTCACAGCAAGATCAATAGTCAGAGTAACATTGCAGCATCACTTCCCCATGTCTCCAGAGCAACATGATGAGAACCAGATATGAAAATTTGTCCTGTATGAGTGGCAAGCTCACCCCATAGGTGAGGGTGAAAAGTTAATTTCCTATGCTTTTATACAGGAGAAAGAGGCAGTGCCTCCCCTTCCACATCTGAGAGTCTCCTTGGAAATGTCTTGCTCTAACCTTTTAGAATGTAAATAAATCTCTCTAGGGAAAAAATAATCCAGTGTCTCCAGATTTACAAGTCAAAGATGCTTCTAAATTCCAGGTTTAATCCCCTCTTGAAACATAAATATGTATCTCTGGCATTAGGTAAATCTCTCAAGAGTTCTTACTCTCTATACAGTTACAAATTAACCTCTAAGACTTGCTCTAGGGTCAGATTCCAAGGTTCAACAAAATCTGTTCAGAAATCCCTAACTGTGCAGAAACATGAAGATATTTTCTCTGTAATCCCACATCTTCCCTGTGCCATGACTTGTAAACTCTCTCAAAACAGTGAACCAGAACAATTGTAGCCGTGACCTTGTTAGTTTCCCATTTCTCAGGAATCACTATCCTTTGTTACCTGATGTTCAGTGTCTTGAAAACTGCTATTTTATATATTTTTTCTGGTTTTATTTGTTGTTCTAGGTGGGAAAGTAAATCTAGTTCCTGTTACTCTGTCTTGGGAGGAAGTAAAAGTCCCATACTACTTCATGTTTCCTTGCCTTTGCACTTGTTCTTCCCTCTGTTTAGTATACTCTTTACTACCCAAAACAATCCCCTCCTTATTATCTATCTGTCAAAGTTTGTATCTGTCATATCTCAGTTCAGGGCACTAACTCATTTGTAAGTTTTTCTTGACTCTCTCAGGCATATCTGGATGCCTACAGTGAACATGATTGGCTCCTGCCAAACATGCATCCTGTCCTCACTTCTAACATAGCCCTCATTTGATTCAGGTCTCCACCCTTCCCCATACATCCATGTACTTTGAGAGAGGTTAATGTCATCCCCGCTCCAGATTCTAAGGGTAATCTCATTCTTCTTGGCAGCAATTGTGCAGGATGGGCACATATGACCGGACAATGAGATGAGACAAGTTGGCTAGTGGACTCCCAGGAAAAGTTTCTTCATTCATAAAAAGAGATAAATAATGAAATGTTTTCTTCTATACATGATCATTTTTGAATGTGCTTGGGTATTTTGAATGTGCCTCCTTACTAACAGTCTTAGAAGGAAGGCAACACTGTTACATCAGAGAGATGGAAGGAATCTGGGTCCTTGATGCCATCACTGGGCAGAAGACCTTCTCAACACAGGTAATGTGCAATAATAAATTTTGAGATTATTTAAGATAACTTGAATTGGGTTTTGATTTATTTCAGCCAAAAACATCCTCACCAATGAACTGCCATTACCCCCAAAAGCTCTTGTATCATCTTTTACATGCCTCCTTTTCAGTTGTGGTTGGCTGCACATCTGTCTTCCCTCTAGACTCCAAACCTCTTTAAGAGCCAAGAGGACACATGCATATTGTTTCTCTAGGGCCAGGGCCTGATACAGAGTAGGTACGGAAGGCATATTGAACGAATGATTGTTCATGGCTCAATCTCCCCAGAAGGCTGTGAGATTTCCATCAATACTATTATACTTATTTAATAGTATATACTATAATAATATTTATTAAAAGGTTCACTGTATGGGGCGCCTGGGTGGCTCATTCATTAAGCGTCTGCCTTTGGCTCAGGTCATGATCCCAGGCTCCTGGGATCGAGCCCCACATCGGGCTCCCTGCTCAGTGGGAAGCCTGCTTCTCCCTCTCCCAGTCCCCCCTGCTTGTGTTCCCTCTCTTGCTGTGTCTCTCTATATCAAATAAATAAAAAATCTTAAAAAAAAAAAAAAACTTCACTGTATGCAGGCCATATGCATCATCTCATGTAATCTACCCAACAGTCCTCTGGAATTGATACTATTACAGTATTACATTTATTTTACAGTAGGAAAACTGAAAGTTGGGAAAGAAGTTCAGTAACTTGCCTAATCTTTTTTTTTTTTTTTGAGAGAGAGAGCACACATGCAGGGGGAGGGGCAGAGGAAGAGGGAGAAGCAGGCTCCCCACTGAGCAGAGAGCCTGATGTAGGGCTTGATCCCAGGACCTTGGGATCATGACCCGAGCCAAGGGCAGCCACTTAACCGACTGAGCCACTCAGGCACCCAACTTGCCCAATCTTATATAGCTAAGAAGTGGTAGAACCTGGATTATTAGTACCTGTCAGGAGCTCAGCTGAGCTGTCAGGTGTCAAAGCAGCCAATTAAACCAACAAGCCAAAATGAAAGTAACAGTGAAGTCTTTAATCACTTGCTTTGAGAGTATAAAATGCTAAAGTCAGAGAAAGCACCAACTTCCCCCTTTTCCGTTTTCCCCCATGAAATGCCACACCCATCAAGAGTCAGGTGAATCAGTGCAGATGTAGGGGTTGCCTCACTGTTGAGAGACCCCAAACAAAAGATTCCTGCCGTTTTATGGACAGTAGGGACCTTGGGGGCACGGTGAGGGGGGGGAGTGGGGAGAGCTAGGAATATGAAAATACTGAATACTGAGGCAGAGTGGGGAAAAGCGTCTTCTAAATTTCCCCTATCTCCTGCGTCCACCCATAAGGAGGCCTTGACAGAGGCATTTGAAGAACACCTCAGTCTCCAGTTAAAGAGTCCTAGGGATGAAGGTGCCTGAGCCAGGAAGGAAAATATGCAAAGAGGGCGCCTGGGTGGCTCAGTTGGTTAAGCGACTGCCTTCGGCTCAGGTCATGATCCTGGAGTCCCAGGATCAAGTCCAGCATCGGGCTCCCTGCTCAGTAGGGAGTCTGCTTCTCCCTCTGACCCTCCTCCCTCTCATGCTCTCTCTCTCAAATAAATAAAAAAATCTTAAAAAAAAAAAAAGAAAATATGCAAAGAGCATGACCAGCCAGAGGAACCTGAGCTGTTGACTGCATTTCCCTTCAGAGACTTCGACTCACTGTGTACTAAGTCCAACATGGGGAGCACACATGAGGCCTGTCAGGTAAGCCTTTGTAATTGCATATGGTTAGGCCCAAGAAAATCACACGTTCTTGGGTTTTGTTTTTTGATGTTTTTTTTGGCCTGGAGCCAGGCTCCTCAAGACCTAAGTCTCTTAACCTCTAGACATTTTCTTTGAGCAAATGACTTTATTTTATTAATTTCTATCTTCCCAACAAAAGTCTAGCACTGGATTTTGGTACATGATACATATAAAAAAGGTGAATTAAATTGAATTGAATTATAGAAAGCAGAGAGAGGGGTAGTTGTTGACATTCAAATACCAGCCAAAGATTCTGTCATAGTTTATCTATATTTCTTCTTAAAGGAATAAATAGATACTTCAGAAGCATAACTTATTAGTTCTGAGAAGATATATTCAGGATCCTGCTAATGAGATCTCCTCAATAAATTTCAAAATTCTTCAAATAGCTCGTATTATGCTCAAATGGTTCATTTATTCCCTTTTCTACCATGCCACTGAACTCATAAGTATTTCATCAACTATCATAAAATTCCAAATTCTTTTCCTTTTTCAACACCAAGCAAGATGTCTAGGCACCCAATAAATATTAGTTAGTGAAGATGATGAAGGTCAACTTCATATGTTTCTTTACCCTAATTGCTCTTGAAGACCCTCAGCATCATTTGGCATTTGATTTCAAAGCTTCAAAAGAGCAGCTTTCAAATCTAGATTGTGTTAATTAACATTGCCAGGTACTGCCATCTTTCTTTGTTCAAAAGACTTTGCAGTCATTAATTACATATCAGAGCATTAGGAATAGATTCAGTTTACTCTGAGAATCCTAATGCCAGTTAGAAGATCCTCCTCTTATAGCTACAGAACAAAAAGCAACAAAACGAAACCCTATCCGTTAGTGTCTGGTTTCTCCTTCTCTCCATATTAACACATCCTTAAAGAGAGAAACCCTGAGAAGGTGTTAAGTAAGAACACAAAGTGAATTTATACATGTATTTTTAAGGTAACCTGTCCTTTATAGAAGTGAACTGCTCTCTGGGATTTGTGTCCTGAACTTCCCCCTTGACTAAGGCCTCTCGGATTCTTTCCCACCTCCAATCCCCCTTTCAGTGCGAGCCAGCTCCCAGACACAGACACACACATACACCATGATCTTTAGGTCTTTAAGATTCTCCAGTGTGTGCACCTATTCAAAGTTGTCCTAACCTGTTCAGATCACCAGGGTGAAGGTGTTAACAATTACCGATCAGCCATTCTCCCTGGTATAGCATCCTCACTCTGCATTCCCAATGTTGGACAATAATTCCACAGATACTTATCCCAGTCCTGGGTTTCTAGCTCTACTTGAGCTTTTAAGCTTCAGGCCCAGCTTCCTTAACAGATACATACAGTAAGATTTTACAAAGCAAGTTCCTGGCTTCTCCTCCCATCAGGCTTCCTCACTGTGGCCTCTTTCCTCCCTTGTCTGCCCTTCTTTTCCAGCATGCACTAGCCCTTCTCCCAAAATATTGTCTTCTCAGGCGTTATGGATCATAGCTCTGCTATCTCATGATCACATAAGCAAGATAAAAATAGGGGGCCGAAGATTTAAAGTAATTGAAGCAGCCACTGGCATTCCGCTTTTTTTTTTAATTTTATTTTATTATGTTATGTTAGTCACCATACAATACATCATTAGTTTTTGATGTGGTGATCCATGATTCATTGTTTTCATATAACACCCAGTGCTCCATGCAGTACGTGCCCTCCTTAATACCCATCACCGGGCTCACCCATCCCCCCACCCCCCTCCCCTCTAAAACCCTGTTTGTTTCTCAGAGTCCATAGTTTCTCATGGTTCATCTCTCCCTCCGATTCCACCCCCTTCATTTTTCCCTTCCTTCTCCTAATGTCTTCCATGTTATTCCTTATGCATTCCGCTTTTAATCAGAAAGAGCATGCACTCTGGTACCAGAGTCAGGGCAATACCCTGAGCTATGAGAAGAGGGGAGACGGAAAGTTCAGGGGAAGAGAGACTTTTGGTCCTTAAAGGAGACCCTGCTAGAATTCTTCCAAAGATAAAGTCTATGGGTTTCTTTTCATTAAATTAGTTGACTGTCTAAAGCAAAACACAAATTCCAAAACGATTTTTTTAAAAAGGAAATATATAAGATTAGCACTAGACATCTGCATTTGATTTGGGCAGATAAACTTCTGATCCTTAAAGAGGGAGAACTAACTCCTTTGATATGTAAAACCTCTCAAAACTATCTTCCTCTGCTTTTCTCTCTCTGGGTAGGGGTTTGCAGATATTAGAGTCACTTTAGATGATAAGGAACATCCCTTCATGTTCCCAAAATTCAATGAAAAAGGAGTCAAAAAGCCTGGGTTCTAATTTACAGCCACCGTGGATCTGGTGCTGTGGATAACCAGCCTTTCCGAGCCACAGTTTCTCATTTGCAAAATGAGTATAAGGGCACCTTTATTCACAAGGCTGGTGTGCATAGCCCTTTGTAAACTCTAAAAGGATACATAAATAGAAGGGACCATTAGTATGATGATCCAGGCACATTTCCAAAACCGTATCGTCACCATCAAAAAGTTGGAACTATGGGTTGGTAACCCATAGGCAAAGCTACTGACCTAAGGAAGGAGGATATTTTCTGCATGTAAGGCATGTGTGTTGCCACCTGAAAAGAGAGTAAGTAACACGTCGCTACTAAGAACTGAGACTTGCCCTTATCATTGCTTTGGAAGGTGTAAGTCCTGGCAGGACTCACTGCCTGAATCTCCTAAGCAAAAGTATAATTTTGACCGGAAACACAATGGAAATAGATTATTTTTACATATACAATAGTTATATGACTTCCTAACATTTATGAAATGCTTGGTATGTGCCAGGCACTGTTCTAAGCACTTTACTAGCTTTATCTAATTTAATCCTCCCTGAAAAGTATGATTTACCTCACTTTACAGATGAGACATAAAAGCTAAGTAACTTGTCCCAGGTAATAATGGGATAGTAACAGAGATTTGAACTCACACTCTTAGCCACTTCTCTACTCTCCCTACTTTAAAGAGCTAGATAAAATTAATTGTTCCAGAGAATTTTGGAAAGTTCAAACTCCTGGGGGGTGGACAGGGCATGGGGAGTGAAGAGCACTTCTCTACTCCCGTTTCCTTCTGGCTCTCACCTCCTGCTCATGACTTCCTGTTTGGGGCTCTATCAACCCAGAAGTGGGCTCAGTCTTCCCATAACTTCCACCCAAAGATTTTTTTGAAGGTTTCTAGAAATAGGGCTTACAGTCCAGTAGTGGAAACAACTTGTAATTTAATTTGAAATAATTCTGCTTCCACAAGTCCCGAGGCAGTTTCTACACCTTGGGCCCTAGCCTCTGCCCTCTTGCTCAGCCCTCCTGTCTCTACCTTCCCCACCCCTCTGTTGCTTCCGTCTCTACCCTCCCTTCCTCAAACTCCTGGCCAATTCTGCTGGCTCTTTGGTTTCGTTAGTTCCTGCCATCCTGTATTCACAGGATCTCCCTTTGCCCCCAAGTAATTTATGAAGATATTTTCCTAATCAAAGTTTGTTCCCTCCCTATGAGAAATTATGATGTTCGTTTTTAAGATGAGGACATTTTCACCTTGATATATAGCCATTTAATAAACATTTATTCCTGGGAATTAAAAAGAGGGGGTGGTAATACACAAAACCAGAGTGATTTTTGATATCTTGAACTCTTGTACTGCTAAACCACTGAAGAATAATCAATAGAGGAGATCATAAACTCAAAGTCACTGTAATTATGATGATCACATTTGCATAACTCATCTTAATCTATTATAAATTCATTATAGCAGGAGGAGTACTCTAGCCCCCAAAACATTAAAATATTCTATTAGGAAAGAAAACAACCTGGTGACATGACAATGTGCCATGTTTTTAAAAAACTATCTTTTTCACCCAAATATTCTGGCAGCTCCTAAGGCCCATGAGATATCCAACTAGAAGTTAATGTACTCCAGATGTCAGACACAGCTTTACTAGTAGCATCACTGGGTTGTAGGCTTTTCTTTCAGTTTTCTAACAAAATCAGGGGCACCTGTGTGGTGCAGTTGGTTAGGCATCCAACTCCTGGTTTCGGCTCAGGTGGTGATCTCATGGGTCGTGAGACCAAGTCCCGCCTCAGGCTCCTCACTCAGCAGGGAGTCTGCTTGGGTTTCTCTCTCCCTCTCCCTCTGCCCCTCCCCACTGTGCATACTCTCTCTCTAAATAAATTAATTAATTAATCTTTTTTTTTTAAGTTTTCTAACAAAATCAATTACTTGTTCCTACTACACTCCCATTTTGTTAATGAGTTCACAAAATTATAACTTAATCACAAACATATTGGTAAATTAGCTCTGCTGTCTCTTTTATTTGCCCACTCCTACCACTTTTCATCCATTCTTTCATTTGTTCATAAATCAAATATTTATGGAGCACTTTCTGTGAGCAAAGCCTCAAAGATGCAAGTGGGAAGCATGGTGCTTGCCCTTAAAGAGCACTGACTCCAGGGCAGGAGTAAAGTTTTTTGAATACTTTTAATAGAGAATTATAAATATTATTATTCATTTATTGAACCCATGTTTTGAGGATCACCAACTGTCCTCGGCAACTACATTATCTCATTTAATCTTCACCACACCACCACTTCGAGGGATGCATTATCAGCCTCATATTACAGACAATGTAACTAGTGATCAGAGAGATCAAGTGACTTTCCTACATCAATGGTAAGTAGCTGGTAAGGGGCAGAGTCCAGATCTGTACCCAGATCTGTGCTGTGCCAAGTACTGTGGAAATAAAGAAAAAAGGGGTTGCTAACTGTCTGAGTTAGCCATGAAGGCATTTCAGGAGAGCAGTGGCTTAACCTGATCTATAGGGAGTTCACCATCTAATGAGAAAAAGGGATGGCATTTATCATAGAAAGAATCATAGTCAAAGGCACGATTATATACTGTGCCTGGCCCTGAGTCAATCTTACCAATCCACTGCAGTGGAACAAGGGATTCATGAAGACCAGCTGCTCTATGCCCAATGCTTCCCAGAGTAGACAGGGTACTCCTTGAGGGCAGGGATCATGCCCTACTTATTTGGTAGGCCTCCCAGAGCCCAGCACAATATCTTATGGAGATGATGATCAATTATTCTTTGAAGAACTGAGTTAAAGAATATGAAGTGAAATGGCAGGCAGGCAGACAGGCAGGGAGGAAAGAAGGAAGAAAAGAAGGCAGGCAGGCAGGCAGGAAGTAGAAAATACAACTTTTATCATTAAATTTTTATCACAGGGCATCTTATAGTGTTTGTTTTCCAAAACATTCTCAGGTTGTTCTTGGAGTGCTAAGTTAATTCTCTTATCAATCTCCCTTCAAGAGATAATTGCTGGTGTATAATCTTAGCCACATGATTATACTTTTTGTTATGATCCAGCAACCATAAGACTTGGCATATGCTTCAGTCATGATAGATATAGCTTTGTATATACAGTCCTGGCTAAGACGGAGTATGTAGGTCCTTGATATCAAACTTTGTTAGTTATTAATTGTAGTATTTCACTTCCGTAATAATAGCAATGATAGCTTGCAGTATTTATCAACTCTACTTCCAAGGCGGTTGTACCTCTATTATCACCTCACAATAACCCATGAGGTCATTCACAGCTAATGGAGCCAAGGTTCGGGTCTGTGAGCCATGGGCTCAGGGAGACCAAGCCCCATGCCCAAACCCAAGTCTCTTAATTCCTGGTCCAATGTTCTCTCCATTCATTCAGTCTCCTTATCCAGAAAGAAAAAAACTGCCTTCAGAAATATATTACTGTTTTTCTCTTTGTTCATCTCTCACCATTTCACTATTTCTTTTACACACACACACACACACACACACACACACACAC
This sequence comes from Phoca vitulina, assembly GCF_004348235.1. Taxonomy (NCBI): domain Eukaryota; kingdom Metazoa; phylum Chordata; class Mammalia; order Carnivora; family Phocidae; genus Phoca; species Phoca vitulina. The sequence goes on from NW_022589706.1 coordinate 54,629,160, forward strand.
ACACACACACACACATCTTTGTCTTGGTTTCCAAGAATCTGAACTTGTTCTGAGGTACAACTTGCCCTCGGCTGGTTTTAACCCTATTCATGTCGACTTAAATGGTCTCCTTATCACTGTGATAATGGTTTTTAAAGTAGGTCCGGAGGTTCAGAGGTGTCTCAATAAGGTCACCCTGGCACTCACACTATTATTAACATTTAGGATCCAGCAGCTTCTACACCTTCATTTCTGACATGAATTCACTTTTACTATACCTTTGGTATTGCTTAGTCACTCTTCTCATACACCTACTGGGTTTTCATTTAGGCCCTCCCTCCACAGCCCCAAAATGAAAGCCACTGCTCTGAGAAGTTTCTGGCCTAGAAACTACCTATCCCCACCCTCACCACAAGACCCTGGAATTGAAAGGATATTTTATTATACATGGAAGCCTTCTTAGTGTTAAACGACCATATGTAGGACTTTCAACAAGTTGAACAAGTTGGGATTTTGTATCCCTTCCTCCATTATGTTTTGAAAACCATCTTGGAATCTCTACTACCCCCTTGCTATACTGGGGTTGTGGAAGATAAAGAGCCTACATGCTATCTGCCACCCTTAAATAATCACGTGCTGGAGATGGTTGGGAGGGAGGGGAAATGGGGAACAGATGCAAGAAGGAAGCATGTGACAGCTTATATGTCACTAAGCAGCAGATGACCCATCTGCATTGCTAAACACTCCAAAGGAGCTAAGTAATAAATGCCTCCCAAAGCAAACCTCCATAGTCTGAGAGCGAAGGCCCTAATCGTGGCTAAAAGCTGGTGGGAAAACTACTAGAGGCTTGAGTACAATATGGGGTTCTCATGTGGGTCTTACTTGAGACAGAGGCTCACACTCACCTTCTTCCCTAGACAAAGCTCCTCCATATCGCTTGTTTTGATAGTTCCAGCCAAAAGATGGCCAGCTTTCGTGTAACACCTCAAGTCCACTATGGCACCTCAAGATCCCACAATTTATTTTGGTTCATCAAAGATTTATAGAGAGTCTACCATCTGCCAAACATGGTCTTAGGCACTGGTTATCAGCAAAATACAATCCTTGCCCTTGGGAGCTCTCAATCCAACAGGGAAGGCAGAAATGTAACATTTATAATCATGGAGATATTCAAAATATATAACTAGCCTCATACTATGGATACCAACCAGTCAGAAGGGATATGGGCCAGTGTACATGGGCATGCTGGCTATAGACTAGGCCTGCCTATAATACCACATGGTAAGAATGAGGCAGAGGTCTCCAGAAGATGCTATGGGAACTCAGAAAAAGCTCAGTTAACACGTAACTCGAGCTGCTACATGATCAGAATCCCTGCCCTTTGAGGAGGATGGTTTTAGACCAGTAAGGTAAATAAAAATAAAGATAATGACAAAATTACCATATTTAGCACATACCATGTGCCAGCTCTGCATTAAGAACTTCCAAGAGTCCCTTTATTTGATCCTCACAATATCCTTTTTTAACAAATGAGGAAACTGTGACTTAGAGTTCAAGGGATCACACAGATTCACAGGTTTGAGCAGGGTTTGATCCCCACAAATCTGACTCCAGAGCCTGCACTTATACCTGAAATTTGAGGGATTGATTCTTCTGAAGAAAAAGAGGCTATAAGATTTAAGGATACAGAGAGACTTGAAAGAGCTATTTGGAAGAAAAGGTGAGTTTCTTATCATCTTATTTATTGCAAAGGTGAACTGGGAATATTTTAGGTAGAGAGAGATGGTGAAGTCCTTATTCAAAAAAGTCAAACCCAGGTCAATATAAGTAAAAGTAAATATCCAGTAGTACAAAGCTAACAGTCACTTTTCTTAAGAACCCTTACAGAATAAAAGACAGGCACAATAGCCATCAGGCAGATATTGTTCAAAGTGCCTCAAGAGGTGAGCAGTGGGCACAAGGGACCCTTGTTCCAACTCTGAAGAACCCTGTTGAAATGTGAAGAGTAAACTGGCTTTTAGAACATGCGTTTGGATCATAGAAATGTTCCCCTTGTCTGTCTTTTATCAATTGCATGGAAACAGCCTTTTTAAATCTAAATAGTTGATCTGTTCTCGCTGCCTGATTTACACGTAAACTCATATAATTTCCTCTTGGAGACCTTTATAACCAGGGTGGGGAAAAGGCTGTGATGTCAGCCCAAGAGAACTATAGCTTCATTTGCAGGCAAAACAGCGGGAAAGGAAAAAAAAAAAAGAGAGAGATTTTCTGGAAGAATTTCTAAAAGATCTTTTCATATGGAATTTTCTAAATAATAAGAGACAGGTGGAAATTTCACCCACAGAACTGATTTTTTATGGTACCTTTCCAAGAGTCCAATGTTCTCAGGATCCCAGGTCATAGGAAATTCATTTCTGTGGATTTAATGAAAATACAAAAATAAGTAAAAAACAGCCTCTCCCATTCTCTTCTATCAAAATGCAAAGATTTCTGTTTAAAAAGTGTAAATCCCAAGCGCTGAGGTTGAGGGTATCACTGAGGGAAAAGCTACTGTTCTAAAGACAAAAAAAGTAGTATTACCCAGAGTATCCAACACGATATTGAAGGAGAAGAAAGTTGGAGAACTGGCTCTACTTGACCTTGAGGCTAGAGGAAATCTGGTTGTTTTGGACCAAGTACCTGTTTGAAACAATGATCTTATTTAGTCTATGAGGAAACCATGTATGTGTTGGTGACTCCAAAATTTATGCCTCTCCCCTAAGGGCCAGACTCATGTTTCCAACTGCTTACTCAGCATTTTCACTTGGATATCTCACAGACATCCCCTTAACATGCCTAGAACAGAGCTCTTAACTTCATTCCCAAACCTGTTCCTTTCCCAGTCTTCCCCATCTCAAAAAATGGCATCAAATCATCCTTAAATTATTTCTTTCTTTCAACCTCCACTTACCATCTGTTGCCTCTCCTGAATATATTAAAAATTTCTGTTTACTATCATTCTGCTTGAAACAACTGTCTTTTTTATATACTCTACTGCAAAAGCATCATATCTGGTGTCCTGACTTCTCTTGCCCCATAGCAATCCATTCTACAAGATGATTTCTTTTGTATAAAGTTTTTCAAATTTTTATTTTGTACAATCTCAAATTTATAGGAAAGTTGCAAGTGTCATACAAAGAATTTTCCTTTCCTGAACCATTTTAGAGTAAGTTGCCAATACAATGCCCGTCACCCCTAAATACCTTAGTGTACATTTCCTACAAACAAGGGAATTAGCCTTTATAACCACAATACACCTCTCAAAACCAGGAAACTAATATTGATTCATTGTTACCATCTAATCTGCAGACCCCTTTCAAGTTTCACCATTTTTGCCAGTAAGTCATTTACAGCAACAAGATCCAATCTGGAATGATGTGTTGCTTTTCTTTGTCATGTCTCTTTAGTTTCTTTCAGTCTGGAATGGTTCCTCAGTCTTTCTTTGACTTTCATGACCTTGACACTTTTTAAGATCATAGGCCAGTTTGTTTGTTGCTGTTGTTTTTAAAGAATGTCCTTTAATTTGCTTTGTCTGATGTTTTTAACATGACTAGATTCAGGTTACACATCTTTCACAGGAAGATAGAAATACTTTCATTGAACTCTATCAAACATCACACACTTTTAATTTGTCCTCATGTTGGTGATGTTCACTTAGATCGTTTGATGAAAGTGGTCGCTGCCAGGCTTTTCCACCCTGAGGTTATTCTCTTTTCTCCTGTTATTAATAGGTATTTGTGGGGAGGTACTTTGAAACTATGTAACTGTCCTGTTTTAATCAAACTTTCCACTTACATATATTTATCCACTTATTTATATCAGTGTGGACTCATGCGTTTTATTCAGGGGATTATAAACTTTGCTAACATTACTTGTTCCCAGTTGCTATAATTGTCTACCAAAGAGGGGATTTATGGTAGGTTTATTCTTGGTCCCTCTCCTAAGAATAGAAGTGCCCCAAAGAAGAAATTTATGGCAATTCTCACTTCTCAGAATTGTCTGCTTTTAGTCAAATAAAGGAAGCTCCAAGAAGGCTTCTTTCTGCATCTGTTGAATCCCAAATATCTCCAACTTAAAATAATCTTTATACCAACTCTGAGGTTCCAAGTGGGTCCACACACTGCTAAGTTATTTTCCAAAGTAGCTGTACTATTTTATATCCTCACCAGCAGTGAATAAGAGTTCTGATAGCGCCACATCCCTGCCAACACTTGGTATGGTCAATCTTTATAATTTTAACCATTCTGTGGCTAAATATGTACTCGTATCACACTGTGGTTTCAGTCTGCATTTCCATAGTAGCTACTGATGTTGAGCATGTTTTCATGTGCTTATTAGCCATCCAGATTTTTTTTATTAGTGTTTGTTAATATCTTTTCTCTGTTTTTATTGGGTCATTTGTCATCTTAGTGTTGCAGGATTGCAGGGTTCTTGTCTCATGGAGCCGAAGAATAAATCTTGCTGACACAAAGGGTGAGGTGAAGTGAAAGTTTATTAAGGAAGGTGAGAACACAAAGGAAAGAAAAAAGCTCTCTAGAGCGAGAGAGGTCCCAAATGGGTTGCCACTGAAGGCTTTTAGTGCAGTCTTTTACTGAGAACTGACTGGGAAGCGTGTGTCCTCGAGATGCCAAGTTGATTTGTTCCCTTATCTCTTGTTTAGCCCTGTCTTAGCATCTCCACTTGCCAGGAATAGTTTTGGAGACTAGTCAGGGAAGTTAGGGGCCTCCTATCTCTCCTGCCTAGACCTTAACTCCTTCCCTATTCATGGGACAGTATCTGTGGGCAGAAAGAGCTATAATGGGATTGTGAAGAGTGATTGATTATGTACTTGTTAATTAGTGGAGGCGAGGAATAGCGCAAGTCTCCAAGGAATCTGGAAACAAAGCTTTCAGGACCTTGAGGGGACAGCTGCTGCCAAGATAAGGTTACTTTTAAACATTAAGACACTAAGGCAGCCACAAGTTCCTTGACGAAGGACACGGTCTACATGTTTCAGGTATCTGTCAGTGAGCTGCAAGCTGTAAGGAGATTTTAATTTAAGTTATATTTCTTTTGCCTTTGTTTCCCACATCATTATTATGGACTTATAGGATTCTTCATACATTCTAGATATAAGTCTGTGCCCTGTGTTTTCATTTTAAGTTTCGTTTTGAAGAGTAAACTCTTCAAAGAAAAGTCAATTTTAGTGCTCTAAATTTTCCTCTCTAAACTGTATCCCACAAATATTGATACATCATGATGTCAATGAAATTCACTTCCAAATACTTTTGGAATCCTAAGAATCCCATTTTGAGACACATTACTCCCTCTTTCTTCAATCAAAGACAGAGACAGAACAACTACCAACTTGGGTGATGGCAATTAACTATTAACAAAACATTTCCTCACTTAGGTTTAAATAACCTAACAATACTATTAGCTCCATTTCACAAATAAAATGAAACTATAATTTAATCAAGGAAGTGAAATAACTTGCCCAAGGTTGAAATATTAGCAAAGATAGATTCAAGTTGTATTCAGGTCACCTGACTCCAAATCTCATCCCCTTTTCTCTGTGCTTTACCCAAATCTCTGACAGTCTAAGTTAAAACCTGTTCACAAATTAAGTTTCTAATATAGTTTGTAGTTTAAAAGGACAGGGATGCCCCACTCTCACCACTATTGTTCAACATAGTACTAGAAGGCCTAGCCTCAGCAATCAGACAACAAAAAGAAATAAAAAGTATTCAGATTGGCAAAGAAGAAGTCAAACTCTCACCCTTTGCAGATGACATGATACTTGATGTTGAAAACCCAAAAGACTCCACCCCAAAATTGCTAGAACTCATACAGGAATTCATCAACATGGCAGGATATAAAATCAATGCACAGAAATCAGTTGCATTTCTATACACTAACAACATGTCTGAAAAAAGAGAAATTAAGGAATCAATCCCATTTACAATTACACCAAAAACCATAAGATACCTAGGAATAAACCTAACCAAAGAGGTAAAGAATCTGTACTCAGAAAACTATAGAACACTCATGAAAGAAATTGAGAAAGACACAAAGAAATGGAAAAACATTCCATGTTCATGGATTGGAAGAATACATATTGTTAAAATGTCTATGCTACCCAGAGCAATCCACACATTCAATGCAATCCTTATCAAAATGCCATTGACATTTTTCACAGAGCTGGAACAAAGAGTCCTAAAATTTGTATGGAACCAGAAAAGACCCCGAATAGCCAAAGGAATGTTGAAAAAGAAAACCAAAGCTGGGGGCATCACAATACCTGACTTCAAGCTATATTACAAAGCTGTGATCATCAAGACAGCATGGGACTGGCACAAAAACAGACTCATAGATCAGTGGAACAGGATAGAAAGCCCAGAAACGGACCCTCAACTCTACGGTCAACTAATCTTCAACAAAGCAGGAAAGAATATCCAACGGAAAAAGGCTATCTCTTCAATAAATGGTGCTGGGAAATTTGGACAGCCACATGAGGAAGAATGAAACTGGACCGTTTTCTTACACCATACACAAAGATAAACTCAAAAGGGATGAAAGACCTAAATGTGAGACCAAAATCCATCAAAATCCTAGAGGAGAACACTGGCAGTAATCCCTTTGACCTCAGCCGCAGCAACCTCTTTCAAGACACATCTCTAAAGGCAAGGGAAACAAAAGCAAAAATGAACTATTGGGACTTCATCAAGATAAAAAGCATCTGCACAGCAAAGGAAACAGTCAACAAAACTAAAAGGCAACCTATGGAATGGGAGAAGATATTTGCAAATGAAATATCAGAAAAAGGGCTGGTATCTAAGATCTATAAAGAACTTCTCAAACTCAACTCCCAAAAAAACAAATAATCCAGTCAAGAAATGGGTCAAAGACATGAACAGACATTTCTCCAAAGAAGACATACAAACGGCCAACAGACACATGAAAAAGTGGTCAACATCACTTGGCATCAAAGAAATACAAATCAAAACCACAATGAGATACCACCTTACACCAGTCAGAATGGCTAAAATTAACAATACAGGAAACAACAAATGTTAGCAAGGATGCAGAGAAAGGGGAACCCTCTTACCTTGCTGGTGGGAATGCAAGCTGGTGCAGCCACTCTGGAAAACGGTATGGAGATTCCTCAAGAAGTTAAAAATAGAGCTACTCTAAGACCCAGCAGTTGCACTACTATTTATCCCAAAGATACAGATGTAGTAAAAAGAAGGGGCACATGCACCCCAATGTTCATAGCAGCAATGTCCACAATAGCCAAACTGTGGAAGGAGCCAAGATGTCCTTCAAAAGGTGAATGGATAAAACTGTGATTCATATATACAATGGAATATTACTCAGCCATCAGAAAGGATGAATACCTACCATTTACATTGATGTGGGTGGAACTAGAGGGTATTATACTAAGTGAAATAAGTCAATCTGAGAAAGACAATTATCATATGGTGTCACCCATATGTGGAATGTAAGAACCAGTGCACAGGATCATAGGGGAAGAGAGGGAAAACGAATGGGAAGAAATCAGAGAGGGAGACAAAGCATGACTGACTCTGGACTCCGGGAAACAAACTGAGGTTTGCAGAAGGGGTGGTGGGTGGTGGGATGGAGTAACTGGGTGATGGGCATTAAGGAGGGCACATGATGTGATGAGCACTGGGTGTTATACACAACTGATGTATCATTGAACACTACATCAGAAACTAATGATACTATATGTTGGCTAATTGAATTTATTTTTTTATTATCAACATAATGTATTATTTGTTTCAGGAGTACAGGTCTGTGATTCATCAGTCTTACACAATTCACAGCACTCACCATAGCACATATCCTCCCTACTGTCCATCACCCAGGCACCCCATCCCTCCCTACCCCCTCCACTCCAGCAACTCTCAGTTTGTTTCCTGAGATTAAGAGTCTCTTATGGTTTGTCTCCTTCTCTGGTTTTGTCTTGTTTCATTTTTCCCTTCCTTCCCCTATGATCCTCTGTCTTGTTTCTCAAATTTCTCATATCAGTGAGATCATATGATATTTGTCTTCCTCTGATTGACTTATTTTGTTTAGCATAATACCCTCTAGTTCCATCCATGTTGTTGCAAATGGCAAGATTTCACTTTTTTGATGACTGCATAATATTCCATTCTACATATATCAGATAAAGGGCTAGTATCCAAAATCTATAAAGAACTTATCTAACTCAACACCCAAAGAGCAAATAATCCAATCAAGAAATGGGCAGAAGAGGGAGAAGCAAGATGGCGGAGGAATAGGAGACCTAAATTTCATCTGGTCCCAGGAACTCACCTAGATAGGTATCAAACCATTCTGAACACCTACAAATTCAACAGGATATCGAAAAAAAGAATAGCAGCAACTCTCTGAACAGAAAAGCAACAACTGTCTGGAAGGTAGGACGTGGGAGAACTGAATCAGAGGCGATATTCGAATATGGTAGGGGAGGGGGCCTCGGTCAGTTGCATTTCTCTATACCAACAACAAGACAGAAGAAAGAGAAATTAAGGAGTCAATCCCAATTACAACTGCACCCAAAACCATTAGATACCTAGGAATAAATCTAACCAAAGAGGCAAAGGATCTCTACTCAGAAAACTATAGAATACTCATGAAAGAAAATGAGGAAGACACAAAGAAATGGAACAACATTGGGCGCCCGGGTGGCTCAGTCGGTTAAGCATCTGCCTTCAGCTCAGTTTATGATCTTGGGGTCCTGGGATCGAGCCCCGCATTGGGCTCCCTGCTCAGCAGGGAGCTTGCTTCTCCCTCTCCCTCTGCTGCTCCCCCTGCTCATGCTCTCTCTCTCTCAAATAAATAAATAAAATCTTAAAAACATAGACGAACCATGAGAGACAATGGACTCTGAAAAACAAACTGAGGGTTCTAGAGGGGAGGGGGGTAGGAGGATGGGTTAGCTTGGTGATGGGTATTAAAAAGGGCACGTTCTGCATGGAGCACTGGGTGTTATACACAAACAATGAATCATGGAACACTACATCAAAAACTAATGATGTAATGTATGGCGATTAACATAACAATAAAAAATTTTTTTAATCATAAAAACAAAAAAAGAAATGGAAAAATATTCCATGCTCATGGATTGGTAGAACAAATACTGTGAAAATGACGATGCTACCTAGAGCAATCTACACATTTAATGCAATCTCTATCAAATACCATCCACTTTTTCAAAGAAATGGAACAAATAATCCTAAAATTTGTATGGAACCAGAAAAACTCCGAATAGTCAAAGGAATGTTGAAGAAGAAACGCAAAGCCAGTGGCATCACAATTCCAGACTTCAAGCTCTATTACATAGCTGTAATCATCAAGACAGTATGGGACTGGCACAAAAACAGACACATAGATCAGTGGAACAGAATAGAGAGCCCAGAAATGGACCCTCAACTCTATGATCAACTAATCTTCGACAAAGCAGGAAAGAATGTCCAATGGAAAAAAGAGAGTTTCTTCAACAAATGGTGTTGGGAACATTGGACAGCTACATGCAGAAGAATGAAAGTGGACCATTTTCTTACACCATACACAAAGATAAACTCAAAAGGGATGAAAGACCTAAATGTGAGACCAGAATCCATCAAAATCCTTGAGGAGAACACAGGCAGCAACCTCTTTGACCTCAGCCACAGCAACTTCTTCCTAGAAACATCACCAAAGGCAAAAGGGCAAAAATGAACTATTGGGACTTCATCAAGATAAAAAGCTTTTGCACAGCAAAGGAAACAGTCAACAAAACCAAAAGACAACCGACAGAATGGGAGAAGATATTTGCAAATGACATATCAGATAAAGGGCTAGTATCCAAAATCTATAAAGACCTTCTTAAACTCAACACCCAAAGAACAAATGATCCAATCAAGAAATGGGCAGAAGACATGAACAGACATTTCTGCAAAGAAGACATCCAAATGGCCAACAGAATCATGAAAAAGTGCTCAACATCACTCGGCATCAGGGAAATCAAAATCAAAATCTCAATGAGATACCACCTCACACCAGTCAGAATGGCTAAAATTAACAAGTCAGGAAATGACAGATGTTGGCGAGGATGTGGAGAAAGAGGAACCATCCTACACTGTTGGTGGGAATGCAAGCTGGTGCAGCCACTCTGGAAAACGGTATGGAGGTTCCTCAAAAAGTTGAAAATAGAGCTACTCTACGACCCAGCAATTGCACTACTGGGCACTTACCCCAAAGATACAAATGTAGTCATCCAAAGGGGCATGTGCACCCCAACATTTATAGCAGCAATGTCCACAATAGCCAAACTATGGAACAAGCCAAGATGTCCATCAATAGATGAATGGATAAAGAAGAGGTGGTATATAATACACACACACACACACACACACACACACACACACACAATGGAATATTATGCAGCCATCAAAAAAATGAAATCTTGCCATTTGCAACAACATGGATGTTACTAGATGGTATTATGCTAAGCAAAATAAGTCAGTCAGAGAAAGACAAGTATCATATGATCTCACTCATATGAGGAATTTGAGAAATAAGACAGAGGATCATAGGGGAAGGGAGGGATAAATGAAACAAGACAAAACCAGAGAAGGAGACAAACCATAAGAGACTCTCAATCTCAGGAAACAAACTGGGGTTGCTGGAGTGGAGGAGGGGTGGAAGGGATGGGGTGACTGGGTGATGGACATTGGGGAGAGTAGGTACTATGGTGAGTGTTGTGAATTGTGTAAGACTGATGAATCACAGACCTGTACCCCTGAAACAAATAATACATTATATGTTAATTTAAAAAAAGTTAAAGAAAAGAAATGGGCAGAAGACATGAACAGACATTTCTGCAAAGAAGACATCCAAATGGCCATCAGACACATGAAAAATGTCCAACATCACTCAGCATCAGTGAAATACAAATCAAAACCTCAATGAGATACCACCTCACGCCAGTCAGAATGGCTAAAATTAACAAGTCAGGAAACGACAGATGTTGGCTAATTAAATTTAAATTAAAAAATAAATAAATAAGAGACTTTCAAGGGTATTGGAAGGATTCTCAGATTTCTAAATTTCTAACAGAAATATCAGACACAACAGCCACAGGCAGCAAGCAACACTTCTGCCCAACCATACCTCTCTGACCTTTGAAATCATCTTCTGATGGCTGACCTGGCTAATGAAGCAGAGTTCACGACAGCAATAACTCAGGTGGCTTCCATTTCATCTCTGTTTAGCAATTTCAATGGCCTAGCAAATGGTTCTCAAATTGGTATTTAGCAGCCTCCCCTTGGGAGCTCCCAGGGATTCTGGTCCAATCAGTACTGGATGGAATGCAGGGATCTGGATTTCTTAATGAGCATTAGGGTAATTCTAATGCAGGATGTTAGTGGGTCTCTGTAAACTGGTAGGGAGAGGGTTGAGGGTAGGGATCAGGTGAGAGAAGTGGCAGAGGCAGGCCGAGGATGGGTTATGGAGTGCCTTGTAAGTCCACTTGGAGATTTAAATTTTATCCTAGAGTACCGAGGAATAACTGAGGTTTTTAAGCAGGGGAATTACATAATGGATTTAGACTTAAGAAAAGATCATGATGGTGGAATGTAGAGAATGGACTAGAGGGGTCAAAGACAGGAAGGGAGAGCAGTTGGAGCTTGTACAGCAATCTGGGCAGGAGAGTCTGGTAGTTTGGACTGTGAGAGTAGCGGTAGGGATGGAAAGAATTGAAGGAAAGGAATTAACATACATGAGACAACACAGTGAAAAGCTTTAGTGAAATGGGAAAATATAAAAAAGCCGAATGTAAACTGCTAGTAAGAGTCTGTAAACAAAAAATCAGCATAATCCCAGAAACAGTGATCTGGGGACAGGAGAATGCCTCACTCAGAGGACCTCTTCTGTTCTGAAGCTTCCTTAACTCTGTCCTTTCGGGAGACTCATTGTTTATGTTAATAAAGGGAATTTACCGCCTCAGATCATAAAAGGCTGCTGCTCAGCCTGAAATCTGGGCAACAACCACACCAACAACAGCCATATTTTTTAGTAGCCTCTCAAAAGCAGTTTTATGATTCTCTCCCATGCAAGTCCTTCCCAACCAGCCTCATATCCCCAATGTTGCACTTGTTTATGGGTTCAGGTGCTCTGCCCTTCGTGATAGCACTATCACTCAGTCAGCGATAAAGCTTGGGAATGAACTTCGTCCTGAGTCCAACAGGAAATGTATTCAGAGAAATCTGGATATGGATGGCTATATTTTAGTCTTGGGATTTCGCGAACTGCCTCTCATGAGCAGTGTAAATCCAGATTTGTGTATTTATGTATATATACTATATATTTATTTGCCTAATAATATTTTTAATCATATCATATGCCATCTCCCTGAGGCTGGCACAAAAAGTTATGGGCTCAAATCCTACAGAGGTTGCCACCTGAATAAGTCAATTATATTTTTAACCCACATGTGCTCATATAACTTTACTATTTTTCTAAGCCACCTCAATCACAGTCCAATAAAAGGATCATTTCCTTTGTACCCAAAGGAAGAAAATTGCAGGAAAAATATAGAGATGACACCTGCCAGAAAATCCTAAAAAAGAATAGGTGGGAGAACTCACTGAAATTACCAAATAAGGAAAAAGTGGCCAGTTTTATAGAGCAAGCAGCCACTGAAGCAACAGTTCTCACCCCTGACCTCACATTAGAATTACCTAGGAGCCCTTATAGACTAAAAAGCCCCACCCAAACCAATTAATTCATATCTCTGGGGTAGGGCCCCAGGCAAAGGTATGTTGTAAAAACTCTACAAGTATTTCTAATGTGCACCATGGGGAACCACTGCTATAGGAACATAAGAGGATTAATGTGGACTTTTTAGCATCCAAGAATCTGTATTTGACACATTGTGAAACAAGGATTATTCCAAGCTACCTGTGCCTTCTTCTCCATACTAAAATGTCTAATTTCTCTCGAAGCTGAACTTTTAAGGGAAAAAAAACAATGAATATAAAGTGCTTTTTTCAAATTTTGCATTTCAGAAATAAATACAGCTTTATTGTTTTATTGTTTATCTTTTAAAAACATAAATCAGAGAATGTTACTTTGAGAAGTGAGTTTAGCTTTCCACTTTTTATCCTTTAGAAACATGAATCAGATCATGTCACTTCCTTGAAGGCCCACTCTTTGTATTTGCAGGGCCTGGGTAGAGGGACAAATGGAAGCCACATACCATTTATTTAAATGTTTAAATTGATAGATAAAGCTAAAAACCCATTAAATAAAATATACTCCATCCTCAGGGTGCCTGGGTGGCTTAGTCATTTAAATGTCCAACTCTTGATTTCAGCTCAGATCACAATCTCAGGGTGGTGAGATCAAGCCCCATGTCAGGCTCCATACTTGACAGGGAGCCTGCTTAAGATTCTCTCTCTCCCTCTCCCTCTGCCCCTCCATCCTCCTACTTTGACAAGTGTATATGTACATATAAAAACAAAAATCAAAAGATATGCATATCATCTTTACATCATTAAAAATTGGCAAAATATCAAAGATGACTGAATTTAATTATTATTACATGTATCTGAGTGTTCTATTGATGGGCCAGCAATATTTGCATGAGTAATAAAATAAGAATATACATAGCTCATAAATTATTATTTATTTATGGAATAAAATTTATTTTTCTTGCCTTCATTTCAGCAAAATCCATAATTATATTATTATAATCAACATTTTTTTTACATTTGCACTCTATTGAGAGTAATGTCAAATTAGATGCCCTTTCTTGAGTTATTATAGTTCTTAGTTTTTTTTAATTAATTTCAACTTGGAGAAATTTTCCCCAGAAAACAACCAGAACTGTTCATTTAAACCAATATTTAGATTCAAAAATAAACCTCAAATTTTATATATCACGTTTAAATATTTTAGTGGGGTTGCATATAATTATTGTTATTGCAGAAAGCAAACATTTTAATTTTATCATATAAATTGTTATCATTTATATCACTATTTTCACCAGAAAGCAATACCTAGAACCTGAAGAATCTGTTTTGTGTATGTGTGTGTGTGTGTGTGTGTGTGTGTGTGTGCACGCTTCTACGTAATGTGCCATATGTGAGACCCACTAAAGCACAGAGCCCAGGATGGAAACCACTCTGACTCGGTCTAAAGGCAGGACTTTAGACCTTCTTATAACCCTTCAGTGGCTTCCCTTAGAATTAAATATAACTCCTCGCCAAGAGCTGTAAGGCTTTACAAGTTCTGTTTTTTTTGTCCAGCTATGAGCCCCTGTTACTGCCTTTGTTCACTCTGCTTCAGCTACCTTGGTCTCTGGTCTGCAACTCAGACTCCACACAATTTTTTCGGGCTCAAGAACTTTGCACTTGCTTTTCCCTCTGCCTAGCAGAGCTGCTTCCAACTCTTTACATGGCTGGCAGTCAGTATCTAGTAATTGAAGGCACAGAGCTCCCTGGGTTCAAATTTGGCTCTACCACTTACCATCTGTGTGGTCCTGGGCAAGTCTCCAAATAGCTGCGTCCTTCAGTTTCCTCATTTGTACAAAGGAGATGATCGTACTTTCTCATAGGATTACTGTGTGGATTGAATGAGTTAATATAAACTCAAAACCCTTAAGACAGGCCTAGCTTACAGAGCATTCAATAAACCATAGCTTAAGAAAGGAAAAGCCACCCCCTCAGAGGCTTTCCCCACCCACCCAACCTAAAGTGGCCTCCCACCAACACATCACTATTTCATTTTTTCATGGTATTTATCACTATCTAGAATTGCATTGTTTATTTTTATAATTGTTTCTTATCTGTCTCCTTCTTCTGGATTACAAATTTTATGACAACTGAGCCTTCACCTGAAAATTCACTGCTATATCTTCTCATTCCTGGTATATAGCAGGACTCAATAAACATTGAATAAATTACTTATTCTTATTTTTGAAAGCCTGCCAACTTTAAACCAAATCAGAAATTACATACTCTCCTTTTCTTAACCCTTTTCAAATCATGATTGTTTATGATAGGTTAACAGGCACATATGCAGGGCTGAAAAGTAGGTGATGAAAGCAATCTGGAGGTCATGGTGCTGAAGACAGCCAATAACTCTCCAACAATGAGAGAGTTCTCTTCTAGCAGCCCCAAAAGAAGTGACGTCTTTGCAATTATCCAGTTAATTTAGTCAATGTGGACTTTCCAATAGTCAATGTAAGCTGTTGTTTGTTGTCAGTGAGCAAATTCACTAGTAAATGACTAACTTGTGCCTTATACAGTGGAGAGAGTCATAAAGTATGGAGGGAAATACTCCCTGAAGAAAAGGCAAAAAACATGGATCTTAAGAGATCATTCTCAAAATATGTGAATGAACACAAACTATACCTGAAATCAAACCTTCTAAATAAGAATAAGAATCCTGTTGTCCCACATAGAGTGTCAGAATGGGTAAAAAAAAAAAAAAAGAAAAACAAGACCCATCTATATGCTGCCTACAAGAGTCTCATTTTAGACTTAAAGACACCTGCAGATTGAAAGTGAGAGGATGGAAAAACATTTATCACGCAAATGGATGTCAAAAGAAAGCTAGAATAGCAGTACTTATATTGGACAAAATAGACTTTAAAACAAAGACTGTAATAAGAGACAAAAGAAGGGCACTAATATTATAATAATAAAGAGGACAATCCAATAAGAAGATATAACAATTGTAAATATTTATGCACCCAACATATATAAAAGTAATAACAAACATAAAAGAACTAGTTAATAATAATACAATAATAATAGGAGACATTAACACCCCACTTGCATTAATGGACAGATCATCTAAACAGAAAATCAACAAGGAAACAATGGCTTTGAATGACACAGTAGGCCCGATGCACCTAACAGATATATTCAGAACATTTCATCCTAAAACAGCAGAATACACATTCTTCCAAAGTGCACATGGAACATTCTCCACAAGAGATCACATTTTAGGCCAAAACAGGCCTCAACAAATACACAAGAAGACTGAAGTCATACCATGCACCTTTTCTGACCACAACACTATGAAATTAGAAGTCAATCACAAGAGAAAATCTGGAAAGACAACAAATATATGGAGGTTAAATAACATGCTAATAAACAATGAATAGGTCAACTAGGAAATAAAAGAAGAAATTTAAAAAATACTTGGAAACAAATGAAAATGAAAATACAATGATCCAAAACCTTTGCAATGTAGCAAAGTAAGGATGTATACTTCCCTAAGAGGGAAGTATATAGCAATACAGGCCTACCTCAAGATAAAAAAAAAAAAAAAAAACCTCAAATAAACAACCTAACTTTACATCTAACAGAGGTAGAGAAAGAACAACAAATGAAGCCTAAAGCCGGCAAAAGGAAAGAAATAATAAAGCCTAGAGCAGAAATAAATGATATACGAACTAGAAAAACAATAGAATAGATGAACGAAACCAGGAGCTGATTCTTTGAAAAAATCAATAAAATTGATAAACCTCTACCTAGACTTCTCAAAAACAAAAGAGAAAGGAGCCAAATAAATAAAATCACAAATAAGAGAGGAGAAATAACAACTAACACCACAGAGATACAATTATAAGAGAATATTATGAAAAACTATATGCCAACAAATTGGACAAATTAGAAGAAATGGATAAATGCCTAGAAACATCTAAATCACTAAAATTGAAACAAGAAGAAATAGAAAATTTGAACAGACCGATAACCAGCACAGAAACTGAATTAGTAATCAAACAAAAAACAAACAAACAAACAAAAAACTCCCAACAAACAAAAGTCCAGACCAGATGGCTTCATAGGCAAATTCTACCAAACATTTGAAGAAGAGTTAATACCTATTCTTCTCAAACTACTCCAAAAAGTAGAATGGGAAGGAAAACTTCCAAATTCATTCTATGAGGCCAGCATTACCCTGATACTAAAACACCTTTCTATGCATCCTTGCCAACACCTGTTGTTTCTTGTGTTGTTAATTTTAGCATCCATTTTTTATAAAAAACCCTCAACAAAGTAGGGATAGATGGAACATACCTCAACATCATAATGGCCAGATATGAAAGACCCACAGTTATATCATCCTTAATATGGAAAAACTGAGAGCCTTTCCCCTACAGTCAGGAATAAGACAAGGATGCCCACTCTCACTGTTACCATTTAACACAGTACTAGAAGTCTTAGCAGTCAGACAATGAAAAGAAATAAAAGGCATCCAAATCAGCAAGGAAGAAATCAAGGTTTCACTATTTGCAGACATGATACTCTATGTAGAAAACCTGAGAGACTCCCCCCCAAAAAATTGCTAGAACTCATATGTGAATTCAGCAAAATTGCAGGATATAAAATCAATCTACAGAAATCTGTTGCATGTCTATACACCAATAACAAAGCAGTAGAAAAAGAAATCAAGGAATCAATCCCAATTGCAACTGCACCAAAAAAATAAGATACCTAGGAATAAACCTAACTAAAGAGGTAAAAGATCTGTACTCTGAAAACTATAGAACACTTATGAAAGTAATTGAAAAGGACACAAAGAAATGGAAAAGCATTCCATGCTCATGGATTGGAAGAACAAACATCATTAAAATGTCTATACTACACAAAGCAATCTACACATTTAAGGCAATCCCTATAAAATACCACAGCATTTTTCACAGAACTAGAACAAACAATCCTAAAATTTGTATGGAACTACAAAAGACCCTGAATAGCCAAAGCAATCCTGAAGAAGCAAAACAAAACTGGAGGCATCACAATTCCAGATTTCAAGCTATATTACAAAGCTGTAGTCATCAAGACAGTATGGTACTGGCACAAAAATAGACACATAGAACAATGGAACAGAATAGAAAACCCAGAAATGAACCCATGACTACATGGTCAATTAATCTTCAAAAAGCTAGAAAGAATATCCAGTGGGGAAAAAGACTATCTCTTCAACAATTGGTGTGGGGAAAACTGGACAGCTACACACAAAGGAATTAAACTGGACCACTATCTTACACCATACACAAAAATAAATTCAAAGTTGATTAAAGACCTAAATGTGAGACCTGAAACCACATAAATCCTAGAAGAGAACACAGGCAGTAATTTCTCTGACATTGGCCATAGCAACTTCTTTCTAGATATGTCTCCTGAGGCAAGGGAAACAAAAGCATAAATAAACTACTAGGATTAGATCAAAATAAAAAGCGTCTGCACAGCAAAGGAAACAATCAACAAAACTAAAAGTCAACCTACAGAATGGGAAAAGATATTTGAAAATGGCATATCCAATAAAGGGTTAGTATCCAAAATACATAAAGAACTTAAAACTCAACATCCAAAAAATGAATAATCCAATTTAAAAGATGGAGAGAAGACATGAATAGACATTTTTCCAAAGAAGACATAGAAATGGCCCACAGACATATGAACATCACTTATTATTAGGGAAACGCAAATCAAAACTACAATGAGATATCACTTCACACCTGTCACTTCACACCTGTCAGAAAGGCTAAAATCAACAACACAAGAAACAACAGGTGTTGGCAAGGAAGCAGAAAAAGAACGCTCTTCCACTGTTGGTGGGAATGCAAACTGGTGAAGCCACTCTGGAGAAGAGTATGGAGGTTCCTCAAAAAGTTAAAAATAGAACTACCCTATGACCCAGTAATTGCACTAGTAGGTATTTACCCAAAGTACAAAAATACTAATTCAAAGGGGTACATGCACCCTGAGGTTTATAGCAGCATTATCTACAATAGACAAATTATGGAAACAGTCCAAGTGTCCATCGACTGATGAATGGATAAAGAAGATGTGGTGTGTGTGTGTGTGTGTGTGTGTGTCTGTGTGTGTGTATATATACATATATATATATATATATATATATATATATACAACCCACATTCTGTGGGTTGCCTCAGTTTGTTTCTCAGTGTATATATATATATATACACACACATATATATGGAATATCACTCAGCCATAATAAAGAATGAAATCTTGCCAATTGCAATGACATGGATGGAGCTAGAGAGCATTATGCTAAGAGAAATAAGTCAGTCATAGAAAGACAAATACCATATGATTTCAGTCATATGTGGAATTTAAGAAACAAAACAAATGAGCAAAGGGGAAAAAAGAGAGAGAGGCAAACCAAGAAACAGACTCTTAATCATACAGAACAAAACTGATGGTCACCAGAAGGTAGGTGGGTCGGGGGATGGGTCAAATAGGTGATGGGGATTAAGGAGTGCACTTGTCGTGATGAGCACTGGGTGATGTATGGAACTGTTGAATCACTATACTGTATACCTGAAACTAATATTATACTGTGTATTAACTAACTGGAATTTAAATAAAAACTTAAAAAGAATCTGTTGTCCCAGATTTGAATCCACGTGCTTGCTTTCCCCAAACAGATTTCTTGAGTATGCATGATACTGATCTCAAAACAGTGACAGTGAGAAAGCAATAAATTCTAGCATAATTTGGGTAATTTTACAGAGAGCAAATTCTCAAGAGTCCATGTGACTTGTCCATAAGGAAGTTATTGGTCACTGCAGCCTGTAGTAATAATCTTCACACCTCTATCCCCATGGACTCCCTGCTACTGCTGTTCCTGCAGTTCTCACTTTCCCAACACATTCCTATTCCTTAGGCTGGAAAACTGATTTGGATCCCTTAGAGGTCTTTTTTTTTTAATATTTTATTTATTTATTTGACAGAGAAAGAGACAGCGAGAGAGGGAACACAAGCAGGGGGAGTGGGAGAAGGGAGAAGCAGGCTTCCCGCTGAGCAGGGAGCCTGATGCGGGGCTCGATCCCAGGATCCCGGGAACATGACCTGAGCGGAAGGCATGACTGAGCCACACAGGAGCCCCCCTCAGAGGTCTTTTTTTTTCCTTTTAAGATTTTATTTATTTATTTATTTATTTGACAGAGAGAGACACAGCAAGAGAGGGAACACAAGCAGGGGGAGTGGCAGAGGGAGAAGCAGGCTCCTGGCCGAGCAGGGAGCCCGATGCGGGGCTCGATCCCAGGACCCTGGGATCATGACCTGAGCCGAAGGCAGACGCTTAACGACTGAGCCACCCAGGCGCCCCTCTCAGAGGTCTTTTAAATAAAAATAAAATAGAAATAAAAATTTAATACAATGATTATTGGCATCGCGTAGAAAGAAGCCAGACATCTGAACTAAAACGTGTATCAGAAGCGTATTCTATAATGCCAAAAATGAGTTTCAAAAGTGGATACCAGACTCTCGCTGCTGCAAATATAGAGAAAGGTATAAGGAATGACTCTTCCTTTTTCACATGGTGTTTTGTTCCCTGGCCAGGCCACCACAAAGGGTTCTATTAATTAATTACATCAGCTGAGCATTTCCCCAATATTCAACACATCCTGCAAAATAAAATAATGGGAGATGGCATCTCACTGAAGCCACCCACCAGCAACTGCAGGGGCTGGTTATTTGGTTTTGGGTTTTTGGGTTTTTTATCTCTAGAACAAATTTCCAACAAGACCCTGTCAATAATTCCTTATATCATATCCTTTTGCCTGATGGCTTATTGTCAATAAAGCAATAAAATAAAATAAAGATAACAAATTTGCTTCATGCTAGAGAAGCTATTATTCTAAGTCTTCAAAGAGCAAAAGAGTAAAACACCAGAAATACTAAGATATGAATTCACTTATGGAGTTACTGTATAGGAAATTTGCAAATGTGTATTATTGTATTATCTGTGGTGAGAAGACAAGGAAAAGGGAGTGAGTTCAGCATATTTATAATCCGCTGGCACACCCATAAAGCAGTAAGAATAATCATATAGCACTGGTCAATACCACCTAGCTCCAAAAATTTTTTGATTCCTGGTTTGGGTTAAACTTTGTCTCCCTAAGCGAGGGAGGGAGTTGAACTGATAATAGTGTGACCACTCCCACCCACCTACTTCTCTGGGTGGGTCTTAGACTAAATCAATGAAAGAGAAGCCCTAACTCTAATGTAGGAGTCTTTGGAACATTATAGGTGAGGGACGGGGCTGCCCTATAAGGCTAGGCAATCTGAAGGATGCATAAAGTCTCCTGGCCAACAGGGTAAAACCCAGCCTAACTCTCACTCACCAATCATGTGTCTGGCTCAAGCCTGTGTCCAGCGGGAGGGGGCATCTTTGTCTTCTTTGTCTTCTCAGACAGTGCCTTTTTCTATTTCATTAAAAGGGGCCATATAGGGAACTACTACTCTATTATGAGTATAAGCTCTAACATTACCTTTCCTACATTATGAAAGTTTAGGCCTTTCCTTCTCCATGATGATCTTCTTTTTTTTTAATTTTATTTTACTATGTTATGTTAGTCACCATACATCATTAGTTGTTGATGTAGTGATCCACGATTCATTGTTTTCCTGTAACACCCAGTGCTCCATGCATGTGCCCTCCTTAATACCCATCACCCATGGGGCTAACCCATCCCCCCAACCCCCTCCCTTTCTACAACCCTCAGTTTGTTTCTCAGAGTCCATAGTCTCTCACGGTTTGTCTCTCCCTCCAATTCCCCCCCTTCATTTTTCCCTTCCTTCTCCTAATGTCCTCCATGCTATTCCTTATGTTCCACAAATAAGTGAAACCATATGATAATTGACTTTCTCTGCTTATTTCACGTAGCATAATCTCCTCCAGTCCCATCCATGTTGATGTAAAAGTTGGGTATTCATCCTTTCTGATGGCTGAGTAATATTCCATTGTATATATGGACCACATCTTCTTTATCCATTCATCTGTTGAAGGGCATCTCGGCTCTTTCCACAGTTTGGCTATTGCGGACATTGCTGCTGTGAACATCGGGGTGCATATGGCCCTTCTTTTCACTACATGTGTCTTTGGGGTAAATACCCAGGAGTGCAATTGCTGGGTCAGAGGGTAGCTCTATTTTTAATTTTTTGAGGCACCTCCACACTGCTTTCCAAAGTGGCTGTACCAACTTGCATTCCCACCAACAGTGTAAGAGGGTGCCCCTTTCTCCACAACCTCTCCAACATTTGTTGTTTTTTGCCCTGTCAATTTTTGCCATTCTAATTGGGGTAAGGTGGTATCTCAGTGTGGTTTTGATTTGAATTTCCCTGATGGCTAATGATGTCGAGCATTTTTACATGTGTCTGTTAGCCATTTGTATGTCTTCTTTGGAGAAGTGTCTGTTCATGTCTTCTACCCATTTTTTGACTTGATTATTTGTTTTTTGGGTGTTAAGCTTGAGAAGTTCTTTATAGATCTTGGATACCAGCCCTTTATCTGTAGTGTCATTTGCAAATATCTTCTCCCATTCTGTGGGTTGCCTCTTTGTTTTGTTGACTGTTTCCTTTGCTGTGCAGAAGCTTTTTATCTTGACGAAGTCCCAAAAGTTCATTTTTGCTTTTCTTTCACTAGCCTTTGGAGATGTATCTTGAAAGAAGTTGCTGTGGCCCATGTCAAAGAGGTTACTGCCTATGTTCTCCTCTAGGATGTTGATGGATTCCTGGCTCACATTGAGGTCTTTCATCCATTTTGAGTTTATCTTTGTGTATGGTGTTAGAGAATGGTCGAGTTTCATTCTTCTGTATATAGCTGTCCAATTTTCCCAGCACCATATATTGAAGAGACTGTCTTTTTTCCATTGCATATTTTTTCCTGTTTTGTCGAAGATTATTTGACCATAGAGTTGAGGGTCCATATCTGGGCTCTCTAGTCTGTTCCATTGGTCTATATGTCTATTTTTGTGACAGTACCATGCTGTCTTGATGATCACTGCTTTGTAATATAGCTTGAAATCGGGCAACGTGATGTGCCCAGCTTTGTTTTTCTTTTTCAACGTTTCCTTGGCGATTCGGGGTCTTTTCTGATTCCATACAAATCTCAGGATTGTTTGTTCCAGCACTTTGAAAAATGTCATTGGAATTTTGATTGGGATGGCATTGAAGGTATAGATTGCTCTGGGTAGCCGACACATTTTAACAATGTTTATTCTTCCGATCCACGAGCATGGAATATTTTTCCATCTTTTTGTGTCTTCTTCAATTTCTTTCATGAGTGTTCTGTAGTTCCTAGAGTATAGATCCTTTACCTCTTTGGTTAGGTTTATTCCGAGGTATCTTATGGTTTTTGGTGCTATTGTAAATGGAATCGTTTCTCTAATTTCTCTTTCTACAGTTGCATTGTTAGTGCATAAGAAAGCAACTGATTTCTGTGCATTGATTTTGTAGCCTGCCACATTACTAAATTGCTGGATGAGTTCTAGTACTTTGGGGGTGGAGTCTTTGGGATTTTCCACAGAAAGTATCATGTCATCTGTGAAGAGAGAGAGTTTGACTTCTTTGCCAATTTGAATACCTTTTATTTCTTTTTGTTGTCTGATTGCTGTTGCTAGGACTTCTAGTACTATGTTGAACAATAGTGGCGAGAGTGGGCATCCTTGTCGTGTTCCTGATCTTAAGGGAAAGGCTCTCAGCTTTTCCCCACTGAGGATGATATTTGCTGTGGCTTTTTCATAGATGGATTTTATGAACTTTAGGAATGTTCCCTCTATCCCTATATTCTGAAGAGTTTTAATCAGGAAAGGATGCTGTATTTTGTCAAATGCTTTTTCTGCATCAATTGAGAGGACCATATGGTTCTTCTCTCTCCTCTTATTAATGTGTTCAATCACACTGATTGATTTGCGAATGTTGAACCACCCTTGCATCCCAACGATCCACTTGGTCATGGTGGATGATCCTTTTAATGTATTGTTGGATCCTATTAGCTAGGATTTTGTTGAGAATTTTGGAATCCATATTCATCAGGAACATCGGTCTGAAATTCTCCTTTTTGATGGGGTCTTTGCCTGGTTTGGGGATTAAAGTAATGCTGGCCTCATAGAATGAATCTGGAATCTGTCCTTGTGTTTCTGTTTTTTGAAACAGCTTCAGGAAAACAGGTATTATTTCTTCTTTGAATGTTTGGCAGAATTCCCCAGGGAAGCCATCAGGCCCTGGACTCTTGTTTTTTGGGAGGTTTTTGATCACCGCTTCAATCTTGTTACTGGTTGTTGGCCTATTCAGATTGTCAATTTCTTCCTGTTTCAGTCTTGGGAGTTTATAGGTTTCCAGAAAGGCATCCACTTCATCCAGGTTGCTCAATTTATTGGCATATAGTTGTTGACAGTAATTTCTAATAATTGTTTCTATTTCCTTGGTATTAGTCGTGATCTCTCCCCTTTCATTCATAATTTTACTAATTTGGTCCTTTCTCTTTTCTTTTGGGTAAGTCTGGCCAGTGGCTTATCGATCTTATTAATTCTTTCAAAGAACCGGCTTCTAGTTTCGTTGATCTGATCTACTGTGTTTCTGGTTTCTAATTCATTGATCTCTGCTCCAATCTTAATTATTTCTCTTCTAATGTGTGGCTTAGGCATCATTTGTTGCTTTTTCTCTAGTTCTTTAAGGTGTAAAGTTAGTTGGTGAATTTGGGATTTTTCTATTTTTTTGAGCGAGGCTTGGATGGCTATATATTTCCCCCTTAGGACCGCCTTTGCAGTATCCCATAGTTTTTGGACTGATGTGTTTTCGTTCTCATTGGTTTCCATGAATTGTTTAAGTTCTTCTTTGATTTCCTGGTTGACCCAAACATTCTTGAGCAGAGTGGTCTTTAGCTTCCAAGTGTTTGACTTTCTTCCAAATTTTTTCTTGTGGTTGAGTTCCAGTTTTAAAGCATTATGGTCTGAGAATATGCAGGGAATAATCTCAATCTTTTGGTATCAGTTGAGACCTGATTTGTAACCCAGTCTGTGGTCTATTCTGGAGAAAGCTCCATGTGTGCTCGAGAAGAATGAGTATTCTGTTTTAGAGTGGTGTGTTCTGTATATATCTATGAGGTCCATCTGGTCCAGTGTGTCATTCAAAGCTCTTGTTCCTTTGTTGATTTTCTGCTTAGATGATCTATTGCTGAGAGTGGAGTATTGAGGTCTCCTACAATCAATGTATTGTTATCAATATGACTTCATTTTGGTTAACAGTTGTCTTATGTAGATGGCTGCTCCCATGTTGGGGGTGTAGCTATTTACAACTGTTCGATCTTCTTGTTGGATAGACCCTTTAAGAATGCTATAGTGTCCTTCTGTGTCTCTAACTACCATCTTCAGTTTAAAATCTAATTTGTCTGATATAGAATTGCTACCCCAGCTTCCTTTTTGGTCCGTTGGCATGGAAGATGGATCTCCAACCCTTCACTTTCAGTCTGGAGGTATTTTTAGGTTCAAATGAGTCTCCTCTAGACAGCATATGGATGGATCCTGTCTTTTTATCCAATCTGCAACCCTGTGCCGTTTTATGGGAGCATTTAAGCTGTTTAGGTTGAGAGTGATTACTGAAAGATATGAATTTATTGTCATCGTGTTGCCTTGAAGACCTTGTTTTTATAGACTGTTCCTGTAAATTTCTGTTCTATATCACCCTTGAGGTCTTTCTCCTTTTATAGAACCCCCCTTAATATGTATTGCAGGGCCGGCTTAGTGGTCACATATTCTTTCAGTTTCTGCCGGTCTTGGAAGCTCTGCATCTCTCCATCCATTCTAAATGACAACCTTGCCAGATAAAGTAGTCTTGGCTGCATGTTCTTCTTGTTTAGTACCCTGACTATGTCTTGCCAGGCCTTTCTGGCTTGCCAGGTCTCTGTGGATAGGTCTGAGGTTATTCTGATGTTCGTCCCTCTGTACGTAAGGAATCTCTTCCCCCTAATTGCCTGTAAGATGATTTCCTTGGTTCTAAGATTTGTGAGTTTTACTATTACATGCCGGGGTGTTGGCCTGTTTTCCTTGATCTTGGGAGGGGTCCTCTCTGCCTCTAGGACACGAATGTTTGTTTCATTCCCCAGATTAGGGAAGTTCTCAGCTACGATTTGCTCAGATATATCTTCGAGTCCTCTCTCTCTCTCCACCCCCTCAGGGATCCCAATAATTCTGACATTGGAACGTTTCATGGTGTCACTTATTTCTCTGATTCTATTTTCATGGGATTTTGAGTTGATTTTTCCTGGCCTCCTCTTTTCCCTTCTTGTCTATTAATTGGTCTTCTAGATCACTAATTTGTTCTTCTGCCTCACTTACCCTAGCTGTTAGATAATCTAGATTGGATTGGATCTCATTGATAGCATTTTTAAATTCTGCCAATTCAGCTTTCATTTCCACCCTTAGAGACTCTATGTTGCCATTAATTGATTTCTCCATTCTAGCTATTGTCTTCACCATTGCTAGCCTGAATTCCATCTCTGACATTTTGGTTATATCTGAATCCATTTGTAAATCTGTGGCATAAGTCATAGTCTCTGAGTCTTTCCTATTTGGGGGATTCCTCCTCCTAGTCATTCTGTTGAGGGGTGGTTGAGGGAATGTACAGAGTCCAAATTATTGACCACAACCCAAGCAAGATGCACCTGTTTTATAGGGACCTTAGGATTGCTGGCCTCTTGTTTTCCCAGCCTGTCTTCTGGAAGAGGGACCTGCTGTGCTGTTACTCAGGCAACCTTGTTTGGGCAGAGTTACCCTGCCCCCTGTGGTGGGGGATGGGCTGAGTGAAAACCATTTTTTGTGGGGATTTTTGTTCTCTGGTGGCTTTCCCTAGTGGTTTTCCACGTCCCTTCCGAGAGTCAGAGCAGAAGAGATTGTTTCTGGCCCTCTGCCTCAGAGCAGAGAGATTGCAGTCTGTTCATCAGTGAGCTTCCAGGCCACACTATCTCCATTTCTGTCTGTGCTGCTATAAACTGCAGCACCTGGGTTGTGTGCCCCTCAGCAGGGCTCCCAGTCCTCATCTCCAGGTCAGGGCATGTCTCTGCCCTTTGTGCTTCTAAAACCTCCAGCCACCCCCAGTTCACATGCAAGGCCCCACCACTCCAGTTTCGGGGGGGGCGGGGCTTCCCTAAAGTCCTTTCCCTGCCACTACTGGTCTGCGAGTCTGTGCCCCATCCCCAGCACGGGAGGCTATCACTCACCGGTGGTGTAGGATCCAGACAGCTTGGCTCCCTCCACCTTCCGTTTATCCTCTGATATGTGCCCAGGGAATCACGGCTCCCCACTTTGTACCTCGAAACCAACTGCCTGTGGTATTCTGTTTGTAGAGATGGAAATCCATCTTCTTACATCTCAGGCTTATTTCGTGGGTGTTCAGAGTGGTCTGGTAGATATCCCAGTCAATTCCGGGGACCGGTTGGAATAGGGTCCCCTAATCCTCCGCCATCTTTTTTCCTATCTCCATGATGTGCTTTATATGCGTGTCTGTAACTCTTATCACATGGCATAGTTTATTTGCATATCTGTCTTCTTATAGAACTGCAAGATTCCTGAAAGTAGTCATATTCCCCTCTTTATACTCAGTCCTTAGCACGGAACCTGGTGCAAAATAATTTATGCCAATGCTTGAAAAACATATGCTTGCTGTATGAATGTTTGGAAAAATGGATGGATGGATGGATGGATGGATGGATGAGTGAAATCCAGAAAGGATGTTTCAAGAACATGGGAATGGGCTTGGAGCTAGGGCAGAGGATTCTTCTTCCTACTCTTTTTCTATCCTTTAATACTATTGGTGAGAGGACAGAGAACAAAAGTCAAAACTGTTCAGGGAAGATTTTGTTAATGATAGCATTCCTCTCTCAGTAAGCCCACACAACTGTTTGTGACTAACAGTGTCCTGTATTTTTAGAGGCTATGCTGGGTATCTTCCATTTGCCCCTTCAGATCAAATATCCATCCCTCCTCCCACTCGATGCCCCAGGAAG
Organism: Phoca vitulina; assembly: GCF_004348235.1. Taxonomy (NCBI): domain Eukaryota; kingdom Metazoa; phylum Chordata; class Mammalia; order Carnivora; family Phocidae; genus Phoca; species Phoca vitulina. The sequence continues at coordinate 54,657,000 of NW_022589706.1, forward strand.
CTGACTTACATGGGCTACATCAAGGGACTAAAGGAACACTGCAACAGGTCAGTCTGGGGTACCTTATTGACTCTCCCCTCCCCTCTCTTCAAACATTTTCTGTATATGTTCCTTTAAGTGAGAGAATATAGAAGGAAATATCATCCTTCCCAAAATTCCCCTGTACATCTGGTGAGACTTTCACTAATCGTGAACCATTAGATAAGCGTTCTAACACTTGTGTGGAAAGCAGCTTTAAGGGAGGCTTCATTTCCTTGGAAACCAGCCCCTGGTGCAGAGCATTGTGTACTTGAACATCAACAGCAGTAAATCCACTCTAAAAACATCAGAACAAATGAATGTCTCCAAATTAACAAAACCAAATGCTTTGATCCTTGTGATTTATTATCCTCACTAGAGGCAAGCTGGGGGTCCTTTCTTTTAAAGCTTGTTCTCTAATCCACTGCTTCCCAAACTTTTTCAAAATAAAGCATACACAGAAAAGTATGCCATGTGCATGCCAGCAGAACTAACAGTTGAGGCTGTTTGCTGCTACAGACCCCCAGCTTGGGGGTTGCAGCCTCAGAATCAGCTGCAGTACTAAACACTGAGGGAATAAGTATATCAGCACATTGGCATCCATGTGGGAAGCACAGAGAAGACACCAGGGCTGGACACAGACACATAGCATCTACTACCCACATCCGACACTGAACCCTGGACACAAGAGGCTGCACTAGAGCCACAACCTCCATGCCTCTAAAAACTGGATGGCATTGTGGCCACCACTGCTACTATCTTGGAAAGGACATCGTGTGGCTTATCTCATAGGGCTGGCACAGTGATTGGTCTGTTGTTTCCAAAAAGTAGCCTCCCAGCTTGGTTACTGGGCCTGCTAGGAAATTACATCATCTTTTTATTCAATGATCTAAATTCATTCACAGTGTTCTAAATTTGAAGCAATACAACAAGGTATGCAAGAAGGTTCACTCCCTTTTCCTTTGTACCCTGTTGCCCCTCACAACCTTTAGGTAACCATTCCTAGAGTTCACGTATCCTCCTAGCATTCTTTTTGCAGACATAATAAATACAAATAAATATTCTTACAACGTTCTTTTCTTACACAAAACGTAGCATGTTATGCACATATACTATGTGTGTGTATATGTGCATTCTTTTGCACTTTTTCTCACTTAATAAAATATCTATATGAGTATATAAAAGGCTTTCTCATCCTCTTTTACAATGGCATAGATTTCCATTGTGTGGATGTACCAGTTTATTTTAACCAGTATCTATTGATGTTTATTTGGCTTGTTCCCAATTTTTTTGCCATTGTAAACAGCAACAGCATATATCTTTTTTTATATATGTAGATATGCCTTTAGAAGAAATTCCCAGAAACGGGAGTGCTGAGTCCAAGGACCAGTGCATTTGTAATTTTGATAAGTATTGTCAAATTTCCCTCCATAAACGTTTATCCCTTTGCACCCCTAACCAGTAATGTCTGAGGGTGCCTTTTCCCCCACAGCCTTGCCAAAAGAATTTGTCCAACTTTTGAATTTTTGCCAATGCGATAAGTTGAAAATTATATCTTAGTATAGTTTTAAATTTCATGTATTTTATTATGAGGGAAGTTTACTATCATTTCATGTGTTTAAGGCCATCTGTATTCCCTAACAATAAATCCTCTTTCTGCTGGAATTAGCTAGAGCTGGTTTCTGTTGCTACATATGTTAGTTAACACTATTTAAAAAGCCTTTCTCCTGGAAGCCAGTGTGTTTCTCCATTTATTTTGATATTGGTCCTTGAAGGGCCAAACTAGAAGAGCTGGATTTTACCCTAAGTATCTATCCTTCTAGAGATAAAGGAAAAGGAGTCAAAAGTGATTGTAACTGGCTTCTACCTCCAGCATTGGCTCCAGCTTCTGAGGCTTTTTCAGGTTTTGCTGCTAAGTGCTTGAGCTGAGAATAAACAATATGGTGGCCTGTTGATACACCATTTTTTGAAGTTCTAGCTCCACTTCATGGTTCAGTAACTTCAAAACATCCACAGATGTTACATTCTTATATCTTCTTCATGTTTGCTTTCTTTTCCTGCCTTCCTTTTATTCTTTCTTCTTCTTTTTTATTCCTGAACACGTCCATCATTATAAATTCAGGGGCTGGGTGGAGTTATCAAACCATCACAATTTTCCTCAATTCTCCCCTAGTATACATTGTTTTTCCCATTGGATTTCAAAACTTCTGCAAAGTCTTGATATTTAGCCTGACATATGGATTCCTCCAAGTCAGTATCTCAACTTGGAGAAAATCAGGACTGGGAAAAGTCCATGCTGAAGGGACAAAGCTGGAGGGAACTCTCCTGGTGCCAGAAGCCAGCTCCAGTCAAGCAGACTGGCAAAATCCCAGCACAAAGCAAGCAGTGGATATTACTGAAAGGTTCAAACCAGCAAAGAGGACTCAACCGGAAAATCTAACCAGATACAGCACTGTTTTATAGGGAAGCTCCAGCAAATCTGCCCAGGCATGGTAGGATTCCTGGGAATAGGCAGGGGTAAATATAGGATATGGGAACTAGCATCAAGTAGAACCAGGGGGCGCTAATATGGGGTTCAGAGTTGAATACTGGTGCAGATAGGATTATGTAAATAGAAAAGAACTGTTGAATGAAGAGCCAAGGAAAAAGGTCAGTCCTCCAACCCAGGACCAATTTATAATAAGGAAAAAATGCTACCAAGAGCCACATGGAAACCTAAAACTGGGCCCACATTTTTATATGGTCATTCTGATGAAATATTTCAACATTGGCCTATAAAACAAGCCTTTAAAATGTCAATCTTTAAAGTAACATCACCAAGATGGCAGGGTAGGAAGCCCTAGACCCTCGATTCTCCCACAAACACACTGATTCAGCACCAATTCACAGACAAATTCTCTTTGTGAGAAACTAATGGAAAGGATGCTGTACCCTGGGTGAATGTGAAACCCTACTCACCAAAGCTGGTAGAAAGATTTGGCACACCTGCTCAACCAAGTCCCTACTGGCAGAGTACCATCCAATCAGGAAGAGATCCCCTAGTTCCAGCTTTTTCCAGGGAAGAGAAAAAGCTGGTTTATATGTCCAACACCCTCAAATTTCCTAAGGGGGCTCCACAAAGGACTGCCTTCTGTCTTGCCAATCTTGGAGCTCTGATGGGTCTAGCACAGTCCAACCACCTGGGGAAGAATGGAGATGGCAGCTTGAGCTGGTAAATTCCATAGCTCCTCCTTTACCTCAGCAAAGAGCAAGTAGATAAAAAGCACAGCTCCCAGCTTCTCCTTGGGGAGGGAAGATTTGGTCCAGGCACCCAACTTTTCCAGGAGCTGCCAAAAGATTAGTTTCTGACTTGCCTGTCTCAAATGCTGATGGGACCTGGCATTATCTAGCTTCCTAGGAGCTAGTGAGAATAGAGACAGAGATGTAGACAGGCAGTTGTCCTAGCATTCCCTCCCAGTTCAGCCCAGAATGAGTGGAAGAAAAACTCAGGTCGGGTGGAGCATCCAATGAGCCAAATCTTCTGGAGGCTACCTGAGGAACTGTCTTATTTGTCCCAGTGTCCAGTTGGGACTCCACATACACTAGATACCTGGGCCTGCAAAGAACAAAGAAAGTGAGTTGGGCTATTCAGAAGGTTAGAAAGGCCCCTGGAATCTCTGGCCGAGCTGATTGGTGGGGGTCTTCTCCCTGTACAAAGCCAGACTGTGAATACTGGGAGAGGTAGTTGCTTTGTCTAATGCACAGATACCAACACAGAAAGTCAAAAAAAATGAAGGATCAAGGAAAGATATTCTGAATACCTTGTTACCAAAGGAATAAGGTAAATCTCCAAACACTAGCCCTAATGAAATGGTGTATATGATTTACCTGGCAGAGAATAAAGGATAAAAATCACATGATTGGAAACAAGTGTTGGCGAGGATGTGGAGAAAGGGGAATGCAAGCTGGTACAGCCACTCTGGAAAACAGTATGGAGGTTCCTCAAGACTTTAAAAATAGAGGTACCCTAAGACCCAGCAATTGCACTACTAGGTATTTACCCCAAAGATACAGATGTAGTGAGAAGAAGGGGCACATGCACCCCAATGTTCATAGCAGCAATGTCCACAATAGCCAAACTGTGGAAGGAGCCGAGATGCCCTTCAACAGATGAATGGATAAAGAAGATGTGGTCCATATATACAATGGAATATTACTCAGCCATCAGAAAGGATGAATACCCACCATTTGCATCAACATGGATGGAACTGGAGGAGATTATGTTAAGTGAAATAAGTCAAGCAGAGAAAGACAATTATCATATGGCTTCACTCATATGTGCAACATAAGGAATAGCATGGAGGACCAGAGAGGAAGAGAGGGAAAACTGAATGGGAAGAAATCAGAGAGAGAGACAAACCATAGAGACTCTGGGCTCCGGGAAACAAACTGAGGGTTACAGAAGCGAGGGGGGTGGGGGGATGGGGTAACTGGGTGATGGGTATTAAGGAGGGCATGGGTTGTGATGAGCACTGGGTATTATATGCAACTAATGAATCACTGAACACTACATCAAAAACTAATGATGTACTATATGCTGGCTAGCTGAAATAAATAAAAAATAAATAAATAAATAAATAAATAAATAAATAAATAAATAAATGTAAGAAAGCTCTAAAAAAAATCACGATTGTCCCAATAGATACAGAAAAAGTGTTTGACAAAATTCAATACTCTTTTATGATAAATACCTTCAACAAATGGTGTTGGGCAGACTGGATATCCACATGCAAAAGAATGAAATTGGACCCTTATACCATACATAAAAATCAACTCAAAGTAGATTAAAGACTTAAATATGAGACCTGAAAACTGTAAAACCTCCTAGAAGAAAAGCTTCATGGCATTGGTCTTAGCAATGATTTCATGGATATAACACCAAAAGCATAGGCAACAAAGTCAAAAATAAACAAACAGGACTATATCAAACTAAAAGTCTTCTGCATATCAAAAAAGTCAATCAACAGAGTAAAAAGGCAACCTACGGGATGGGGAAAAATATCTACAAACAATATATCTGATAAAGGATTAACCTTCAAAATATATAAGGAACGCCTGTAAGTCAACAGCAAAAGAAATTAATAACTGGGTTTTAAAATGGGCTAAGGACTTGAATACACATTTCTCCAAAGAAGACATACAAATGGCCAACCGGTGTATGAAAAACTGCTCAACATCACTAATCATTAGGGAAATGCAAATCGAAACCACAAGATATCACTTTCCACCTGTCTAGATGGCTACTACCAAAGAATGAAAGACAAAAAGTGTCTGCAAGGCAATGTCCACAATAGCCAAAGTATGGAAAGGGCCCCAATGTCCATCGACAGATGGATGAAGATGTGGTATATATATATAATGGAACATCACGCAGCCATCAAAAAAAGAAATCTTGCCATTTGCAATGACATGGATGGAACCAGAGAGTATTATGCTAAGCAAAATAAGTCAGTCAGAGAAAGACAACTATCATCTGATCTCACTGATATGTGGATTTTAAGAAACAAAACAGAGGATCATAAGGGAAGAGAGGAAAAAATAAAACAAGACGAAACCAGAGAGAGAGAGACAAACCATAAGAGACTTAATCATAGGAATCAAACTGAGGGTTGCTGGAGGGGGATGGGGTAACTGGGTGATGGACGTTAAGGAGGGCACATGATGTAATGAGCACTGGGTATTATATAAGACTGATGAATCACAGGCCTGTACCTCTGAAACCAATAATACATTGTATGTTAATTAATTGAATTTAAATTAAAAAATGTTTAAAAACATTTTTTTAAGTGTCTGCAAGGATGTAAAAAAACTGGGAGTCCTTATTCACTGTTAGTGGAAATGCAAAATGGTGCAGCTGCTTTGGAAAACAGTGTGGAGATAACTCAAAGAATTAAAAACAGAACTACTAGATGATCCAGCAATCCCACTTGGTTGCACAAGAACATGAATGTACTTAAAACTACTGAACTCTACACTTAAAATGGTTAATATAAATTTTATGTTGCATGTATTTTACAATTAAAAATTTAAAAATGGTTAAAATGATTAAAAAAAGAAAAGAGTGATGAATGATAGGAATTAAGAATTCCGTGGCACACATTACTTGCTAATTTTAAAAAATAAAAACAGTGTAAACAGTTTCTCATGTTAATGAACCACTTTGAAAGAGAGTGATGTCAAAACCTTCTGCTTCACCAGGACTCTGTCCAGGTGCATTCTCCAGGCCTAAGTACTACTGGTGGACCCTAAATGGCCTCCCCAAGAGGCTGTGGCACTTGGAGGACCAGGAGTTGAGGCCAAACTTCCAGGTTATACCTTGGCTGAATAGGATGATATCAAGCCCCACTGAATACGCTGTACCATCAGAATCCCCTCAGAACACGGACACACAGCCCTTGAAAGTTATGAGAAGGTTTAAGTCCCTGAATTTGGCAAGAACAAACTTTAAAGACCGGAAGGAGAAGCACATGAACCATCTCTTGCCCCGCAATCCAGAGCCAGCATCTGGCTTCATGTGCAGGTGCTCTTACTCACTCAGGCCCAGCCGGACTTCCCAGGGTGAATCACAGAGTGTAACACAGTAAGTGAGATTTTTCTGGATTACATCAGATATCACGGAACTTTTATACAGGATAGGTGATTCCATAGTCCTCATGGAAAGCACGTGCTTATTTTACATTTCTTCGTTTTCTTAACTGGTTTTCATTGTATATGTAAAATTATGGTTCAAAATAAATTCTTGCCCAATGTCGAGGCAAAACAACCTACCTCTTTAAACCTCCTTTACTCAGAATCTATATCACAGAAAGAATATAGATCTCAACTAAGTATAAAAATAATAATGTATCTGTTACAAGTGAGATCATTCAATGTGATTAATTTTCTATTTAGTTCTCTCTTACTACCTTTCTATCATGAGTATGTTTCATGTGCCCCCCCAAAAAAACCTGTCCTTGTGACACAAATGGAACCACGTACACTAGCGACTGTCACCAGTACAGCCTCCCTGACGTCCCATTAGGGTTAGGTCTTCAGCAGCTGGGGCTGTCAATAACATTACTAGGTTAAACTCGTGTAGTTTCATTTTGGGGTGGTTTTTTTTCTGTCTAAACCCTCTAATCTTGGCATTTGCAAACCAGCCATAGCAGAGGTGTCCACTGAGCATTCATCAGACATTAACTAATTCATTTGCTACACTTTCCCCTCTAGGGGTACTGGCATGGAATAGGACACCTGTCAGTACACTCTTGCAGAATTACTGGAACAATCTTGACAGGATACTGATATTGTGTCTTAATAATTTATTGAAACCACCTGGTTTCAGATATCTTACTCTGGATAATACCATGAATGTGTTATTTGGTTAAGCATCTGCCTTCGGCTCGGGTCAAGATCCCAGGGTCCTGGGATCGAGCCCCACATCGGGCTCCCTGCTCCACAGGAAGCCTGCTTCTTCTTCTCCCACTCCCCCTGCTTGTGTTCCCTCTCGCGCGGGGTCTCTCCCTGTCAAATAAATAAATAAAATATTAAAAAAAAATTTTTTTTTTCAAACCTACAGAAAAACTGAAGGAATAGTATAAGGATCAATCACATATCTTTCCTCTAGATTCACCCATTTTAAACATTTTGCCACATTTTATCTCACTCTCAGTGTGTGTGTGTGTGTGTGTGTGTGTGTTACCATTTGAAAAAACTGCAAACATCATAATACTTCAACCCTAAATATTTCAGCACTTATATTTCAATAATAAGAACATCCTCCTACATAAACACAATACTATTATTGTATTCAAAGTATTTAAACTTGATACAATATCATCAAATATACAGTCCATGTTCAAACTTTTCCCATCGACCCAAGTAAAGTAAATTAAAGCTGTTTTTCTTTTTTTAATATCCAGGATCCAATCAAGGATGATGCATTGCATTTTGTTACCACATCTTTCCAGTTTCCTTTCATCTGAAACAGTGCTCCCCATCACCTCCCTCCCTCTCCCTCATCCCCAGCTTTGGGGGGGTCTTTTATTACATTGGCATTTTTTAAGAGTCCAGGCCAGTGGTTTTGTAAAATGTTCCATTACATGTATTTACCTGACATTTCCCTATGATTCGATTCAGGTTAAACATTTTTGGCAAGATTTTGGCAATATTACATAAGTGATGCTGTGTCATCCCCATTACATCGCATTAGGAAACATAAAATGTCTCATCATTGATGATGCTAACTTTGATTGCTTCAATAAGGAGTCTGCCATATTTTTTCATTGTAAAGGTACTTTTGCCCTTTGAAATTAATAACAGACACTTCAAAATGATGTGAATATTCATATAAACATATATGACTTTACTTTTTAGAGTGGTTTTAGGTTCACAGCAGCATTGAGCAGAAGTTACAGAAATTTCCCATATATCTCCTGCTCCCCCCATGCAGAGCCTCCCCACATTATTGATATCCTCCACCAGATGGTTACATTTATTATAAATGATGAACCTACACTGATACATCCTTATCGCCCAAATTCCATAGTTTATAGTAGGGTTCACTCTCTGTGTACATTCTGTGGGTTTCGACAAATGTCTAATGACATGTATCCACTGTTATAGTACCATACAGAGTCATTTCACTGCCCTAAAAATTCTCTGTGCTCTGCCTATTTATCCCTGCCTCCCCACTAACCCAGACAATCACTGATCTTTTTACTGTCTCCAAGTTTCGCCTTTTCCAGAATGTAATATTTTGTAATTATACAGTGTGTAGCATCCTCAGATTGGCTTATTTCACTTAGTAGTGTGCATTTAAGATTCCTCCCTGTCTTTTCATGGCTGGTAGCTCATTTCATTTTAGTTCTGAATAATTTTCTATTATCTGGATGTACCACAGTTTATTTATCCACTCACCTACTGAAAGACATCTTGGTTCTTCCAAGTTTTGGCAGTTATGAATAAAGATGCTATAAACATCTGTATATAGTGTTTTGTTTGGACATGAGTTTTCAGCTCCTTTGGGTAAATACCAAGAAGTGCAACTGCTGGACCATATGGTGAATATTCTTTCCCCTGACAACTTTTCAGCTGTTGGTTTAAGGATCCATTAATGACTCTTGCCTGCACTGATTGTTATAACGTTGGTGGCAAAATGATGATTTTTCTCATCATTTCTTCCGCATGTATTAGTTGGCATTCTTTTGTAAAGAAGAGCTTTTACTGCACCCACTACCACCACCACCACTATGAAACTTAATGATTTTTTTTTAAACATTTTATTTATTTATTTATTTGACAGAGAGAGAGAGACAGTGAGAGAGGGAACACAAGCAGGGGGGAGTGGGAGAGGGAGAAGGAGGCTTCCCGCTGAGCAGGGAGCCCAATGTGGGCCTCGATCCCAGGACCCTGGGACCATGACCTGAGCCAAAGGCAGACGCTTAATGACTGAGCCACCCAGGAGCCCCTGAAACTTAATGATTCTTTTAAAATTCATTATGTTATAATCTATCCTGTCATTTTTTGACACTCATATTTTCACAAATGTGGTTAGAGGGACCTGCTTAAAGCTAGGAAAATTTATGATTTTACTATATTATTATACACTATAATTCACTACAAGTAAGCAATTTGCTATATTAAAATACTAGTTTTAACCTCTAGTCCCTTTTCATTGGGAAATTAGTAATATAATCCAAATGCCCCCCAAGCACTCCATCTTTGGAACCATCTTTCTCCTTATCATTCAAACAAAATAACTTATGCTCCTAGCCCTCAAATAGTTGGAAATCCAGCAGCATCCCCAACATTTTCAAAAGTCTGGGACAGTATGAGGGAGAAACAGTCTTCTATAATTACATTCTTCTCTCAGGGCAGCCCAATTCTGGATCCCCTCAGGTCAACCCAATGCCACTGTGCATGTTGCCATCTCATGCCTTATTTCCCCCAACCACAGATTCAGTACCTTCCTCATTTTTCAAGGCTTTGCTGAAAATATAGAGTTAGCGCAATACCAAATAGGAAGTAACTTAATATTCACATCAGATATCATTGCTTTAGGACTCTTCTCTGAGCTCCCTTCCTGGGCCATTCATTGCTTTCATTCTCTCTATTCAATCTACCATAGCTCCTTTCCATATCATCTCCACCTCTAAGACAAGCACTACAAAAGTGCAAATGGAGTGACTACAGCAAACACTTCATTCATAGACTAAGTCTAGAGTCACTCAACAAACAGTTTTTAAGTTCCCCAGTGAATAATATCATTTTCCTCTCTGCCTCAATCATCTTACCTATGAATACCCTTTCAACCACTTTCCTACTCCTCACCTTGGCAACCTATCCTTACATCATCTGCAGCCATGGCCCCCCGGGCATCCTGCCCCTACTGGCTAGTCCCAGGTGGCCATCCCTCCTGGCTCACAGCAAGCTCAGGGTAAGGCTCTTAGCAGCACTTTTCTTGCAGCCATCTGCTCCTTATGGCCACCCCTCCTATCCTCCTATCATTATTCACAGCTCTCTCTATGAAAAAGCCCGCAATCTGCTGCACTGGACCCACTTCCTTACACACAGACTGTTGAACGTTCCTTTGTGACCAACCTAACACATCTGACTCTTTGCGGGAGAGGAGGGGCTGTTGAGTCACAACTGCAATTATGAGTCAGAACATTCCAGCTCCCAGCAGGAGAGGAGAGACATGTGGAATATCATCCCTCCCAGGAAATAAATACATGATGAATATATGGGATCGACTCACTACGTCAGAAGTCATACACACTTACACACACATACATATACACACACACACGCACACACTTCTATTTATGTTACTCCTGCCTATGGCATCTAGAGGAAGGAACTGAGTAAAAGTTGCTTTTAAAAAGATAAGGAAATCAATGATCTAACTTGCAGCAAACACAGTGTCAGCTCCACTAAGTAGCACTGACTTTCCTGGGTCATTATGAATTTTCTACCTCATTTGGTGCACATGAACTGGCCTGATGCCATGCCAGTGAGAATTTTAGCCAAACAATTACAAGCAAAATGATGAGGAAACAGAACTTAGGCCTTAGCCTTGGGCCTAGATTACACTGGACTGCACTGAAACATAAAACAACCATTAACTAAGTGTCTGTGAGTCCATTTCTTGGTGAGAGACTTTTGATAAGTAAATACAGTCAGGGGATTGAGGAGGTATTAATCAATAATACATTTTCTAGGCAGAATAATGGTCCCCCCGAAGACATCCACATCCTAGTTCCCGGAACCTGAGAATATGTTACCTTACATGTCAAAAGGGACTTTTTAAAGATCTTGAGATGAATAGATTATCCTGGAATATCCAGGTGGGCCCAGTATGATCACAAGAGTCTTTAAAAGATGGAAGAGGGAGGCAGAAGTTCAAAGTCAGAAAGAGATTTGAAGATGCTACACTGATGGACTTGAAAATGGAGAAAGGGACCATGAGCCAAGGAATGTGGGTAGCTTTTAGAGATAAGAAAATTGATTCTTGATGCCTCCAGCGCCTCCAGAAAAAATGCAACCAGGTGATTCACTGATTTTAGCTCAGTAAGAGCCATTTCAGCTTCTGATCTCCAGACTTATAAGATTATAAATTTGTATTGTCTTTAACCAGTAAATTTGTGATAATTTGTTACAACAGCAATAGGAAACTAATATACTCTTCTTCCCCAGTTGAATTTTGCACAAATTAGGAGAAAGACAAGGGATAAAATACAGAGCAAGATATCACCTTTATGGCTGATAAAGCTGAGAGTAGGAACTGTGACTCAGGTACACAAAGATAAGGGGCCCCCTAAACCAAACCCCAGATTAGACAGACTTCACCACCAGCCAACTGCCATCTGGGGCCTGTCCCTGTAAAATTTATGGCAGGAGGTGCAAAGGGGTGCAGAATGTATGCTTTCAGTTGGCAACCAGACTTGAAAGAGAAAAGGGAGAGAAAGAGACAAAGATGGGCATCCCTAGGTTCTCATCCCAAATGCCCCAGTCAGGTAATTCACCCCTTCTCCCCAGAGGGGGAGTAAGTGACGAGATTCACTGAAGCTAATAGATGTCCTTCTATGTGGAAATAAAAGGGAAAGGAAACATTTTTTTTTCTAGAATTTCATTTTTTTTATTTTATTATGTTATGTTAATCATCATACATTACATCATTAGTTTTTGATGTAGTGTTCCACAATTCATTGTTTGCGTGTAACACCCAGTGCTCCATTCAGTATGTGCCCTCTTTAATACCCACCATAAAGCTAACCCATCCCCCCACCCCCTCCCCTCTAGAACCCTCAGTTTGTTTCTCAGAGTCCACAGTCTCGCATGGTTCGTCTGCCCTCCGATTCCCCCCCTTCATTTTTCCCTTCCTGCTATCTTCTTCTTTTTTTTTTTAACATATAATGTATTATTTGTTTCAGAGGTACCGGTCCGTGATTCAGAAAAGACCCTGAATAGCCAGAGGAATATTGAAAAAGAAAAGCAAATCTGGTGGCATCACAATTCCGGACTTTAAGCTCTATTACAAAGCTATAATGATCAAGACAGTGTGGTACTGGCACAAAAACAGACACATAGATCAGTGGAACAGAATAGAGAGCCCAGGAATGGACCCTCAACTCTATGGTCAACTAATCTTCGACAAAGCAGGAAAGAATTTCCAATGGAAGAAAGGAAACATTTTTAACTTACTGCGCAACCTAGGTATTGCTCCTTTCAACCAGGATATATTATTCCCTGGGCCATACATTTTTATTTAAGGGCTGACCTCTTTTTTTTTAAGATTTTATTTATTTTTTTATTTGAGAGAGAGAGAGACCGCATGCAGGGGCTCGAGGTGGGGCTCCATCCCAGGACCCTGAGATCATGACCTGAACTGAAACCAAGAGTCAGGCGTTTAACACACTGAGCCACCCTGGCACCCCCTTGGGCCATACATTATTCAGAGAGGCATTATATTATAGATGTTAAGAGCATTATTCTATAGTTCATTTGCCTGAATTCACATACTAGCTTCATCACATTCTAGCAAATTGCTTACTCCTACTGTGCCTCAGTTTTCTCAACTGGTTTAAAAGGCAGGGAAGAAGGGCACCTGGGTGGCTCAGTCACTGGGCATCTGCCTTTGTTTCGGGTCATGATCCTGAGGTCCTGGGATCAAGCCCCACATCGGGCTCCCTGCTCAGCCAGGAGCCTGCTTCTCCTCCTGCTCCCCCTGCTTGTGTTCCCTCTCTGACTGTCTCTCTCTCTCTCTCTGTGTCAAATAAATAAATGAAGCAACCACTTTCTGGAAGGTAGGACATGCGGAGAAGTGAATCCCAGGTGATATTCGGGAAGATAGACAACGGGAGAGGGGGCCTCCGTCAGCCGCTTCTGGCAAGTGATAGAGCCGCAGAGCACAAAATCGGAACTTTTAGAAGTCGGCTCTGCTGAGGGACGTCACTCCAGTGGCTAAGCGGGGGTTGGAACTTTCTCGGGGACAGTGTGGTCTCAGGACCCTCGGGGTCACAGAAAGACCAGGGGTGCCTGAGTGCAGCAGAGCTCCCAGGTATCTGAGCAGGGAAGCTGGCTGCAGAGACAGAACCAAGGAGCGGGCTCTCAGCTCCGGGTTGCCATAAACCGTGATCTGCGGCACGGTTGGGCCACTGCTGCTCCAGCAGGGACCCAACAAGCAGCAGATCCAGGAACACTCCCCTTCCTCCCCCGGGACGAGCGGCGCGGGAGTGCACCGCAGGACTCTGCGGGGTTTGGAGACTCCACACGGGGTCTTGTGCCAGAGACAGAAACACTCAGTCACAGGCCGGGTGAGCACAGAGTGTGGCCAGAGACCGGGGAGACGGGAGTGACTGACAGCTTTTCTCTGGGGGCACACTGAGGAGTGGGGCCCCAAGTTCTCGGCTCCTCCGGGGTGGAGATTGGGAGGCCACCATTTTCACTCTCCTCCTCCAAAGCCGAACAGAAAGCTTGCAGGGAACAAAAGCTCCTGAGAGCAAACCGGAGCAGATTACTTAGCCCGGACCAGCAAGGGCAGGGCAATTCCGCCTCCAGTAAAGATATCTGGGAACCACGGCAACAGGCCCCTCCCCCAGAAGATCAGTGAGAACAGGCAGCCAAGACCAAGTTTACCGATCAACGAGAACGGCAGAACTCCAGCGCTAGGGGAATACAGCACATAGAATCCATGGCTTTTTTACCATGATTCTGTAGTCTTTCAAAGTTAATTTTTTTTAACTTTCTTTTTGTTTTTTTTGAATTTTTCTTTTTCCCTTTTTCAACCAACATCTTATCAATCCCTTTTTTAAAAAAATCTTTTTTATTTTTCATTTTTAGACTCATGTTCTATCCCTTCATTGTAGTTAATCTTATTTTTATATATATATAAGTTGTTCTCTCTTAAAATTTTGGGATACAGTTTCTTCTAACAGACCAAAATATACCCTACATCTCTAGTGTATGGCTTTGTTCTAGTATCCTGCCTGATCACATTTGGCCTCCCCCCCTTTTTTTTTTAATTTCTCTTCTTTCTTTTTTCAACCAACTTCTTATCTTATATTCTTTTATAAAATCTTTTATAATATTCATCTTTACAGTCATATTCCATCCCTTCATCGTATTTACCCTTATTTTTGTACATATATAAGCTTTTCTTTCTTTAAAATTTTGGGAGGCAGTTTCTTCTAACAGACCAAAATACGCCCAAAATCCAGTGTGTGGCACTGATCTATTCCCCAGCCTGATCATATTTGATCATATTCTTTTTTTTCTTTCTTCCCCTTTCTTTTCCCCCCAGTTTTGGGTCTCTTTTGGTTTGTTTAGTGTATATTTCTCTGGGGTCGTTGTTACCCTGTTAGCATTTGGTTATCTCATTCATCTATTCTCCTCTGGACAAAATGACAATACAGAAAAACTCACCTCAGAAAAAAGAACAAGAGGCAGTACTGACTGCCAGGGACCTAATCAATACAGACATTAGTAAGATGTCGGAACTAAGGTTCAGAACAACGATTATAAAGATACTAACTGGGCTTGCAAAAAGCATGGAAGATACTAGAGAATCCCTTTCTGGAGAAATAAAAAAACTAAAATCTAACCAAGTCGAAATCAAAAATGCTATTAATGAAGTCCACAAAAACGGAGGCTCTAACTGCTAGGATAAATGAGGCAGAAGAAAGAATCAGTGAGATAGAAGACCAAATGATGGAGAATAAAGAAGCTGAGAAAAAGAGAGATAAACAACTACTGGATCACGAGGGCAGAATTCAAGAGATAAGTGATACCATGAGATGAAACAATATTAGAATAATTGGGATCCCAGAAGAAGAAGAAAGAGAGAGAGGGGCAGAAGGTATATTGGAGCAAATTATAGCAGAGAACTTCCCTAATTTGGGGAAGGAAACAGGCATCAAAATCCAGGAGGCACAGAGAACCCCCCTCAAAATCAATAAAAATAGGTCAACACCCTGACATTTAAGAGTAAAACTTCCAAGTCTCAGAGACAAAGAGAAAATCCTGAAAGCAGCTTGGGACAAGAGGTCTGTAACCTAGAAACATTAGATTGTCAACAGACCTATCCACAGAGACCTGGCAGGCCAGAAAGGACTGGTATGATATATTCAGAGCACTAAACGAGAAAAATATGCAGCCAAGAATACCATATCCAGCTAGGCTGTCATTGAAAATAGAAGGAGAGATAAAAAGCTTCCAGGACAAACAAAAACTAAAAGAATTTGCGAACACCAAACCAGCCCTACAAGAAATATCGAAAGGGGTCCTCTAAGCAAAGAGAGAGCCTAAAAGTAACATAGACCAGAAAGGAACACAGACAATATACAGAAACAGCCACCTTACAGGCAATACAATGGCACTAAATTCATATCTTTCAATAGTTACCCTGAATGTAAATGGGCTAAATGCCCCAATCAAAAGACACAGGCTATCAGATTGGATTTTAAAAAAAAGATCCATCAATACGCTGCCTGCAAGAGACTCATTTTAGACCCAAAGTCACCTCCAGATTGAAAGTGAGGGGGTGGAAAACCATTTGCCATGCTAATGGACACCAAAAGAAAGCTGGGGTGGCAATCCTTATATCAGACAAATTAGATTTTAAACCAAAGACCTTAATAAGAGATGAGGAAGGACACTATATTATACTTAAAGGGTCTATCCAACAAGAAGATCTAACAATCGTAAATATCTATGCCCCTAACATGGGAGCAGCCAATTATATAAGCCAATTAATAACAAAATCAAAGAAACACATTGACAACAATACAACAATAGTGGGGGACTTTAACACCCCCCTCACTGAAATGGACAGATCATCTAAGCAAAAGATCAACAAGGAAGTAAAGACTTTAAATGACACACTGGATCAAATGGACTTCACAGATATATTCAGAACATTCCATCCCAAAGCAACAGAATACAGATTCTTCTCTAGTGCACATGGAACATTCTCCAGAATAGATCACATCCTAGGTCACAAATCAGGTCTCAACTGGTACCAAAAGATTGGGATCAATCCCTGCATATTTTTAGACCACAGTGCTTTGAAACTAGAACTCAATCACAAGAGGAAAGTGGGAAAGAACTCAAATACATGGAGGCTTAAAAGCATCCTACTAAAGAATGAATGGGTCAACTGGGAAATTAAAGAAGAATTCTAAAAATTCATGGAAATAAATGAAAATGAAAACACAACTATTCAAAATCTTTAGGATGCAGCAAAGGTGGTCCTAAGAGGGAAGTATATAGCAATACAAGCCTTTCTCAAGAAACAAGAAAGGTCTCAAATACACAACCTAACCCTACACCTAAAGGAGCTGGAGAAAGAACAGCAAGTAAAGCCTAAACCCAGCAGGAGAAGAGAAATAATAAAGATCAGAGCAGAAATCAATGAAATAGAAACCAAAAGAACAGTAGAACAGATCAACAAAACTCGGAGCTGGTTCTTTGAAAGAATTAAGAAGACTGATAAGCCCCTGGCCAGACTTATCAAAAAGAAAAGAGAAAGGACCCAAATAAATAAAATCATGAATGAAAGAGGAGAGATCACAACCAACACCAAAGATATACAAACAATTAGAAAATATTATGAACAACTATATGACAGCAAATTAGATAATCTGGAAGAAATGGATGTATTCCTAGAGATATATCAACTACCAAAACTGAACCAGGAAGAAACAGAAAACCTGAACAGACCCATAACCACTAAGGAAATTGAAGCAGTCATCAAAAATCTCCCAACAAACAAGAGCCCAGGGCCAGATGGCTTCCCAGGCGAATTCTACCAAACATTTAAAGAAAAATTAATACCTATTCTTCTGAAACTCTTCCAAAAAATAGAAATGGAAGGAAAACTTACAAACTCGTTTTAGGAGGCCACCATTACCTTGATCCCAAAACCAGACAAAGACCCCATCAAAAAGGAGAATTACGGACCAATATCCCTGATGAACATGGATGCAAAAATTCTCACCAAAATACTAGCCAATAGGATCCAACAGTACATTAAAAGGATTATTCACCACGACCAAGTGGGATTTATTCCTGGGCTGCAAGGTTGGTTCAACATCTGCAAATCAATCAATGTGATACAATACATTAATAAAAGAAAGAACAAGAATCATATGATCCTCTCAATAGATGCAGAAAAAGCATTTGACAAAGTACAGCATCCTTTCTTGATTAAAACTCTTCACAGTGTAGGGATAGAGGGTACATACCTCAATATCATAAAAGCCATCTATGAAAAACCTATAGCGAATATCATTCTCAATGGGAAAAAACTGAGAGCTTTCCCCCTAAGGTCAGGAACACGGCAGGGATGTCCACTATCACCACTGCTATTCAACACAGTACTAGAAGTCCTAGCCACAGCAGTCAGACAACAGAAAGAAATAAAAGGCATCCAAATCAGCAAAGAAGAAGTCAAACTCTCACTCTTTGCAGATGATATGATACTTTATGTGGAAAACCTAAAAGACTCCACCCCAAAACTGCTAGAACTCATACAGGAATTCAGTAAAGTGGCAGGATATAAAATCAATGCACAGAAATCAGTTGCATTTCTATACATCAACAAGACAGAAGAAAGAGAAATTAAGGAGTTGATCCCATTTACAATTGCACCCAAAACCATAAGAGGCCAAGGATCTGTACTCAGAAAACTACAGAATACTCATGAAAGAAATTGAGGAAGACACAAAGAAGTGGAAAAAAGTTCCATGCTCATGGATTGGAAGAACAAATATTGTGAAGATGTAAATGCTACCTAGAGCAATCTATACATTCAATGTAATCCCTATCAAAATACCGTCCACTTTTTTCAAAGAAATGGAACAAATAATCCTAAAATTTGTATGGAACCAGAAAAGAGCCCGAACAGCCAGAGGAATGTTGAAAAAGAAAAGCAAAGCTGGTGGCATCACAATTCCAGACTTCAAGCTCCATTACGAAGCTGTCATCATCAAGACAGTATGGGACTGGCACAAAAACAGACACATAGATCAATGGAACAGAATAGAGAGCCCAGAAATGGACCCTCAACTCTATGGTCAACTCATCTTCAACAAAGCAGGAAAGAATGTCCAATGGAAAAAAGATTAATACATTAATAAAAGTCTCTTCAACAAATGGTGTTGGGAAAATTGGACAGCCACATGCAGAAGAATGAAACTGGACCATTTCCTTACACCACACACAAAAATAGACTCCAAATGGTTGAAAGACCTAAATGTGAGACAAGAATCCATCAAAATCCTAGAGGAGAACACAGGCAGCAACCTCTTCGACCTCAGCCACAGTAACTTCTTCCTAGAAACATCACCAAAGGCGGGGGAAGAAAGGGCAAAAATGAACTATTGGGACTTCCTCAAGATAAAAAGCTTTTGCAAAGCAAAGGAAATAGTCAACAAAACCAAAAGACAACCGACAGAATGGGAGAAGATACTTGCAAATGACATATCAGATAAAGGGCTAGTATCCAAAATCTATAAAGAACTTCTTAAACTCAACACCCAAAGAAGAAACAATCCAATCAAGAAATGGGCAGAAGACATGAACAGACATTTCTCCAAAGAAGACATCCAAATGGCCAACAGACACATGAAAAAGTGCTCAACATCACTAGGCATCAGGGAAATACAAATCAAAACCACAATGATATACCACCTCACACCAGTCAGAATGGCTAAATTAACAAGTCAGGAAATGACAGATGTTGGCGAGGATGTGGAGAAAGGGGAACCCTCCCAGCCTGTTGGTGGGAATGCAAGCTGGTGCAGCCACTCTGGAAAACAGTATGGAGCTTCCTCAAAAAGCTGAAAATAGAGCTACGTACGACCCAGCAATTGCACTACTGGGTATTTACCTCAAAGACACAAATGTAGCGATCCGAAGGGGCATGTGCACCCCAATGTTTATAGCAGCAATGTCCACAATAGCCGAACTATGGAAAGAGCCAAGATGTCCATCAACAGATGAATGGATAAAGAAGATGTGGTATATATATACAATGGAATATTATGCAGCCATCAAAAAAAATGAAATCTTGCCATTTACAATGACATGGATGGAACTAGAGGGTATTATGCCAAGCGAGATAAGTCAATCAGAGAAAGACAAGCATCATATGATCTCACTGATATGAGGAATTCGTTAATCTCAGGAAACAAACTGAGGGTTGCTGGAGTGGTGAGGGTGGGAGGGATGGGGTGGCTGGGTGATAGACACTGGGGAGGGTATGTGCTATGGTGAGCATATTGTGTAAGATTGATGAATCACAGACCTGTACCTCCGAAACAAATAATGCATTATATGTTAAAAAAAAAAGAAGAAGAAGAAGAGGATAGGAGGAAGGGAAAAATGAAGGGGGGGAATCGGAGGGGGAGACGAACCATGAAAGACTATGGACTCTGAGAAACAAACAGGGTTTTAGAGGGGAGGGGGTGGGGGGATGTGTGAGCCCGGTGATGGGTCTTAAGGAGGGCATGTATTGAATGGAGCACTGGGTGTTATATGCAAACAATGAATCATGGAACACTACATCAAAAACTAATGATGTAATGTATGGTTACTAACATAACAAAATAAAATTTAAAAAAAAAAACACTGGAATTGAGTTGCATGAGAAAAGGAACTTTACTTCTATTCTATTTATTAGGCATCTGTATGTAATATATAAATCAAATACTGGAACACAACCATGTAGGCCTGTGATACAATGAGAGGGAGGTGGAACAGGCACACAAAAACTGGAAACTGTTTCTTTGGGGTTTCTTTCTTTCTTTCCTTCTTTCCTTCCTTCCTTCTTTCTTTCTTTCTTTCATTTGTTGAAGAATAAGGAAATTCTTTTGGTATTTCTTTTAAAACAAGACTTCAGCCCCCATTGCCCTATTCCCACACCTAATAATGAATATTTTTAGTCTCTCCATTATAATGCTGTTTTCTCATCAGCAGGTGGCTACGGAAATACCTGTAGCATGGAGGTTTCCATCCTGTGGTCTATAGAGAACCTCAGATAATATGTGCAATAAACCTTGTCTAAAAACTGAAGACGTAATTTGTCTTACTTCTATGAACTATTTTCTTTTTTTATTTATTTTTTATTTTTATTTATTTTTTTATTATGTTCAATTAGCCAACATATAGTACATCATTAGTTTTTGATGTAGTGTTCAGCGATTCATTAGTTGCGTATAACATCCAATGCTCATCACTACACATGCCCTCCTTAATACCCATCACCTGCTTACCCCTTCCCCCACCCACCTCCCTTCTGTAACCCTCAGTTTGGTTCCCAGAGTCCAGAGTCTCTCATAGTATGAACTATTTTCTAGTGAATGTAAGTGCTGCTATGATATTAACATAAACATTAAAACAAAAACATTACCATATTAATAGTAACTTCTTGTCATTGGTATTTTCTCAATCTTAATAGAGATAAAAATATACCTATAATCTGTGGTATAGGTGTATCCTTGAAATTTCTGGATGTAATGCTGGTGAACATTAAGTCTTTTTCAACATGTCATATGTATTGAGACTGTGATCTGTCTTAGACTCCATTATGGCCTTCCACTGTGTCCCACTATGATCGCCAAATGCCAAATAATTTGATTGCTTGCAGTGGGAAAATCTTTGGGTAACTTCCTTTTGCTGTGGTCTATTTAGCACTGAGAGAAAATCCTCATTTCCCCTACATCTATTTCTGAACCCTCTCCTCATCCCAGCTCCAACTGACTCATCTGTGTATCTTAGCACAGTGTCCTACCTGGGTCTCGGTGGTCAATTTTCTTCCTCATTTGGTGCATATAACCTGGCCCAATGCCATGGCAGTGAGAACCCTTAGCCAAACAATTACAAGCAAAAGTAATGATCAGGAATCTGGGAATGAAAAGCCAGCAATGTTCACTCTATTTCCTGAGCACATGATTGTATGAACTGATACACCTGGACACTTTTGTTTACCTGAAGGAGAGGGAGGAGGAGATGGTTACATGAGAGTACACAATTAAAAGTGGCTTAAACAATAGGGCTTATTAATTCAACGAACAAGAAGTCTAGAGGCAGAGCAATTCAAGTATTGGTGTAGTAGCTTCATGGCATTATCAAGGACACATGGTTTTTTCTATCTTCCTTTTCTACTAATCTCAGCTGGTTGGCTTTTGATATCGAGGTTGTCCCTTCGTAGTGCAGGAAGACTGAAATATCAGTCATGTCCAAAGGCAAATGAAGAAGGCAGTTTCTTCTTGCCCATGTCTTTTTACCAGGAGAATAATCTTTCCCAGAAGTCTCTCCCTGGGAACTTTCCCAGAAGTTCCCCCCAGGGACCACTGAGAAGGGGAGTTCACATGGCTAAGCTTAAGCTGCAAGAAGGCAGGGGAAACAAGCACTGAAATGTTCGACCTCTATAGTGAGACCTCTATAGCAAAGATTTAGGAATCTACCCCAGTGAAAGACAAGAACTGGCAAAAAGGGTGGTAAGTGCTTCCCACCAAGACCAAGGAACCAGGTATGGCCCCCTGAGATCGGGCCATAAATTCAAGCTGAAAGGGCACACATCTAGATTTTTAGGTCATATCTACTCTTGCTCTAACATCCACATTACCTCCAATTTCTCTCCTTAACCTATTGTTTCCTTTTTATTCAGTTATTCCCGAAGATCTTTATGGGATGAGTTTTCTTTATTGTCCAGGCAATTTAAATTCATTGTAGAAAAATAGAAAATACTAAAAAACCCAAGATAATTAGAGATAATTACTATTAATGTTAATAGTTCGGTATATATTCCTTTAAACATTCTTATATTAGCATATGTATACACATTTTAAGGGTATAGTTCTTATAGCATTTTCTTCCACTGAAATTCATATAAGAATACAAGACAGATTACTGTGCTTAACTTTAAAAGTTGAACTATTTTAGAAAGCAAATTGAACTATTTAGAAAGTAGCCAATGCCAGCTGATAGACAAAGATAATAGGGAGAAGAGAAATAGTTTGGAATAGCGTCAATTTAAAGTTAATTCATCAAGTTTACATATCAGTAAATGTGATGCTACACAGTATTTGGCTGAAGTTTGGTGAAATTAATTTCTAGGCCAGCATTTGAAACAAGAACACCATTAGCTTTCCATGCACACCCAGATTTGCTCTTACAGGCATAAATCATTCCTTCTATACCCTGTTGTGAATAATGCTGTAGCATTAAAAGGATTTAGTGTATTAAACGTTCCAGTTTGCAAAAACATCCGCATAAATTGCAGCTTCATCTTTTAGAGTTTTCTTTGAGCTTGAATCTCAACTAATATATTTGAATTCCTTCTAAAAAGTCATTTCTCAAGTAGCCAATATAATAATTCTAAATTAATTCACATCATAGAAACATTTTCCTTGCACTATGGGAAACACCTGCCCATATCTCACATATCACAGCTATCATGACAGCTTGATAGAGTGATTTTGGCCAGCCACCATGACTTTGCCCCTTTGATGCAGCTGTTTGGTCATAAGGATGTTTTGATGTTCAAATTCCAGCTCTGCCATTTATTAGATGTTTTCTTATGACATATGACTTACCCTTTGTAAAGTGTCCATTTTCTCACTTGTAGAATAGAAATAGTAATATCTACCTTAGAGACTTGTGGTGAGGATTAGATAAAATGTTTTTAAGTGCTTGTGTAATACTTGGGATGTATCAGTTGCTCAGTAAGTAGTAGCAATGACAAAATCAGCAATGTTGGTATTGAAAATGGTGACAATGAAGATGCAGTAAGAGCACATACAAAGTAGGACGAAAATGATGCTTGTCCCTACTCTGAGGGTCTGGTGCAGGGATTCCTAAATAGAAGTATCTTCAATAAGCTTAATTATGAATTAATTGAGCTTAAATCTGGAATTAATCCAAATTTAAGAAGAGAAAATTAAATTTACATAAACTTCAGCATCAAAAGAACGTAGAAGGGCACCTGGGTGGCTCGGTCGTTAAGAGTCTGCCTTCGGCTCAGGTCATGATCCCAGGGTCCTGGGATCGAGCCCCGCATCGGGCTCCCTGCTTGGCAGGAAGCCTGCTTCTCCCTCTCCCACTCCCCTGCTTGTGTTCCCTCTCTCTCTGTGTCTCTCTCTGTCCTATAAATAAATAAATAAATAAATAAAATCTTAAAAAAAAAAAAAAAAGAACGTAGAAGAACACAATCAGATATTTGGTAGTGGCGCTTGCCAACCAAATATAATGCCACAGACCAGATGTACTTTTCACATCTACCTCCGCCTTCAACTTAATAAATGAATTGATTTACTTTTATTTACTGGTGACTTGCATTTTGCTAAGCATTTGCTAGGTGCTCCTGTTTTTGCCTGGCTATGACAAAAGTTCTAGAAACTACTAATAGTCAGAGTATGCCCAACCATAAAAGAAGTATTAATGGCAGAGAAGCAGGCATATAAAAAGGAAAAAAAATTAATGGTGAAGGGAAGAGTGTAGTTTGGTAAATGCTACAAACTCATGCATAGAACAAAGATTAATAAAGAACAACTACTATTCCCACAGAATTCTGATGAAAATTTTACCACCAGTATGCATGCAGTGCTAGGAATATATGTGGCTGCTTTAAAAGATTCTTCAGGAGCAAGAGGCAATTTCTACCTGTCCAGGATAAAACTTGCTACTGTAGCATTTCCCTGTAAGGAAGAAATCAGAGTACAAAGAGTTTGGGGTTGAGTTCTGCTCAGAAACTTTCCCATGACTTTGGCTCCCATTCCCTCTCAACAGTCATTGCTTAAAAAGAACAGAGAAGAAAAAGCCATGAATTAGACACAAGAAAAATTAGGTATACTTTTTGCTGAGAGAGTAAAAAGAAAATAATTTTCTTATGAGGTGGGAATTTCTTAATCTCAAATGATATTCACAGTTCAAGAAAGAAGGCAACTATTAAATTACCGCTCCATGAAAGGAAACATGGAAGTGGCCAGTAATTCAGATCTACTGATTGAATTTAAAGTTATTTTTCTACAGAATCTCTCACTAAAATGGTCACAGTGACCACAGATCATCTGCAATGTGGTTTATTTGGCATGGGAGTCCCGGTGTACGCATGATCATGCATATGCATGTGGATACAAAATTTTTAGGCAGCAGCTGGTGGAAAAACAGTTGTCAGTAGTGTTTTTGAAATATACAATTCTATCTTGCATGACAATGTACATTGTCATTTGTACATTTGACACTGTTGTCTATAAATGAGGTCTGGAAGGCTTAGTGACAAGGGTATGGGTGAAAATTTGATTTTGGCTCAGTGAAACCATTTAAGCATATGTCCATTTGTCTCCTTCTATACTAGTGGCATATCTTTCCCAACAGATGGAGCAGGGTGTGGGGCTGAGAACCAAAGAATGAGCATGGTTCGTATTGTCTGTCCTACAAACACCTCTCTGAAAAGTTTTAGCACTCATTTCTCAGAGCACTTTGAGGTTTTGCATTTGGTTTAAGGTTACTTTGTTTTTGAACTAGGCTGTAAAAGGTTCAATTCCTTGAACACAGCAATATATAAGGAAGGGATTTTGACCCTTTATGTTCTTGTCTGAAACCATCAGGTTAGGTAATACTAAATTTGAATTTAGTACATTTACAAATTTCAGCCTGAAAATTTATATGGTGACTTAAAAATTTCTCAAATCAAGGTTGAGTGGGGGAGCTTTTTGATCACTACATCTGATAAATGAGTGAGCACAATCACGTGCGCGCACACACACACACACACGTCAGAGTCACTCAGCATCAACCATGGACTGATCAGTTCTCTCCAGGCTAGGCTTCCTGTCAGAAAGAAACAGAATAATGGGAGGGAGGGGAAGAGGAAGGGAAAGAGGGAGAGGGAAAGGGAAGGAGGGAGGGAAAGCGACAGGGAGGGAAGGAGAGAGGGATAGAGAAAAAAAGTCTAAGAAGAAGTGGTTTACATATGAAAACTTAAACTTCCAAAGTAGAAAGAACTCTTGAAAAATTAAGTACAAATCAAATTTTAGGAAATCACTTCATATTTTTCCATAGACTTACAGCATTATTTCAGAAATGCTTTATCCAGTTTCTAACTGGATTTCAATGTCTCTCAAAGCTCTTATCAGATTAAATTTTATTTTCATTTTTTGTAAATGCTCCATATTTCAAAGACAGTGCAGCATAGTGGTTAAGACAGATCCATGTTAGAATCCTGGCTCTGTCGTATACTCAGTGTGCCTTACAAAAGTTATCTAACCACTCACCAGTACAGTTGGCATTGTAATATCTGCCCTTCCAAACTCAAGTTGAGGATAAAGCAAGCCCCTGCATGTTCAGTGCCTAATATAGTGCCTTGTCCAGAGTAACAGTCAAGAAATGTTAACTGCCTGCTGAATCCCAGCTCTCAACCCCAGCTACATATTAGAACCGGGGTAGCTTTTTAAAATACTGATACCTAGACCCTCTCTCATTCTGATGGAACCAAAATCTCCTGGGTAGGCCTAAGCATCTACATTTTTTAATGCTCTCTTGATTATTTTAATGTGCAAACAGGGTAAAAAGCCACTTAAAACATTTTGTGGGCAAAGACTGTGCCTATTTTGTTCACCACTGAATACCTAGGAGTTAGCCCAGTACTCAATATAGGAAAGGCACTAGATGTATGTGCTGAATGAATGAAAACGAAGTCTATTTGTTTAACATATTCCAAGGTAAATTAAGAATAAAAAAAAGAATAAATACCAATATTTTGAGTGTTTATAAGCCAAGAAATTCCAGTGTCTCAGCAGAAAGTTGAGAATCCCAAAGCTTCCATATTTAACTTCCAAGCAAAGAAGCAAAGTGCCTTTGCAGTCACCACTGTATTATTTTGGGTAAAAAAGAATTAGCTCATCCTCTTTAATCAGTAAAGAGACTAAGAACAGCTTTTTGCAACAATTTCTAAAAACCTTACACTAGAGGAATAATGCTCAATTTTATGTCCTTGCAGCATACTTAGAAGTACAAAAATTTTTGTCCACATGCAAGAAAGAATTAAAAGCCCCAAAGCAACACCGAATAAGTCAGAAACAATTACAATATAATCATTACTATGATGGAAAAATATCTCACAAGATTTATAAAAATCACTTATCCAATCATTTACTCAGTCTTAGAGCAGAGTATCATTATTCTAGAATTCTTTGTTGCCTTTCATAAACCCTGAGACAAAGTCCTCACACATCCCAGTAAGCATTCAATGTCTTTCCAAAGCCATTTTACTTCTTGCTAATAGCAAATTGTACTCCCTCCTATATGCACCTATAGCCCTCTCAGTTCAAGGTTACATCTGATGGATATCTTTAAGATAGCAAGTAAACTCGGTTGCAGAAAAAAAATTATTCACTGCTTGCACTAGTCTGTTGCTTCTATAATAATACTATGTAACAAAACACCCCAAAACTCAGCAGTTTATAATAACAAGCATTTATTCTCTTCCTCTTCTAGCTATAAACTAGTTTAGCTTAATCTAGACTGGATTCAGCTGAGCTCATATTCCAGGACAGCTGGGCATGGCTCCAGCCTATGAGTTGCAGATCTGTTCTACATGTCAGATTTTGGAGCCCAGGCCAAAGGGGCATGTTCTTCTTGTGGGGTACTCACTGGGATACAAAAAGAGCAAGCCAACTGCAGAAGCATATATCAAGTATCTGTTCATGTCACATCTATGTCTCAATGGCCAAAACAAGGTATATAGTCAATCCAAAAATCAATGTGAGGGGGGGAAGGAAGATGTGTACTCCACCCAGTATAAAGCCATGGCAAATATACGGTTGTGTGATTCTGTTAGTGAGAAATAAAGAATTCAATCTACCACACTGAGCAAAATATAGTGGCATACAAGTTGAGAATCCCTGTCGCAGGAAACAAGAGACTATGACAACTTTATGCACCATACTTAGACCAGGTAGGTAGATACCTTTCCAATTGGTTTCCCAAAACATAAAAACAAATTTCTGCCTGCTGGAATTTAAATTTTTATTATTAGAATCTTGTGTCAGTTAAACAATTAAGATCAGAGAATCAGTTCTGGAAGACTCCGAATAAAACAGAATATTCCCTGGCAGGCAGAATACTGGAACAGACCAGGCACACCTAGGTTTAAACCCTGGCTCCTACACTTACTAGCAGTATAACTCTAAATATACTGTTTAAATCTCTGCATCCTCTGGGATTTTGTTTGCTAGACTGTTTTTTGGTTCTTGTCACTTTGCTTCAGTTAGGTCTATAAATTGGAAATGGTACTGATCTCGTAGAATGGCAGCAAGGATTAAATGAGCAAATGTCAGAAAAGCACCTGACACATGACTGGTGCTCAATTTATGTTAGTTCCCTCTTACCACCAGCAATGGGGCCTACTCATGAGATTAGCTGTTTATTTTCTTAATAACAGGGGAGAGGGAAGAGAGATGGTGACTATACATCCTGGATTTCCTGACACAGTCCCTACCTTGCTAAGTATATTTATACCTATTACACAATGCATTCTTATTTCTTATTTAGAAAACACCATCATTCTCAGTTTCATGTGACAAAGAAGATACTCACCACCTCTTCTCTCAACCCCATTCATTAATTCCCTCTCGTCTAACTCTATCACATACTTTACATAAATATCCTTTACTCTGTAAAGGTTTCCTCTATCCTACTCTGCTCTCATGTAGGCTGGGTGCCCCTCCCACGAGCATGCTGCAATTTGCCATCTAACACTCATCATGCCATGCTGCAATCGCACATATTGTAGACCCCCACTACACTGTAAACTCCTGTCTTGTTCATTGTTTTTGTGCGGCATATAAGAGACATAGATGGGCACCTGTTATTTTTAACTGGCCAGCATTCAATCCTTCTTGGGGTATCTCTTTAGTGACATTATTTTTATCCTTGGACTTAGCCTTGACTGAAAATGGACCCATGGGCTTTTACTAAAATAAAACAACAAATTCCCTCTTTCGCTCACAACAATTTGAGTTGGGTTTGGAACTTCCAACTGAAACAATTCTAACATATAGAGATAACTAGTTCTTGGCAATGGGACATTGCCAGTTATGGGCCTGAAATAGAGAATTTGGTGAGTTAATGTAGGATAGACTCTTTCTCTCCGCCCTCAAGTGGGAGCCAAGATTGAGTTCATTAATGTAAGGGTGAGGAACACGGGCAGGGCAGAAGCCTTGCAACACAGACCCTGGGCCCAGGGGCTTGAAGGACACCAAAACAGGAAGTGGGAAATGCAGAAGCCGCTGGAAGCAAACTTCCTCAGCCTCATCACTTGGTATGGGAATTACCATGTCCTTCCCACAAAACACAGTTCCCCGATGATAATGGGAGAAGAGGATCAAATAATTCTGCTTCAGGAAGAAGCTGATATGTATTTTTAGGAGTGAATGGAACTCATTAGGACCGTGACATTCCCAGTGCAGGCCTGGTCATGGAGCTGCCTATGTGCCTTTGATGCCGACGTGATACAGCTGCTCCTGCATGTTTACCCGGAAAGTAAAACCAGACACCTAATCCTCTCCCACAAGCCATTACATGTTAGAAATGTCCACTTCTCCCCAGGCTGCCTAGAATCTTCAGACCTGTCATTTTTTTTGCCACTCACGTCAGTGGGGATTTTCTTCTTTCTCCCTTACATTTCCATAGTGTCATAAAACTCCACATGATTAAGGGATTTCCAACAGCAGTGATGTATTGCATGACTTATTAAGTAATTTGATAATCTAAACCTCATTTTACATTCAAAGAAATGGGGTGAGCAGAAAGCAAATGGACCTTCCCGGATCCCCTTATGGCCATGTGGTTGCTGATAGCTTTCCAAGGGAACACCTGTGACAAAGTGGCTGATGCACATTGATTATAGCCAGAATGTGACAGAAACAAGCATCTGAGCCCTTGAGCTTTGCACATATAAAACACAGTCTTGCCAAATATAAAAAGACAATCCTTTCCAATTGCTTTCTGCATATAGGCAGAGGGGTGAGCAAAGCAGGGGCAGAAAGAATTAAGTCCCTGAAATAAAGAGCTGCCAATTTCTGATCAGGACCAAATCTAGGAGGGCTATGGTTTTCAAATCATGTTCTTCAACCTCTCTTCCCTCCAGTACAAGTCTGGCAGAAGCCTACTGGGCGCTCCATCATGGTTAACTAGTTATTTCTTATCACCATCAATATTTTTCTTGAGGGTAATAATAATTCTTTCTTGCTCGTTTCTCATTTTTAATGAGAACTAAGATTTTTAGGGGAGTATATTAGACAAAAGTTTCAGTGAATTGTTATTGTTTTTAACGTGAGTTATGTATGATTAGATATTATCTCAAAGAGTTCTATGGTTTTAAGAATTTTGGTGGTGGCTCCAAAATATTTCTCAGTCCTATGACTCCCGGCTTCAAGGTGATCCCTAAGAATAAGAACAAGTTCTATCTGCCTAAATGGTGTGGGCTCTCTGTTCACTTCATTGCTGGCTTTTATCCCTTTACCTCCTACATTTGTACCAACGCTACAAAAACTATACTAACTGAATCTCAAAATAGGTCCACAATATAAATTTAGAAAGTATGTACTCTCTGTTCTAAGCCAAGTCTCATGATGGTCAGTGACAGAAACCCAAGTCAAACTAGGTTAGGCAAAAGCAGAATATATCAGCAAGTTTGGGTACTCAAAAGCTGGGTAGCCAGGAAGCCAGCCTGAGGGCTGAGCAGAAAACTGACAACCGGGCACTGGGATTGCTGGGATACCTCTAAGACTGTTTCTGCCTCTGTCTCTGTCTCTGTCTTGCTCTCTCTCTCAGTCAGCTCAGATTGTCATAATAAAATACTATAGACTGGGTGGCTTAACCAATGGACATTTATTTTCTCATAGTTCTATAGGTTGGAAGTTCAAGTTCAGCCTGCCAGCATGATTGGGTTCTAGTGAGAGCTCTTTTCCTGGCTTGCAGATGGCCATGGCCACAATTCTGTGTGCTCACATGGTCTTTCCTTGGTGTTTGTATGTGGAGCGAAAGAGAGATCACTCTCTCTTGATTCTTTTTCTTATAAAGGCACTAATCCCATAATGAGGACCCTCATATAAATCTAATTATCTCCCAAAGGCCCTATATCTAATACTATCACATATGGGGTTAGGGCTGCATAAATTACTTTGGTGGATACAAACATTCCACCCATAAATCTCCCTCCCTCTCTCTCTCTCTCTCTCTCACACACACACACACACACGCTTCTGCCATGTCTATCTTTGTCTCCTTTTCTCCTCCCCCCAGCTTGGTAAGAGACCTAACCACTGACCACCCCCACCACCCCCCCAAAGTCTCCTATTTCTATTCTCAGACTGAAAATGCTAGCTACTCTCATTGGCTCCATGTTCAAAAACTCTGGAGAAAGGCATTGTTTGTTTCAGCTTGGCTCTGATATTCATCCCTAGAAAAATCAGCAGTGGCCAAGACATAAAAGCTCCAATATTAAGTTGGATGATGGAGATGATTAAAAAAAGAGGAAGAAGAAAGAGGTGGACCTGCAAAAAGAGGGCACCAGCCATTCAGCGAAAAGGCTAGACAGAGGAAGGTGCATCCACAAGAAACCATACATGCAGTTGTTACAAGTGATATTATAAAGAGTATAAGCCTGTCAGTGATGAATATCAAGTAAAAATGGCAGGATAGTAAATGTATCTATAGTATGCTAACCATGTCATAAAAAATGCAAACTTGGTATACACTTGATTAGGGCAAAAACCTCTCTACTTTATTCACTGCTGTATCTGAGCACAGTGCCTGGCACATCACGGAGTGAATGCATTAAAGTGGACAGAGAACAATGACAAAAACTGTATACACCAAATATTAAAAGCAATTATCTCTCACTATGGACTCTGAGAAACAAACTGAGGGTTCTAGAGGGGAGGGGAGTGGGGGGATGGGTTCGCCTGGTGATGGGTATTAAAGAGGGCACATACTGCATGGAGCACTGGGTGTTATATGCAAACAATGAAGCATGGAACACTACATCAAAAACTAATGATGTAGGCGGAGCAAGATGGCAGAGGAGTAGGAGACCTGGATTCCTGGTCTCAGGAATTCAGCTGGTTAGGGATCAAACCATTCTGAACACCTACAAACTCAACAGGAGATCGAAGAAAAGAATAGCAACAACTCTCTGAACAGAAAATCGACCACTTTATGGAAGGTAAGACGTGCGGAGAAGTGAATCTGAGGCAATATTCGGGAGGACAGACAGTGGGGGAGGGGCCTCCATTGGCCGCTTCTGGCAAGTGATAGAGCCACAGAGCACAAAATCGGAACTTTTAGAAGTCTGCTCCACTGAGGGACGTCACTCCGGTGGCTAAGCGGGGGGTGGAACCCCCGCAGGACAGTGTGGTCTCAGGACCCTCGGGGTCACAGAAAGACCAGGGGTGCCTGAGTGCAGCAGAGCTCCCAGGTATTGGAGCGGGGAACCCGGCTGCAGAGACGGAGCCGAGGCGCGGGCTCTCAGCTCAGAGTTGCCATAAACCGTGATCCATGGCACAGTCGGGCCACTGCTCCTCCAGCAGGGACCCAACAAGTGGCAGATCTGGGGAGACTGCCCTTCCTCCCATGGGAGGAGTGGCGCGGGAGCGCACCGCAGGGATCTGCTGGGTTTGGAGACTCCACACAGGGTCGGGTGCCAGAGATAGAAACGCGCGGTCACAGGCCGGGTGAGCACGGAGTGCGGCCAGAGACCGGGGAGATGGGAGTGACTGACTGCTTTTCTCTGGGGGCGCACTGAGGAGCGGGGCCCTGAGTTCTCGGCTCCTCCGGGGCGGAGATTGGGAGGCCGCCATTTTCACTCTCGGCCTCCAAAGCTGAACGGAAAGCTTGCAGGGAACAAAAGCTCCCTAGAGCAAACCCGAGCAGATTACTTAGCCCGGACCCAGCAAGGGCGGGGCAATTCTGCCTCCAGCAAAGACATCTGGGAACCATGGCAACAGGCCCCTCCCCCAGAAGATCAGCGAGAACACCCAGCCAAGACCAAGTTTACCGATCAATGAGAACAGCAGAACTCCAGCGCTAGGGGAATACAGCACATAGAATCCATGGCTTTTTTACCATGATTCTGTAGTCTTTCAAACTTAATTTTTTTTTTAACTGTCTTTTTTTTTAATTTTTCTTTTTCCCTTTTCCAACCAACATCTTATCAATCCCTTTTTTAAAAAACATTTTTATTTTTCATTTTTAGAGTCATATTCTATCTCTTCATAGTAACTACCTGTATTTTTGGCATATATATATATAAATTGTTCTCTCTTTAAAATTTTGAGATAGTTTCTTCTAATAGATCAAAATATACCCTAAATCTCTAGTGTATGTTTTTTTTCTACTCCCCTGCCTGATCACATTCTCTCCCTTTTTTTTTCTTTTTTTTTAAATCCTCTTCTTTTTTCAAACAACTTCTTATCAATTCCTTTTATAAAATTTTTATAATTTCCATCTTTATAGTCATATTCCATCCCTTCATCATATCAACTCTTATTTTTGTACATATATAAGTTTTTCTTTCTTTAAAATTTTGGGAGGCACTTTCTTCTAACAGACCAAAATACACCCAAAATCTAGTGTGTGGCACTGATCTATGCACCAGCCTGATCATATTTGATCATATTCTGGTATTTTTTTTGTTTTGTTCTGTTTTTGTTTGTTTTTATCTTTTTCTTTTTCTTTTTCTTTTTTCTTTTTCTTTTTTCTTTCTTTCCCTTTCTTTTCCCCTGGCTTCAGGTCTTTTCTGATTTGTTTAGAGTATATTTTCTGGGGATGTTGTTACCCTGTTAGCATTTTGTTCTCTCATTAATCTATTCTCCTCTGGACAAAATGACAAGATGCAAAAAATCACCTCAGAAAAAAGAACAAGAGGTAGTACCGACTGCCAGGGACCTACTCAATACGGACATTAGTACGATGTTGGATCTAGAGTTCAGAATCATCACTTTAAAGATACTAGCTGGCCTTGAAAAAAGCATGGAAGTTATTAGAGAAACCCTTTCTTGAGAAATAAAAGAACTAAAATCTAACCAAGTCGAAATCAAAAAGGCTATTAATGAGGTGCAATCAAAAATGGGGGCGCTAACTGCTAGGATAAATGAGGCAGAAGAGAGAATCAGTGGTATACAGACCAAATGATGGAGAATAAAGAAGCTGGGGAAAAGAGAGATAAACAACTACTGGATCACGAGGGCAGAATTCGAGAGATAAGCGATACCATAAGATGAAACAACATTAGAATAATTGGGATCCCAGAAGAAGAAGAAGAAAGAGAGAGAGAGGCAGAAGGTATATTGGAGCAAATTATAGCAGAGAACTTCCCTAATTTGGGAAAGGAAACAGGCATCAAAATCCAGGAAGCACAGAGAACCCCTCTCAAAATCAATAAAAATAGGTAAACACCCAACATCTAATAGTAAAACTTATGAGTCTCAGAGACAAAGAGAAAATCCTGAAAGCAGCTCGGGAGAAGAGATATGTAACCTACAATGGTAGAAACATTAGATTGTCAACAGACCTATCCACAGAGACCTGGCAGGCCAGAAAGGACTGGCATGATATATTCAGAGCACTAAACAAGAAAAATATGCAGCCAAGAATACTATATCCAGCTAGGCTGTCATTGAAAATAGAAGGAGAGATAAAAAGCTTCCAGGACAAACAAAAACTAAAGGAATTTGCAAACACAAAACCAGGCCTACAAGAAATATTTAAAGGAGTCCTCTAAGCAAAGAGAGAGCCTAAAAGCAACATAGACCAGAAAGGAACACAGACAATATACAGTAACAGTCACCTTACAGGCAATACAATGGCACTAAATTCATATCTTTCAATAGTTACCCTGAATGTAAATGGGCTAAATGCCCCAATCAAAAGACACAGGCTATCAGATTGGATAAAAGAACAAGACCCATCGATATGCTGTCTGCAAGAGACGCATTTTAGACCCAAAGTCACCTCCAGATTGAAAGTGAGGGGGTGGAAAACCATTTACCATGCTAATGGACACCAAAAGAAAGCTGGGGTGGTAATCCTTATATCAGACAAATTAGATTTTAAACCAAAGACCTTAAAATAAGAGATGAGGAAGGACACTATATCATACTTAAAGGGTCTATCCAACAAGAGGATCTAACAATTGTAAATATCTATGCCCCTAACATGGGAGCAGCCAATTATATAAGCCAATTAATAACAAAAGCAAAGAAACACATTGACAACAATACAATAACAGTGGGGGACTTTAACACCCCCCTCACTGAAATGGACAGATCATCTAAGCAAAAGATCAACAAGGAAATAAAGACTTTAAATGACACACTGGACCAAATGGACTTCACAAACATATTCAGAACATTCCATCCCAAAGCAACGGAATACACATTCTTCTCTAGTGCACATGGAACATTCTCCAGAATCGATCACATCCTAGGTCATAAATCAGGTCTCAAACAGTACCAAAAGATTGGGATCATTCCCTGCCTATTTTCAGACCACAATGCTTTGAAACTAGAACTCGATCACAAGAGGAAAGTCGGAAAGAACTCAAATACATGGAGGCTAAAGAGCATCCTACTAAAGAATGAATGGGTCAACCAGGAAATTAAAGAAGAATTCTAAAAATTCATGGAAACAAATGAAAATGAAAACACAACTGTTCAAAATCTTTGGGATGCAGCAAAGGCGGTCCTAAGAGGGAAGTATATAGCAATACAAGCCTTTCTCAAGAAACAAGGAAGGTCTCAAATACACAACCTAACCCTACACCTAAAGGAGCTGGAGAAAGAACAGCAAATAAAGCCTAAACCCAGCAGGAGAAGAGAAATAATAAAGATCAGAGCAGAAATCAATGAAATAGAAACCAAAAGAACAGAACAGATCAACGAAACTAGGAGCTGGTTATTCGAAAGAATTAACAAGATTGATAAACCCCTGGCCAGACTTATCAAAAAAAAAAAAGAGAAATGACCCAAATCAACAAAATCATGAATGAAAGAGGAGAGATCACAACCAACACCAAAGAAATACAAACAATTAAAAGAACATATTATGAGCAACTCTATGCCAGCAAATTAGATAACCTGGAAGAACTGGATGCATTCCTAAAGATGTATCAACTACCAAAACTGAACCAGGAAGAAATAGAAAACCTGAACAGACCCATAACCACTAAGGAAATTGAAGCAGTCATCAAAAATCTCCCAACAAACAAGAGCCCAGGGCCAGATGGCTTCCCAGGCGAATTCTACCAAACATTTAAAGAAGAATTAATACCTATTCTTCTGAAACTGTTCCAAAAAATAGAAATGGAAGGAAAACTTCCAAACTCGTTTTAGGAGGCCACCATTACCTTGATCCCAAAACCAGACAAAGACCCCATCAAAAAGGAGAATTACAGACCAATATCCTTGATGAACATGGATGCAAAAATTCTCACCAAAATATTAGCCAATAGGATCCAACAGTACATTAAAAGGATTATTCACCACGACCAAGTGGGATTTATTCCTGGGCTGCAAGGTTGGTTCAACATCCACAAATCAATCAATGTGATACAATACATTAACAAAAGAAAGAACAAGAATCATATGAGCCTCTCAATAGATGCAGAAAAAGCATTTGACAAAGTACAGCATCCTTTCTTGATCAAAAGTCTTCAGAGTATAGGAATAGAGTGTACATACCTCAATATCATAAAAGCTATCTATGAAAAACCTACAGCGAATATCATTCTCAATGGGGAAAAACTGAGAGCTTTCCCCCTAAGGTCAGGAATGTGGCAGGGATGTACACTATCAACACTGCTATTCAATATAGTATTAGAAGTCCTAGCCACAGCAATCAGACAACAGAAAGAAATAAAAGGCATCCAAATCGGCAAAGAAGAAGTCAAACTCTCACTCTTTGCAGATGATATGATACTTTATATGGAAAACCCAAAAGACTCCACCCCAAAACTGCTAGAACTCATACAGGAATTCAGTAAAGTGGCAGGATATAAAATCAATGCACACAAATCAGTGGCATTCCTATACACCAACAACAAGACAGAAGAAAGAGAAATTAAGGAGTCAATCCCATTTACAAGTGCACCCAAAACCATAAGATACCTAGGAATAAATCTAACCAAAGAGGCAAAGAATCTGTACTCAGAAAACTATAAAATACTCATGAAAGAAATTGAGGAAGACACAAAGAATTAGAAAAACGTTCCATGCTCATGGATTGGAAGAACAAATATTGTGAAGATGTCAATGCTACCTAGAGCAATCTACACATTCAATGTAATCCCCATCAAAACACCATCCACTTTTTTCAAAGAAATGGAATAAATAATCCTAAAATTTGTATGGAACCAGAAAAGACCCCAAACAGCCAGAGGAATGTTGAAAAAGAAAAGCAAAGCTGGCGGCATCACAATTCCGGACTTCCAGCTCTATTACAAAGCTGTCATCATCAACACAGTATGGGACTGGCACAAAAACAGACACATAGATCAATGGAACAGAATAGAGAGCCCAGAAATGGACCCTCAACTCTATGGTCAACTCATCTTCGACAAAGCAGGAAAGAATGTCCAATGGAAAAAAGACAGTCTCTTCAACAAATGGTGTTGGGAAAATTGGACAGCCACGTGCAGAAGAATGAAACTGGACCATTTCCTTACACCACACACAAAAATAGACTCCAAATGGTTGAAAGACCTAAATGTGAGACAGGAGTCCATCAAAATTCTTGAGGAGAACACAGGCAGCAACCTCTTTGACCTCAGCCACAGCACCTTCTTCCTAGAAACATCGTCAAAGGCAAGGGAAGCAAGGGCAAAAATGAACTATTGGGACTTCATCAATATAAAAAGCTTTTGCACAGCAAAAGAAACAGTCAACAAAACCAAGAGACAACCGACAGGATGGCAGAAGATATTTGCAAATGACATATCAGATAAAGGGCTAGTATCCAAAATCTATAAAGAACTTATCAAACTCAATACCCAAAGAACAAAGAATCCAATCAAGAAATGGGCAGAAGACATGAACAGACATTTTTCCAAAGAAGACATCCAAATGGCCAACAGACACATGAAAAAGTGCTCAACATCGCTCGGCATCAGGGAAATCCAAATCAAAACCTCAATGAGATACCACCTCACACCAGTCAGAATGGCTAAAATTAACAAGTCAGGAAACGACAGATGTTGGAGGGGATGCGGAGAAAGGGGAACCCTCCTAGCGTGTTGGTGGGAATGCAAGCTGGTGCAGCCACTCTGGAAAACAGTATGGAGATTCCTCAAAAAGTTGAAAATAGAGCTACCATACGATCCAGCAATTGCACTACTGGGTATTTACCCCAAAGATACAAATGTAGGGATCCAAAGGGGTACGTGCATCCCGATGTTTATAGCAGCAATGTCCACAATAGCCAAACTGTGGAAATAGCCAAGATGTCCATCGACAGATGAATGGATAAAGAAGAAGTGGTACATATATACAATGGAATATTATGCAGCCATCAAAAAGAATGAGATCTTGCCATTTGCAATGACGTGGATGGAACTGGATGGTGTTATGCTGAGCGAAATAAGTCAATCAGAGAAAGACATGTATCATATGACCTCACTGATATGAGGAATTCTTAATCTCAGGAAACAAACTGAGGTTTGTTGGAGTGGGGGGTGGGGTGGGAGGGATGGGGTGGCTGGGTGATAGACACTGGGGAGGGCATGTGCCATGGTGAGCGTTGTGAATTGTGCAAGACTGTTGAATCACAGATCTGTACCTCTGAAACAAATAATGCAATATATGTTAAGAAAAAAAAGAAGAAGATAGCAGGAGGGGAAGAATGAAGGGGGGGAACCAGAGGGGGAGACGAACCATGAGAGACAATGGACTCTGAAAAACAAACTGAGGTTTCTAGAGGGGAGGGGGGTGGGAGGATGGGTTAGCCTGGTGATGGGTATTAAAGAGGGCACATTCTGCATGGAGCACTGGGTGTTATACACAAACAATGAATCATGGAACACTACATCAAAAACTAATGATGTAATGTATGGTGATTAACATAACAATAAAAAATTTTAAAAAAGAATAAAAAAACTAATGATGTAATGTATGGTGATTAACATAACATAATAAAAAATAAATAAAAAATAAAAGCAATTATCTCTCAATATGAGATTACAGAAAACTTTTTTTCCTTAATACACTTTTCTGAATTTTAAAATATCCTACAGAAAGCTTGTGTTACTTTTATTTTTTTAAGATTTTATTTATTTGAGAGAGAGAGAGAAAGAGCACGTAAGCACAAGTCGGGGGGAGGGGCAGAGGGAGAAGCAGATTCCCAGCTGAGCAGGGAGCCTTATGCAGGGCTCAATCCCAGGACACCTAGATCATGACCTGACCTGAAGGCAGATGCCTAACCAACCGAGGCACCCGGGTGCCCCAAAGGTTTGTGTTGCTTTTAAAATCAGAAAAGCAATGTTACTTTTAAAGAAGCTTTATGAGAAAATGAGTATTCTGTGTTTTGATGGAAAGAAAAGTCGGGATGCTATCAAGTTCCCTTGACAGTGATCATAGGTTTTTCCCTGAGAGGCCCTGGATAGGGTAACAAGCAGGCTCTGCCTTCTCCAGCACAAATCAGGTCACCTGGGTGGCGCAGGACCTCCTAGGAAGACCTTGTTCAAAGCTGTTCTCCCCGTGACACTGGGATAACAGAGGCGGGACTCTGGCAGCTCCCAGACCCGCTGCGATGGAATACCTCTCTAATCCAACATCTCAGGATTATTTTCAGCACTTCCCATGGCAGCCACAGGTGAGCACTGAACTGAAAATCACCAAGGCCAACTGACGCAAAGGTGCTGGCCTAACCAGTGTGAAAAGAAGTCAACTTGTTCTCCCCTGAAAAATTGGGAGCTTGAAGAAATCATGGAGATCACCTGGGCCATCCCTCATTTTACAGGGAAAGAACTGAAGAGCACGGTGATGAAGTGACTTTTGGAATGTTTCTTAAACCATCTGAACCTTGGCTTCCTCATCTGTCCAAAATATGATTAAGACGGGCCTTAATGTACCCATCTTACTGTTCACTCATCTCAGCAACCCAAAGAGACATAAACCCAAAGGCCTTAAGAAGAATGTTGATCTTATGTGATAGAAAGCAAAGGGAAGGGGTGTGCCATAGGCAGGGCACCCAGACAGACTTCTTAAAACTCTCTTGCATCTCTCTCATTAAAGCCCGCTGCCTGACTGAATTTGTTGCAATTCACCTTTTTCCCACCTCAAAATCCCACCCCATCTGGCTTTTCTCCACCCTGGCCAGCTTTTCCTCCCCACTCAGATGTTTCCCCAGGAATGTTCTCTTGTGCAACTCAACGAGACCTCTTCAGATTCTCCCTCCACATCTCAACGCATCAGCACAACCAAGGGCCAATTCCTGACAAAGCAATCAAAACAAAACAAAGGATTTTAAACATGTATAATTTATAGGTTTTTCTTTTATCCTTCACATATGTAACAGGTGTTAAAGATACCTACTTCACAGAGTTGTCTGTGAGAAATAAATAAGGTAACTTGCGCTAAGTGCAGCGCTTAACACATCATGGATGCTCAGTAACGGCAGCTTGCTTCCCTCTGCCCTAGACACAAGAGGCTTGGCCAGTAAGTCCAACTACAGAAAAAGTAACTGAATGTTGGCAACACTAAAGGCAGTTCTGTTTCCCTTAAGGAGTGGTCCTAAGCAAAACTGCAATGTAATTTTAGCATTCTTACAACCAAACACCTCACCATTCCATCTTTACCTATTTGTTTCCTCCCTGGCCCTTACCCATTTTCCCAATCTTTTGCCCTATTTTCTTAAGGCCTCGGTAGAAAAGCCAGCAAGTAGAACTGATGAGGTGGCCCCAGAGACAACCTCAGGGCTCAATCCCTGACTTTAACCCAGCCTCCCTGTCTATAAACTCTCATACACCCATATACATCTTCACAGCGCTCACCACAACCATAATCCACTGTTTGTATAATTACTTGTCTCTTCTGACAGGGTATGAATGCCAGGAAGATGAGAACCATGCTGTCTTATTATTTGCTATATCCCATGATTATGTGCTATCATGGTATATGGTGAAGGAAGGAAGGAAGGGAGGGAGGAGAGGAGGTAAGGAAGGAAAGAAGAAGGGAGGGAGAATGCACAGTAATCTCTCAAAGAGACCATTCCACCCCCAAAAAATTCAAACCCACTTTGCCTTATGTCCTGCTCCTGACCTTCCAAGACACTTCCTGGACAATCAAAGGGCCACTGATAAGAGCCTACTACATCTATCCCACCCTCCCACCTTGTTCTCTTCCAACTCCTTCCAACATTTTTTTTTTTTTTTTTTTTTTTTGGTACTGCACTGCTATCTTTACAGATGTAGGAGGTAGGGGGGCATTATAGCAAACGAATTTAGAATCAACTTGAGGAATCCTGTATTTGAGTCCTTTGACTGCCCTGCCTTGTTGCTTAGCCAACCTCTCTAGTGGCTCTGCCTTCCTCTATGAACTTCCCTTTTAGAATCTCTTACCCATCTCCCACCTCCCCCCACCCCCGCTCCCCACGAATTTCTATCCCTTCCTTTATGCAAAAAAATTCATCTCTCCTCAGTCTCTGAGGCCTAAACTTTATTGGGGGAGAGTGGAAAGATACCTACTTCACAGAGTTGTCTATGAGAAATAAAGTATATCCAAGAGTATGCCAAAGCTTTGAAATCACAGCTTGCAGGGGCTTAAAGCAATGAGGAGGCCAAGAAAGCATCTATGTTTCTGGTCTCAGTTACTCATATTTTCTTCCTTTGCTCGCCTGGCCCTTACTCTTCTTTTAATGACCCCTATTATGTGAATATCTTTCCCTCTTATCAGAGTCAGAACCCTTTTTTAAAATTTTCCTTTTACCTATACACAAATGTGGCTTTCCATAAATGCACAGATGTGAGCATTCTAGGGCTGTATTTTTAGTGCAGTGTTTTAAATTTTTCTTTCCCTATTTTGCTTGGTTTTCTCTCTCCCACCTTCCCTCATTGTTATTCATGTTAACTACCTGGGTTATTTATCTTTCTACATTTCTCTTCATGCTTATATAATTGTATATGAACATCTGTATATATGCAAACATATTGCAGGGACCACATTTTTGTTTTATAAGAATGAGATAATATTTTACAGACTTTTCTCTATCTTGCTTTTCCTCATGCAATAACAACTCATGGAAATTCCTTCTAATCACCTGGTTTGGGCCCAATTCTTTTTTGTGATGAGATGAATGTTCCATCATTTATTCACCATGTTCCTATTGAAAGGCATTCATTCTCTCCCAATTTTTACCCAGTTGTAATAAACATCCTTGAACATATATTAACTCCTGGTGCTTCTCCTTCAGTTTCTCAGAAATAAGACTTCCTAGGTTGACGAATATATGTATTTTTACTTTTAATAGCTATTGCTAGTTTATTTTCCCAAAAAACCCAAAGCCCTGTAACAATGCACATTTCCATCAACAGAGTGTGAGGATACTCTTCCCCTCCTGCCCACAAGCCATGGCTGAAACTCTTAAAGTTTCAGCATTCTCTGAGGTGTAAGGCTAGCTCCCTGTTGATTTAACTTGCATTTCCTCAGACTCTAATCAGTTTGAGCATCTTTATTTTTCACAAATTGCCTCTGAATACCTTTTGCCCACTTTCCCATTAAGTGTTTATCTCCTTGTCAATCTGTAAGAGTTCTTTTTACAGTAGCCTTCTACTCATCCTCTACATTACAAATATTTTTCCAAATCCATTTTTTGTTTATAGTATCTTTTTCCACACAAAGCCTTTTTGTTTTTCAATTTTCCATAGTCTTTTTTTCTTTTTTATAACTTCTGAATGTTCAGTCTTGTTTAAAAACCCCTCACCTCTGGAAAAGATTGTGGAGGAGTAGGGGACCCTATTCCAACCCGTCCCCAGAATTGAGCAGGATATCTACCAGACCACTCTGAACACCCATGAAATCAGCCTGAGATGTAAGAAGATAGATCTCCATCTCTACAAACAGAATATCTGTTTCGAGGCAGTTGGTTTTGAAGTATGAAGTGGGAAGCCGTGATTCCACGGGCAAATATCAGAGGATAAACGGAAAGGGGAGGTAGCCTAGCCATGGGGATCCTACACCACCGGTGAGTGATAGCCTCCCGTGCTGGGGACGGGGCACAGACTCGCAGACAGGTAGCGGTGGGGAAAGGACTTTAGGGCAGCCTCCCAGACAGAAACTAGAGCAGTGGTGCCAGGTGTGAGAACTGGGAACAGCTGGTGGTTTTAGAAGCACAAAGGGCAGAGACGTGTCCCGACCTGGAGATGAGGACTGAGAGCCCTGCTGAGGGGCGCACAATGCAGGACACTGCAGTTTATAGAAGCACAGACAGAAAAGGAGATAGTGTGGCCTGGAGAGCTCACTGAAGAACAGACTGTGATCTCTCCGCTCTGAGGCAGAGGATTGGAAACAATCTCTTCTGCTCTGACTCTCGGAAGGGATGCGGAAAGCTGCCAGAGAACAAAAGCCCCCCAAAAAACGGTTTTCACTAAGCCCATACCCCGCCACAAGGAGCAGGGCAACTCTGCCCAAACAGGGTTGCCTGAGTAACAGCGCAGCAGGCCCCTCCCCCAGAAGACAGGCTGGGAAAACAAGGGGCCAGCAACCCTAAGGTCCCAAGAAAACAGGTGCATCTTGCTTGGGCTGTGGTCAATAATTTGGACTGTATACACTCCTTCAACCACCCCTCAACAGAATGACTAGGAAAATAGTAAAGACTCAGAGACTCAGAGACTATGACTTATGCCACAGATTTACAAATGGATTCAGATATAACCAAGATATCAGAGATGGAATTCAGGCTAGCAATTGTGAAGACAATAGCTAGAATGGAGAAATCCATTAACAGCAAAATACAGTCTCTAATGGCAGAAATGCAAGCTGAATGGCAGAACTTAAAAATGCTATCAATGCGATCCAATCTAATCTAGATAATCTAACAGCTAGAGTAAGCGAGGCAGAAGAACGAATTAGTGATCTAGAGGACCAATTAATAGACAAGAAGGGAAAAGAGGAGGCCAGAGAAAAACTCAAAATCCATGAAAATAGAATCAGAGAAATAAGTGACACCATGAAACGTTCCAATGTCAGAATTATTGGGATCCCTGAGGGGGTGGAGAGAGAGGACTCGAAGATATATTTGAGCAAATCGTAGCTGAAAACTTCCATAATCTGGGGAATGAAACAAACATTCACGTCCTAGAGGCAGAGAGGACCCCTCCCAACATCAAGGAAAACAGGCCACCATCCCGGCATGTAATAGTAAAACTGGCAAATCTTAGAACCAAGGAAACTATCTTAAGGGCACTTAGGGGGAAGAGATTCCTCACGTACAGAGGGAGGAACATCAGAACAACCTCAGAGACCTGGCAAGCCAGAAAGGCCTGGCAAGACATAGTCAGGGTACTAAATGAGAAGAACATGCAGCCAAGAATACTTTATCCGGCATGGCTGTGATTTAGAATGGATGGAGAGATGCAAAGCTTCCAAGACCAACAGAAACTGAAAGAATATGTGACCACTAAGCCGGCCCTGCAAGAAATATTAAGGGGGGTTCTATAAAAGGAGGAAGACCTCAAGAGTGATATAGAACAGAAATTTACAGGAACAGTCTATAAAAACAAGGTCTTCAAGGCAACACGATGACAATAAATTCATATCTTTCAGTAATCACTTTCAACCTAAACGGCCTAAATGCTCCCATAAAACGGCACAGGGTTGCAGATTGGATAAAAAGACAGGACCCATCCATATGCTGTCTAGAGGAGACTCATTTGAACCTAAAAATACCTCCAGACTGAAAGTGAAGGGTTGGAGATCCATCTTCCATGCCAACGGACCAAAAAGGAAGCTGGGGTAGCAATTCTATATCAGACAAATTAGATTTTAAACTGAAGATGGTAGTTAGAGACACAGAAGGACACTATAGCATTCTTAAAGGGTCTATCCAACAAGATCGAACAGTTGTAAATAGCTACACCCCCAACATGGGAGCAGCCATCTACATAAGACAACTGTTAACCAAAATAAAGTCATATTGATAACAATACATTGATTGTAGGAGACCTCAATACTCCACTCTCAGCAATAGATCATCTAAGCAGAAAATCAACAAAGGAACAAGAGCTTTGAATGACACACTGGACCAGATGGACCTCATAGATATATACAGAACACACC
The DNA here is from genome assembly GCF_004348235.1 of Phoca vitulina. Classification (NCBI taxonomy): domain Eukaryota; kingdom Metazoa; phylum Chordata; class Mammalia; order Carnivora; family Phocidae; genus Phoca; species Phoca vitulina. Next base: position 54,701,867 of record NW_022589706.1, read on the forward strand.
ACTCTAAAACAGAATACTCATTCTTCTCGAGCACACATGGAGCTTTCTCCAGAATAGACCACAGACTGGGTTACAAATCAGGTCTCAACTGATACCAAAAGATTGAGATTATTCCCTGCATATTCTCAGACCATAATGCTTTAAAACTGGAACTCAACCACAAGAAAAAATTTGGAAGAAAGTCAAACACTTGGAAGCTAAAGACCACTCTGCTCAAGAATGTTTGGGTCAACCAGGAAATCAAAGAAGAACTTAAACAATTCATGGAAACCAATGAGAACGAAAACACATCAGTCCAAAAACTATGGGATACTGCAAAGGCGGTCCTAAGGGGGAAATATATAGCCATCCAAGCCTCACTCAAAAAAATAGAAAAATCCCAAATTCACCAACTAACTTTACACCTTAAAGAACTAGAGAAAAAGCAACAAATGATGCCTAAGCCACACATTAGAAGAGAAATAATTAAGATTAGAGCAGAGATCAATGAATTAGAAACCAGAAACACAGTAGATCAGATCAACGAAACTAGAAGCCGGTTCTTTGAAAGAATTAATAAGATCGATAAGCCACTGGTCAGACTTACCCAAAAGAAAAGAGAAAGGACCAAATTAGTAAAATTATGAATGAAAGGGGAGAGATCATGACTAATGCCAAGGAAATAGAGACAATTATTAGAAATTATTATCAACAACTATATGCCAATAAATTGAGCAACGTGGATGAAATGGATGCCTTTCTGGAAACCTATAAACTCCCAAGACTGAAACAGGAAGAAATTGACAACCTGAATAGGCCAACAACCAGTAACAAGATTGAAGCGGTGATCAAAAACCTCCCAAAAAACAAGAGTCCAGGGCCTGATGGCTTCCCTGGGGAATTCTGCCAAACATTCAAAGAAGAAATAATACCTGTTCTCCTGAAGCTGTTTCAAAAAACAGAAACACAAGGACAGATTCCAGACTCATTCTATGAGGCCAGCATTACTTTAATCCCCAAACCAGGCAAAGACCCCATCAAAAAGGAGAATTTCAGACCGATGTTCCTGATGAATATGGATTCCAAAATTCTCAACAAAATCCTAGCTAATAGGATCCAACAATACATTAAAAGGATCATCCACCATGACCAAGTGGATCGCTGGGATGCAAGGGTGGTTCAACATTCGCAAATCAATCAATGTGATAGAACACATTAATAAGAGGAGAGAGAACCATATGGTCCTCTCAATTGATGCAGAAAAAGCATTTGACAAAATACAGCATCCTTTCCTGATTAAAACTCTTCAGAATATAGGGATAGAGGGAACATTCCTAAAGTTCATAAAATCCATCTATGAAAAAGCCACAGCAAATATCATCCTCAGTGGGGAAAAGCTGAGAGCCTTTCCCTTAAGATCAGGAACACGACAAGGATGCCCACTCTCACCATTATTGTTCAACATAGTACTAGAAGTCCTAGCAACAGCAATCAGACAACAAAAAGAAATAGAAGGTATTCAAATTGGCAAAGAAGAAGTCAAACTCTCTCTCTTCACAGATGACATGATACTTTCTGTGGAAAATCCCAAAGACTCCACCCCCAAATTACTAGAACTCATACAGCAATTCAGTAATGTGGCAGGATACAAAATCAATGCACAGAAATCAGTTGCTTTCTTATGCACTAACAATGCAAATGTAGAAAGAGAAATTAGAGAAACGATTCCATTTACAATAGCACCAAAAACCATAGATACCTTGGAATAAACCTAACCAAAGATGTAAAGGATCTATACTCTAGGAACTACAGAACACTCATGAAAGAAATTGAAGAAGACACACAAAGATGGAAAAACATTCCATGCTCGTGGATCGGAAGAATAAACATTGTTAAAATGTGTCGGCTACCCAGAGCAATCTATACCTTTGATGCCATCCCGATCAAAATTCCAATGACATTTTTCAAAGTGCTGGAACAAACAATCCTGAAATTTGTATGGAATCAGAAAAGACCCCGAATCGCCAAGGAAACGTTGAAAAAGAAAAACAAAGCTGGGCGCATCACGTTGCCCGATTTCAAGCTATATTACAAAGCAGTGATCATCAAGACAGCATGGTACTGTCACAAAAATAGACATATAGACCAATGGAACAGACTAGAGAGCCCAGATATGGACCCTCAACTCTATGGTCAAATAATCTTCGACAAAACAGGAAAAAATATGCAATGGAAAAAAGACAGTCTCTTCAATATATGGTGCTGGGAAAATTGGACAGCTATATACAGAAGAATGAAACTCGACCATTCTCTAACACCATACACAAAGATAAATTCAAAATGGATGAAAGACCTCAATGTGAGCCAGGAATCCATCAACATCCTAGAGGAGAACATAGGCAGTAACCTCTTTGACATGGGCCACAGCAACTTCTTTCAAGATACATCTCCAAAGGCTAGTGAAACAAAAGCAAAAATGAACTTTTGGGACTTCATCAAGATAAAAAGCTTCTGCACAGCAAAGGAAACAGTCAACAAAACAAAGAGGCAACCCACAGAATGGGAGAAGATATTTGCAAATGACACTACAGATAAAGGGCTGGTATCCAAGATCTATAAAGAACTTCTCAAGCTTAACACCCAAAAAACAAATAATCAAGTCTAAAAATGGGCAGAAGACATGAACAGACACTTCTCCAAAGAAGACACACAAATGGCTAACAGACACATGTAAAAATGCTCGACATCATTAGCCATCAGGGAAATTCAAATCAAAACCACACTGAGATACCACCTTACCCCAATTAGAATGGCAAAAATTGACAGGGCAAAAAACAACAAATGTTGGAGAGGTTGTGGAGAAAGGGGCACCCTCTTACACTGTTGGTGGGAATGCAAGTTGGTACAGCCACTTTGGAAAGTAGTGTGGAGGTGCCTCAAAAAATTAAAAATAGAGCTACCCTATGACCCGGCAATTGCACTCCTGGGTATTTACCCCAAAGACACAGATGTAGTGAAAAGAAGGGCCATATGCACCCCAATGTTCACTGCAGCAGTGTCCACAATAGCCAAACTGTGGAAAGAGCCGAGATGCCCTTCAACAGAGGAATGGATAAAGAAGATGTGGTCCGTATATACAATGGAATGTTACTCAGCCATCAGAAAGGATGAATACCCAACTTTTACATCAACATGGATGGGACTGGAGGAGATTATGCTACGTGAAATAAGCAGAGAAAGTCAATTATCATATGGTTTCACTTATTTGTGGAACATAAGGAATAGCATGGAGGACATTAGGAGAAGGAAGGGAAAAATGAATGGGGGGAAATCGGAGGGAGAGATGAAGCATGAGAGACTATGGACTCTGAGAAATAAACTGAGGGTTGTAGAGGGGAGGGAAGTGGGAGGATGGGTTAGCCCGGTGATGGGTATTAAGGAGGGCACTAAACTCCTCACCTCTAGAATGTACAGGTAGTTATCTCTTGGATTTTCTTACAGGTACTTTTTAAAATTGCTTTATTATCTACAAGTAAAATTTTAATCTATATGATATTAAGAAAAATCATCCAAAACTTGAAAATACAGCAAAAGAAGGATTGCATGACAATGAAAGTTGTCACACTAGTATGCTGTCTAACAGACCCATTAAAGGGTTATTTCATTTTCTCTGTCCTACAGATGAGGAGATGTACCAGTTTTGATTTGCTATTTACCACTTATTAGGACCCAGGCTCTATGACTTTTCATGTTGATTCAGTTTTTTTTCTGAGATGCAAATTATTTCTGTTCAATAGAGAAAAAAGAGTTGCGGTTTTATCTCCCTATAGGACAGGAACCAGTTTTGTCTCTGAGTAAGCCTGTTCCAGCCTGCCTCTCCTGACTAACTGTATAAATGTGTTCTCCAAATGCTCTTTGAACTGGTTTTACTGTCCTGCCAGTTCCCTCACTCAAGAGTTACATAAATCTTTGACTTGTGTTCAATTTATATTCATACGAGAGTCATGATTTTAACTTTTTAAAAATTATACTTTGACACTAGAATGTACTTTTGTATATAACGTGAGAGAGGTTTAATTTTGTTTTCCTCCACATAAATGGCCAAGTTGTGCCAACTCTAAAAAAATCTATCCTTTTTCCCCTCTACATAGCAATACGTACTTAATTTTGCCATGCCTAGAATAAAACTTGGTATATAGTAGGCATGCAATAAATATGTTTTCGGTGAACACTGCATATTCTCATGTGTGTTGGGTTCTACTTGATTTTCTATTCAGTTCTTCTAAGCTATTAGTCTATTCTTTTGTCAATACCATTGATTTGCTTACTATGGTGTGATAGTATGTTCTGATACTTGAGAAGACGGCCACTTTGGGTTAATTTTCTTTTTCAAAATTTCTACTCTATTCATGAGTATTTACCATTCCATATAAACTCTAAGATCATTTTATCCAACTCTAAAAAAAAAAAAAAAAAACCTTTTTGGAATTTTATGGAGAATTGTAGATTCATCTATTAATTTTGATAAAATTGATACTTTGTTATTTTAAGCCCTTCTATCCTAAAACATGGTGTATCCTTCTATTTACCCAGCTCTTACTTTCTGGCCTTCAATAACAATTTTATGGTCTTCTTTATATAGGTCCTGTATCTTGTTATATTTATTGTTAAGCATTTTTAAAATACGGTTGCTGTCAAACATGGGACATTTTTTCCCATTTCCATGTTTAGGTGATCTTGGCTAGAACAGAGAAAACTATTGATTTTTACATCTTTATCTTGTGTACAAATGCCTTACTAAATTCTCATTATTTAAATAGTTCATCTAGGGCGCCTGGGTGGCTCAGTTGGTTAAGCGACTGCCTTCGGCTCAGGTCATGATCCTGGAGTCCCAGGATCGAGTCCCACATCGGGCTCCCTGCTCAGCAGGGAGTCTGCTTCTCCCTCTGACCCTCCTCCTTCTCATGCTCTCTGTCTCTCATTGTCTCTCTCGCAAATAAATAAAATCTTAAAAAAAAAAAAAATTAAAAAAAAAAAGAAAAAGAATAAATAAATAAATAAATAAATAAATAGTTCATCTGACTTCACATTAGTGCGATCTTTCTCTGGCCCCAAAGTGCTTTCAGAGTAAAAATAAAGAGCCCACATGATATCTCTTCTATCTATAAGCATTTACTTCACTTGACAACTTTCAAAATACTCATTTTTTTTTCTTAATAAACATGCATGTTTTTGTCTACGTGTAAGTTCTGCTCAAGAGAAAAAGAAGAGTCCTATAGGAACGCTATCCATGAGGAGACTGTATAAATGTAAAAGGCTCTAAACATATACCAGGTCTGGAAAAAATAAAATCCAAAGAGGCATGAGGCAGTGAAAAAATCAATTAGAATCAGTTAAGGGAAAATGCTAGTCATCAGGACTAAGAGATAATATGGAATTGGAAAACATTAGTAGCAAAGTAAAAAGAGGATCTGGGAGCAGATTAGGATGGGGAACAAGAAATACATCAGAAAAAGATTTTCAGGCCTAAGCTGTGACCCTGGCAAGGATACCCATGGGCTATGTTTATCTGGTGTTGGAAACCTATACAAAACCAAGGATCCAAGCACTCTCTGAGTCACTGCACACATTTTTTAAAAAGAAAGTGGCTCTATGTAGACACTTTCAGAAAAGCATATTCAAATTAGTAAACGCCTTTTTTAGTATTCTTTGCTTAATCTAGATACCTCATTTGTAATATTCGTGGCTGTTAATTCTAGGCGTTTTTTTGGTAGTTCTTTTTCCCTATGGCTTTTAAAATAAACTGAAAAGGGAAATCTGGTTATCATCCTTTTCATGAATAATATACCAGTACTTGGTTTTGTGCAATTTAATCATACCACTTTTTTTAGTCTATAAAATCAACCACTTTCTGAATTCAAAATAATTGTCTTTTATATAGGAAAAAGATCAACCAAGGGCACATATGTTTTTCAAATCCATTTGTTCTTCATGTTAACAATGTTAAAAGAGGTATTTCCAGCTAGCCCATACTTGTTCTAAATGTCATGAGTGACAGGCTTTTACCTTAGAGGAAATATCTTCATTTGCCATCATCTGAGTCAACACTGTTGCAAGGTACATTTGATCAGGCTAATGTAACACCAGACTCCTTCAGTTTGGATAAATAGAAGACGAGTGAAAAATACACTGAGATCATTTTTCATGGGGCCAAGAAAAGAAACTCTGCAGACAGAACAGCTGTATTCTCTTTGTGCTTTAAAAAAGGACAAAGGGAACAACAGTCACTGCTTTTTAGGCTTAAAGCCATGGTTATCTGACTTTACCTTCCTTCACCGCCCATCACTTCATGCCGAAAGACTGACACACCTCCTTTTGTTGTCAGAGGTGCAGACATCTCCCCTGAAAGCCAGTGTCTCTGTGGTACTGCTCTATACCCTTCTTTTCTTTACTTTTCTTTTTTTAAAGATTTTATGTATTCATTTGAGATACAGAGATACAGAGAGAGAGCATGAGCAGGGGGAGAGGCAGAGGCAGAGGGAGAAGCAGGCTACCCGTTGAGCCAGGAGCCCGATGCGGTGCTCGATCCCAGGACCCTGGGATCATGACCTGAGCCGAAGGCAGATGCTTAACCACCCAGGTGCCCTACACCCTTCTTTTCATTCTCTTACCTTTCACTTACCAACCCACCCACTGGGACACAGTATTTTCTGCTCTGGTCTCCACGCGCCTGGGCTGCTCCACAGGCAAATAACTTTCAAACTTTTCTGAGAGGGACCCACAATCAAAACCATTTTTTTAATTTACAACCCAGGACCTAAATAAACACAAAATAACTAAAATAAAAATGCTAAGGAACAATACTTACCTTGACAAGGTATGATGTACTCTAATATTTTCTCTTCTATCTTATCCTATTTCTATTTTTTAAAATACTGGCCAAGACTCACCAAAGCAAAATTTCAGAATCCAGGAGTGAGCCACAGACTTCCGTTTGAAGAGAACTGCCTTCATCTGTGCATGAGGAGTAACACAGCCACAGCACCCACGTGTTTCCAAAGAGAGCAGGAAGGTGACACCCCAACTTGAAGAATCGTTGAATTATAGTAATACCCAGCTTAGATCTACCTTCCTCTCAAGGTCTAAAGTCCTAGGTGGGAAAGTCATCCTTTCATTCGTCATGTAGTCATCGAAAAAATATATTAATTGAGCACCTACTGTAAGCCAGAAAATAGAAGCTAACAGATCACTATCACATGATACATCAATATTCCGGCCTCTTTACAAGAATGCCCATAAGAACCACTGAACCCTATCATGTACCAGGAACTATTCTAGATAGTGGAGATGTACTGGTAAATAAAAAATGTTCCCTGCCATGTTGTTTTTGCAGGAAGATGTGTTCCATAAAACCGGTCATATTTTCTTAGCCCAAGAATTCTTGACTGGGGTTTGATTTTGCCCTCCACAGGACATTTGGCAGTATCTGGACAAAATTTGGGTTGACATGACTTAGCATGGTTACCGGCATGTAGTGGATAGAGGCTTGAGATGCTGCTAAACATCCTAGAGTACACAGAACACACACACACACACACACACACACACACACACACACACACACACACCCCCTAAAGAATTACTCAGCTCAAAATGTCAATAGTACTGAGGCTAAGAAATCCTGTTTAGTCTTGGTCTTAATGATCACTGCATGTATTATGAGATGGTGAGATAAGAATCAGGTTGGCCAGTAGCCCTAAACAGCATTTTCTTCCTTGTGATGATAAGTGGCTTAGTACTGGTTATAGACAAATCAAAAATTTTGAAGTAGTGGGAGGTGATGGGGAGTAAAGCAAAAATGAACTGAGCACTGCCTGTGTGCTGAGGACTATGCTGGAGGATGGCTTTCCATGTGTGTAGGTGTAGACTAGGGGCAGGAGGAAGGGCAGGAACACACAACGCTGGGCTAGACAAGCTGACATGTTTCTTACTCTAACTCTCTTAAACCCTATCTACAATCATATCCACAGTCTGATCTCATTAAACAAAACATTTAACTAGTACTGGAGAGTGGTAATTTAGCTACATTCACACTTTTCAGGAAGCAACTGAATTCTTAAATAAACACATTAAACTTTAAAAACAAATCAAAGAAAATGAGTTCATGCACACTTAAAGTAGCATTTCAAGCCAATAAAAGCAAGACACCAATGTTATAATGCCCAACACACTGTAGGAGGGAAAAAGTCACCGTAAGTAATAATAAACAGCAGTAGGTCTAGACCAGGACCATAAAAAATGGCTAAACTTTACTTTTCTCAAGTTATTCAGATTCTGGGGGGAAAAAAATACAAAAATTCAATTACTTAGAACTGTCTACAGGAAAAAGATGCTCTGTTCAACTATTACACACAAAATCTATCTGGAATAACACTGCTGATCAATCTTTCCAGGAAACCAGATTTTCAGTTTCATGTTTAAAAATCATGACTTCTGATTTTTAGGTATGGCATTTTTTCTTTGTTTTTTAAGCCTTTGGTTCTAAGGAATATTCTTGTTCTTTTAAAAACAGAGGGTTATTATTAAAATGTTTAAACTACCCAAAGCAATCTACACATTTAATGCGATCCCTATCAAAATACCACCAGCATTTTTCACAGAACTAGAACAAACAATCCTAAAATTTGTACAGAACCATAAAAGACCGTGAATAGCCAAAGAAATCCTGAAAAAGAAAAAGCAAAGCTGGAGGCATCACAATTGTGGACTTCAAGCTATATTAGAAGTCATCAAGACAGTGGGGTACTGGCACAAAAACAGACACATAGATCAGTGGAACAGAATAGAAACCCCAGAAATGGACCCTCAACTCTATGGTCAACTAATCTTCAACAAAGCAGGAATGAATATCCAATGGAAAAAGGACAGTCTCTTCAGTAAATGGTGCTGGGAAAATTGGACAGCCACATGCAGAAGAATGAAACTGGACCACTTTCTTACATCACATACAAAAATAAATTCAAAATGGATGAAAAACCTAAATGTGAGGCAGGAAACCATCAAAATCCTAGAGGAGAACACAGGCAGAAACCTCTTTGACCTCAGTCACAGCAACTTCTCACTAGACACGTCTCCTGAGGCAAGGGAAACAAAAGCAAAAATGAACTTTTGGGACTTCATCAAGATAAAAAGCAGCTTCACAGTGAAGGAAACAATCAAGAAAACTAAAAGTCAGCCCATGTAATGGGAGAAGATATTTTCAAATGACACATCTGATAAAAGGTTAATATCCAAAATCTATAAAGAACTTATCAAACTTAACACCCATAAAACAAATAATCCAGTTAAGAAATGGGCAGAAGACATGAATAGACATTCTTCCAAAGAAGACATCCAGATGGCTAACAGACACATGAAAAGATATTCAACATCACTCATTATCAGGGAAATACAAATCAAAACCATGATGAGATACCAACTCACACCTGTCAGAATGGCTAAAATTAACAACACAAGAAACAACAGGTGTTGGTGAAGATGTGGAGAAAGGGGAGCTCTCTTGCACTGTTGGTGGGAATGCAAACCAGTACAGCCATTCTGGAGAACAGCATGGAGGTTCCTCAAAAAGTTAAAAATGGAACTACCCCATAGGGTACCTACCCCAGCAATTGCACTACTAGGTATTTACCCAAAGGATACAAAAAATACAGATTCAAAGGGGTACATCACCCTGATGTTTCTCAACAATAGCCAAACTATGGAGAGAACCCAAATGTCCATCAACTGATGAATGGATAAAGAAGATGTGGGGTGTGTGTGTGTGTGTGTGTGTGTGTGTGTGTGCGCGCGTGTAATGGAATATTACTCAGCCATCAAAAAGAATGAAATATTGCCATTTGCAATGAAGCGGATGGACCTACAGTGTATTATACTAAGTGAAATAAGTCAGAGAAAGACAAATATCACATGATTTTACTCATATGTGGAATTTAAGAAAGAAAACAGATGAACATATGGGCGGGGGGGGAAGAAAAAAAAGAAAGAGGAAACAAACCATAAGAGACTCTTAACAATAGAGAACAAACAGGGTTGATGGAAGGAAATGGGTGGGGAATGGGCTAGATGGGTGATGGGTATTAAAGAGGGCACTTGTGATAAGCACTGGGTGTTGTGTGTAACTGATGAATCACTAAATTCTATTCCAGAAACCAATATTGCACTGTATGTTAACGAAAATTTAAATAAATAAATAAATAAATAAATAAATAAAATACAAATAAATAAATAAAAACAGAGGGTTAAAGCATGTGAGTTTAAAGGTGTTCCCAAAAGTGCCCTATCAACCTTCAGATTCTACATTTCTTCAATAAAAAATAAAACCTTTTTAACAGAGAAAAATTTTGCCAGCTCTCTTCTCCTCTGCATTTCCTCCTATTTGAGCAACATTGGCTATACCCCTGAAAAATGAACCAACTTTTGGAAAGCCTATGTGCTTGCTGAATACATCAAACTCTACCTTAATTCCCACCATTTGGAAAGGCATGCGCTATATTTAAACCCTGAGTATATTACTTGACACCAGAAATACATAATGCAGTATTTTGAATATGAGGCTTGTTTATAGCATTGCTTCTCTGAGAACGAGTCATGAAATTAGTGACCATTACTATTCCTCATCTGGCTTAAGGGTCTCTGACAAAGGAGCACAGAGCAGGAAGCCATTACAAAGAGCAGGCAGAATGTCAGCAAAGAGGCATAATGTGGCACCTTGCCGATCACAAAGAGAAGGATTAGGGAAAATCATCCAAAGTAATTATCCCAAAGACCAGTAGGGACAAGGCAAATCTCCTACAACTTCTCAAGATGCATCCTAATGTCACTGAACCCAGGAGGACTAAAGGAATGTTTGTCTGAATGATTTGATAGAATAAAGATAACAGCTCAGAAAATCACCAATTAGATGTGCACCTGTAAACTCACTCTTCCTGTGGTGCTGTCTTACTCACATCCTTTCTAATCTGGATGTCACCCCCCCACACGCCCGGCCTTCCCTCTTCTTCCCCACCTGCCTCTCCCCCTCTCCTCTCCCACCCATTTCCCCTCCCTCTGCATATATCCACATGTATGTTTGTGTATGTACATAAAAAGCTTTAATTTTTTTAATAAAGAGCATTGTAGCATTTTTGTCATCTTGTTTAACCCAATTCCCATTTCTCACTAAGACATTCAATTTTGACTTTTCAAATTGTCTGTATAAGCTTCCTAATGAATTAACCTTCTTTCAGATTATATTTTTATTCAACTCAATATATAGTAGATAGATCTTATTTGTCATTCAATTTTAAGACAAATTTCAAAGTTAGCCAAACTGCATAGCAGTAGTATCATTTGATTTTTATTAGTTTCCCAAAACTATTGTGTTATGAGAATTAGATAATTTCCTAGCAACAGAAACTATAGTTTAGAGTTTGGGTAGCTGCTTAACCTGAAAGTTGGCATTATTGTCATATCCATTAGGATTCTGATGAGATTTTCAATCTGAAGGCATTTGACAAATTTATGGACATTCCTTTTTTTAAAAGTTTGACTTTACATAAAAAAGAATGAAATCTTGCCATTTGCAGTGAAATGGATGGAACTAGAGAATATAAAGCTAAGTGAAATAAGTCAGTCAGAGAAAGACAAATACCATATGATTTCACTCATATGTGGAATTTAAGAAACAAAACAAATGAGCAAAGCGGGGGTAAGGAAAGAAAAACAAACCAAGAAACAGACTCTTAACTCTAGAGAACAAACTGATGGTTACCAGAGGGGAGATGGGTGGGGGATGGGTGAAACAGGTGATGGGGATTAAGCAGTGTACTTAGCATGATGAGCACTGGGTAATTAAAATAAAAACTTTTTTAAAAAGATTAGTAAATACTAGGAATGTAATGTACAACATAATGACTATAGTTAACACTGCTGTGTAATACACAGAGAATTCATTAAAAGATTAAATCCAGGAGTTCTCATCATAAGGAATTTTTTTTCTTTTTTATTTCTTTTCTTTGTATTTTATCTATATGAGAAGATGGATGTTAGCTGAATTTATTGTGGTAGTCATTTCACAGTATATGTAAATGAAACCATCAGGCTGTATACTTGAAACTTATACAGTGATATATGTCAATTATTTCTCAATAATACTGGAATAAAAATTTTATTCCAGACCTTGGTGGCGGGGGGAACGTTTGGCTTTAAAGGAGACATTGTGAAGAAACAGTGTTAAAAGCCACAGAAAGGCTTCATATACAGTTTAGGCTGCTGAACATAGTCCCATTTTAAATCTAGAACTCATTTTCAAGTTTGTGTTCTGAAACGAATTCCTTGATGGAATCTCCTTTGAATACAGCAGAACGTCTGGGCTCAAGAGAGTTCTAAAAAAGAAAAAGATAATCATAAAAAAATTATTTAAGAAGAGAATAAAATTAGGAGTTTTTCACTTAAGAGACTCAGGACTGACCACTTTTAAGAAAATATACCCAGTGTTGACTACTATTTCTCAGTTCCAAGCTATACAGTATTTAGAGACTTTTAGGAAGTTGGCTCTTGCCCTCACAGCTAAGACTGCAAATAATCAGGGCCTGAAGGCTCAGGGCCCCCATCCAATTGCTTAACCAATCCCAACAGACTCTTTGTTTTCCATATCTGGTGGGTTTTGGAATTAATTCAATTCATATTCCCAGATCCTAAAATAATTTCTGGGCTCCTCTGAAGACCCATAGTTAAAGCAACCACCTGCAGCCCATGGCACTGAGCCTACAGAACTGGTTTAGGAATTTTAAGACTAAATTACTCACCTGTCATCTTTCTTGATAGAAAGACACTCAAAATGATTGATTTGGCTGAACCATAGTCTGGGCACACCATGTACCCTAGCTATCAGCTCAGTTCCTGGTTCTTGAGATCTATGTCACCTCCCTTACACACTCTATAGTCATCTTTGGAGGATCCCACTCATGATCCCATGGTCTAGTCAGGCTTAGACTGCCTGCCTATGGATTTTCAATGTTGAGGAATCCCTATAGCAAAATTAAAATTTAGCCCAAAATTGGTTTCTCCTCATCATCCAGAGAGCTACACTGCCTTTTTCTCAATCCATATTTGTGTGCTTAGACAAAGCAAGTTCATTTTAATAGTGGACTGAGAGAAACCTAATTAGAAATATAAACATTCAGGGGGGAAAATGGTATATAGCAAAGTCAAGAAAAACACCTGATGTATATATCTGTCTCATATATATAGGTCAGCAATTCCCATTGTTCAAACAAGAAAGGATCACAATGACTGATACAGAGCCCCACAGCATTTCTCCCAGCAATTTTTTTAAGAATAGACTGGCTTCTCTGAAGAATGATTCTCAGTAAAAAGCCAGAAGCATCTCATGAGTGTTAGGGTCATTTTTTCCAATAGCCCTACTATATATCCTAAGTGAGTTTCTCACTTCACAGACCACTTTTATCCCCATATTTCTGTGGCTAGGTGAATGGCAGCCCCGCAGGAAGGCATTAATATACTGTTAGTCTGTTGCACAGCTTCAAACACAACTAATAAATTTCTTCTAGGTTTTTCTCATCCCCTTTAAGCCTTAACTTTCTCAGGGTGTGTGTAGTGCTGCTGATCTGTCAAAGAGGCTGTCCCTGGAAAGCCTCTCATTTTTCTTTTAGTGCCAGTTCTTAAAAAGTCACAAAGCAAAACAAATTACCCCCATAAAATTATAATGGCGAACAAGAAAATTCACAACAGCCCTCCTCCAGGACTGTAGCCGCCACAACTCAGGCTCACCAGCACCATTAACCACCCATCTCCTCCACACCTAGTGGGCTGCAGGCTGCGGGGAATGGGCTCCAGGACCTTGGAGGCCAGCATATCCACCCCACCAGATACTCACTCACCCCCTGCCCCACCAGACCACTTCTGCCCCCCTCCCACCAAAACTGCTCTTGCCAAGGTCACCATTGCCCTAGAGGTTGTAAAATCCACTGGGCAACTTTCAACCATTGTTTTTTCTGACCTCTCGGGAGTATGTAACATTTGATTATTCCCTTCTATGAGAAAAATACTCTCATCAGGTGGGTTCTAAAATATCTCCTCCCATACCTGGTTTTCACTGCAGTCTCATTTGCTACTCTGCTCCTCCGTCCTCTTGTCAGCCCTTTTTCCTCCTAAACCACTTTATTCAACTTATTCAACACCCTTTCACCAGGCAGACTCACCCTACTTCAGAGATTCAGTTACTATCAATAATTCCTGTACATTTTTCTTCACCCAGAGACCTTCATCTAGAACCTATATATCCAACAGCCTCCTAGACATTCCATTGGCATATCTTTTTGACAACTCAAATTTGAAGTGTCCAGAACTGAATTCCTAACCATCCCTCCAAAATCTCTGTTCTTCCCCATCTCAGTAAGTGACCCCAGGTCCACTGAGTTGCAAAGAGTAGTCGGGGATGAACCCTTCTCCCCCCTTACTCCTCTCCCAGGTACTCACTCAATCCAGTCTAGCACATATCCTATCTCAACCCATCCAATCTGACTACCCCACACTGCTCTGCCCCAGGTCTGCAGCACACCCACCCTGGGCTACCATAACACCCGTCACTCACTGTGTCCCCTCCAATCAATTCGCTACACTGCAGCACGGCAAACTTTCTCTAGATATCTGACCACATCATACCCCTCTTCACAACCTCCAATGTATTCCCATCACCTCTTAGGTGGAAGGAAATGGCTAGCATGGCTTCTGCATTAGCTGGCCACATCTACTCCCACACGCTTTTTATTTCACTCCCTCCACCCTGTCCTACCCCCTTGTCTCTGCTCCAGTCACCTGGACTTCTTTCTCTCCCTCAGTCTGTCCGCCCTGCTCCCCTTTGGTTCCAGCCTTCCCTCGAATGTGCTCCCACCACTGTGCCCCCTCTCCTTTTCCATCTGCCTAACTCCTACTTAACGTCCACATTTCAACTGAAATAATGTTGCTTCCAGGAGACCCTCCCTGAACCCTGAGACAAGGCTTATTATTTTTGCTACACACTCTCAGAGTCCACTGAACGTGCCCTGCTTTAGTATCCTCTGCTCTTGTATTTGTTGATTTAATGCTCTCTTCTCACTAGTCTGTGGGCTTCCTGAGGTCAGGGCACCAGGCTATCTCATTCACAGCAATGCCCTTGGTGCCTAATACAGTGCCTGGCACATGAACTATGGCCAGTAAACTTTTCACAATTAAGTTGAATTGGATTTTTGAACCTCTTGGGGAGCAGGAGTTACATTGTTCCTTTCCCGTTTCTTGTACACACCTTATATCTTTTTTTTTTTTTTTAAGATTTTACTTATTTATTTGAGAGAGAGTGAGCACGAGCAGGGGGAGGGGCAGAGGGAGAAGCAGACTCCCTGCTGAGCAGGGAGCCCAAAGATGTGGGGCTCAATCCCAGGACCCTGAGATCATGACCTGGGCTGGAGGCAGACGCTTAACCAGCTGAGCCACCCAGGTGCCCCCACACCTTAAATCTTTGTCTCCATCCAGAAGGCTGTTTAGGACCGTTCTTCTATCTTTACCTCTCTCGTGCCCACACATTGCCTCACACAGTATAGGTCCTTGGCAAATGTTTAGTGATTGAACAACAGGAGCTAGCCTCTGCCCAGAGGCAGCACGGAAGAATCATGAAGCACAGGCTCAGTGTCAACAGACCAAGGATCTGGTTCAGTTATGCCACTCATTATCTGTAGGATTTTAGTCAAGTTACTAAACCTCTCTTAGCTTCATTTTCTTCAGCTGCTTAAAGCGGGGATAATAATCATACTTACCAAACTGGGATGTTGGCGAGATAAAATAAAATAATGTGTATAAAGCACAGTAATGAATGGTTGTAACAGCAAGCATTCAATAAACAACAGCCATCACTACTATGACTAACATCATTAGACGACTGCTAAAGCTTCATTATGCCACTGATGAACAAGAAATTATTAAATAAATGACAGTATACATATGCCAAGAAACACTATGAAGTCATTAAAAATACCTTTAAATAATATTGACATGGGATGGGGCACCTGGGTGGCTCAGTCGGTTAAGTGACTGCCTTCGGCTCAGATCATGACCCTGGAGTCCCAGGATCGAGTCCCATATCGGGCTCCCTGCTCTGCAGGCAGTCTGCTTCTCCCTCTGGCCCTCCCCCCTCTCATGCTCTCTCTCTCTCATTCTCTCTCTCAAATAAATAAAATAAGATCTTTAAAAAAAAATATATTGACATGGGAGAAATGCTCACCTCTAATGTTAACAAAAACATATGAATTTAATAAATATACATGAAGTATTTAACATGTGCAAGTCAGTGTTAATGCTGAGGATATAACAGTCAACAAGAGAGCATGGTCACTGGCTGCATGGAGCTCTATTCTAGTGTGTGTAAAATAACAAGTGACACATGAATTGAAGAAGGTAATATCCCAAACCAGGTATCTACATATAGACCCACACATAGCTGCACACATTCCCAGTTACATGAATAAATAAATTACCAGAAGGAAATCCAACAAAATATAATAATGTATTGTGGGACTGTGATTTTTTTATATACTTTACTGCACTTATATGATATTTACCAAAAACGTACTAGTTTTTTAAATGTAAATCTATTGTACAGCCTTTTTACAGGGAGTCTTAGACAGAACTTCTAAATTCTCTCCCTGGAATCCACTTTCTATTTTGTCTTCCTCAGTTTTCATAAGGAAGTAGTAAGCAGGTCAGACAGGACTAACCTCAGCTTCCACAGTCTCGACAGCTGCCTACCTTCCCCACAGTGCCAAAAAGGAGATGTCAGACAATCAGGTCTAAGGCTGCCCTTATCCCCTCCACCCTCCCCCAGGCTAAGCCCCTTCTTTACCATCTCCCCTGTCTGCATCTATAATCCCTTCCTGGCTAGCCCATCATCCTGCTCAGGTCTCTCCCATCCTTCATAAGTCTCCTGGACCCAGTGGACTACCTCTAACTCCTACCCTCTCTCTCTCCTTCCACTCACACCTAACATTTTTTAGTCTGGTTAGATACTTCTCTCTTCTTCCTCACATCCCATTCACTCTTGAACATCGGTAAATTTGCTTCTATTCACAGGACTCCACTAAAACTGCTCTTGCAAACATCACCCAGAATCTTCATGGTGTAGTTCCCACAGTAGCTGGTACCTATGTGTTCCCTGGTTGTAGCATATTATATTGAAATTATCTGCTTATAATAAAATAAAAGTTTTGGGGAGCCTGGGTGGCTCAGTCAGTTAAGCGTCTGCCTTCGGCTCGGGTCACAATCCCGGGGTCCTGGGATCGAGTCTCGCATCAGGCTCCTTGCTCAGGGGGGAGTCTGCTTCTCCCTCTGCCTGCCGCTCCCCCTGCTTGTGCTCTCTCTCCCTCTCTCTCTCTCTGACAAATAAATAAAAAAATTTTTAAATTTTAAAAAATAAAATAAAAGTTTTAATATTATAGTTTTATATGTCTAGCTCTCCTACTGGATAGTGAGGTTGTTAAAGTCAGAAACCGTATCATATTTGTCTTAACACCCACACATCTTTCTCCCCCACCCCCATGGCTAGCATCTTGTTCAACCAGTGATCAATAAAGTCTTTCCTCCAATTCAATTAGCAGGAAACCCACTGAAGTGTCCTGCTAAGTTCAGAAATTTTCCTCACAATTCTGCCTCATCAAAATTCTCAGGCTTTTTTTTTCCTTCCAAGCCAACATAACTAAATAATTCTTAATAAGGTATTAATGACCACTGGTAAGTTACCCTCTCAAAAAATACATTAAACTTCAGTGTAGATGTTCAATATCTTATTTCAAAGATAGGATCCCAATGGTAGAAATATTGGCAGTAAACCAATAAATCTGTAAAGGAGTTACTTCAGATGGAAGCTAATCATTGTCTCTTGAATCTATGTAAGAATTACTATGTAAGAATACTAACAACTTTTTTAAAGTAGGGAGCTGTTCTACTATAAAAAGAAATATATATTTGATCTTTATTCTCAATTCCTGGCACAGAGCTCCTAAAACCCTTATAAATTCCTGACTGGTAGAGATGACAGGAGCATCCGTTGTTATCCCTAATAAGCCCCTTTCAACCACACCTGAGGTTATGCTCATGAAATGACTCTTGGTGGGCCCAGACATAGCTTCAGAAAGGAGGCTGGTTGCCAGAGGAACCAAGCATGTAATTAGAGGGTTGGAACTTTCAGCTTGTACCCCAGAGGGAGGGAGAGGGGCTGGAGACTGAGTTAATCGCCAATGGCCAATGATCTGATCATCCACATCTACATAATGAAACATCCATAAAAATGCAAACAACAGGGTTCAGAGAGCTTCTGAGTTGGTGAACACATCCACATGTCATGAGGGTAGTGTACCTCAAACGACCAGGGCTGAAGCTCCTGCACCAGGGACTCTTCTGGACCTCACTTTATGTACCTCTTCATCTGGCTATTCATTTGTATCCTTTATAATGTTCTTTATAATAAAACAGTAACAGTAAGTAAAGTGCTTCCTTGAGTTCTACAGGCCATTATAGCAAATGTCCAAATCTGAGGAGGGAGTCATGGAAACCCTCAATTTGTACCCAAGCTGGACAGAAGTCTAGGTGGCCTAGAAACCCATACTTGTGATTCGAGTCTGAACTAGGGGGCAATCTTGTGCAACTGAGCCCTTAACCTGTGGGGTCTGTGCTAACTCCAGGTAGTTAGCGTCAGAATTAAATTAGACTACAGGACACCCCGTTGGTGTCTGCAGCAAACTAGAAAACTGCTTGGTGTGGAAAACCCCCACACTGGGTGCCAGAAGTTCTGTGAATAAAAAATAGACCCATAATAGGAGCCGTGATGTATTTGAAGCTTTTTGATTCCTAATGACCAATTTCCAGAAAGCCCATTATCCTGTCGGGAGGAACAGATGAAGCTGGGAAAGGCAGGCATGACAGTTACTTATATGGCTCCTCTGGTATCATTAGGATCTCTTTTGCACTTGAATTATAGATCAAAACCAAATCCTTTATCTTAACTGCTTTCTACTGAGAATCCTTCAATTAAAAAGTGGGGAAATATTTCAAGGGAGACATCATGAAAGAATGGCACGCTGCTATGACTTCTATCCATTTGGCCCATTAAGAAAGTCCTCTTCCCACATATAAGTAGTCTTGTCCAGCGAACAACCAAAGCATTCAAGGCTGTATGATCTATTATGTGGTTCCCACCTAGTAGTCAGGCCTTTCACAAGTAGCCTAGGAGGGAAGGAGGAATTTCACAACAATTACTAAGAATTTACTTGTCTTCTAATTTTATTCTCCTCCTGTGAGGGCACTGTGCTGGATCTGATCAAACTCTGTCTACCAAGATTGTTTACTCCTTGGCCTGCTCATTGTACACTACCCTCAGAGTGGCCAGACAGAAATGCACCCAGAAGGATTCTGCAAAGGAAGCTACTTGCTTAGTTTTATCCAACCTAAGCGTCAGTGACAGTAAAGTAGGGACGTCCAGTTATTTTCCTTGGAAAAGGGCCAACAGTTTTTATCCCATTCTGAAAGTCCCTATCCTTGAAAAGTTATTGTTTAAAACTTTACAATGGGATATAATGAAGAAAAACTAATATGAATAAGCAAAAATTGCAAATATTAGAAGACATCCTATATTTGGAACTACAGAGTAGCCAGTAAGCCCCTTTTAGGATCTACTGTGGGGTGGGGAGTCCTTCCTCTAGCCAACAAAGTGTGCGGTTCACCACAGGAATGTTTGCCTACCCCCTGCCTATTAACCCTGTGAGGGAATATATCACCAAGCTCCATGATGATCATCTTTTCTTATTGTTTACAAAATGCTTTCACCTGTATGATCCATTTAATTTTCATTCCCAATATAACACATAAGAAGAATTTTTATCTCTGTTTCACAAATGAGGAACTAAGGCTTAAAGAAGAAAAGAATTTGGACCAAGAACGCAACGCTACATTCCACTTCCCTGCCATGAAAATTGACTCGCTCTCACTTGTCTGTAATTTGACCTGACACTGATTCTCTGTCTTTTCCTGCTAAGGCTTTCCTTTGCTTTCTTTCAGTCAGTACTCGCAGAGACTCCTCAAATCTTGATTTACTTTTACCCGCTTTTCTTACTCTCTCATCTGAAATCTAACTGCCTTGTGCCTGGCAGGAGCATGCCTGGGCCATTCCAGTCCCTGCCTCAGTGACTTCAAAGCTCCTAAATCCTCACCATTTAGTACCTGGTTCCTTTTTATGGGCTTCCACCCTAACCCATGCTCCTTGAGCCTCCTCAATACTTTGCCAGTCACGCTACAACATCCCACTGTCTGACATAGTGATCTACCTGATTCCTTTAAGCTCAGCCCTAGAACATGATCACAAAAGTGCCAGCATACCCACAAGGGATAGACTTAGTTGTAGAGAGACCCATTAGATTATGGAAATCCTGGCGTGCGGACCCCATTCTTCTCCAAACTCCAACACTTTCAATACAATGGTCCCTTTCCTATAAACTACCATCTACCCCCTTCCACCACTGAGTCTTTAGGGCAACAACCTGATCAGCTCAAAATTAGTTATGATCTCCCTGATATACAGGCTGATTATTTGACCAACAGTGGTCCCTTCTACCCCCTAGTGCTTATGATAAAACTGATATTCTGCAGTAAGAGACAAGCCACATGACCTCTGAATCTTCTTCCATTAGCAACCAGTTTACTACTATGAAAGCTAGGAAAGGAAAACAGGCTAAGAATGAGATGCCTAGAATTAATGTGTGCAGATTTGATGCTATATTTGTCACAGAATTAGCATATATTCTGACTTGTCCAAATAGCTTTCTCTTTCTCCTCTCTGTCCTCTTCCAGAACTCCCAGCGTTGGCTGGAATGTAGGACAGAATTTCCCACAACACAGAGACATCACGCATATGTCTCTAATTTCACAAAATGACAAACCGGAATGGCCCTGAGAGCCAAAAATTCTATTTCATTCTTCTCTCTGATATACTAGTTAGGCCAATGAATTTTCTTTTCCTTCAGTACCAATCAGGCACTTAAGGCAGACTAGAGAAAGGAGAGAGCAGACCACAAGTACCTCATTGCTATGCTGCTGATGGGAATTTACAAGAAACTGGACGACTCAGACCCAGTCAAATTGCCATCAGCCCAGGAAGGAGTTTAGCATGTTTTCAATAGTGGGGAAACTACTGCATTTTCCCCCTGCAAAATATAAATGGAGAGACCCCATCTGAAACCTAGAGCAGGGTGCATTAAATGTGTCACCCCACTGCTGAGTCTCATTCTGCAATGGCAGGCAATGACCTTGAGTCTCAGGACATGGACTTTGTGGTGAAATCCAGCACCTCTGAAACAAGATGATTTCTGGATTCTCTTGCTTAGAGTTCTTGAAAACAAAGTGATGTGCCTTGTGTATAGATAACTCAAAAACATCAGGAATGAGGACCAGATAGTGTTTTCAAAGGCTTCACATTTGCCTGGATTATTCTTATGATGAAATGACACTGGATAAAAGATGTTGAATAAAATTCAGGGAATGGTACATAGAATTAGTCACTCCCTTGAGGAGAAGTATGAGATCCCAAAATAGAGCAGTCCAGAAAGTATTTAATTTGAAATCAGAAATCCTGAGCTTTAATCCTAGGCTTTTCTTGAGGTGAGGTGAGTTAAGCCTTAGCTTTACCCACCTACAAAAATGGGAGGGATCAGCAGAGCATTCCTTAGAGAAGGTGGCCTCACAGGTCCTTGAGGAACACAATTATGATAAAGCACTTGATAAAGAGAAGACCCAATTAAAGGTTAAGGAAAATTTCACTTACTTCGGTGGCCAATTGTCTAAGTTTGGGCTGCCTCAAAGGCACAGCCAAGATGAGGCCTTGGGCATGGGTGTCTTATTTGACATGTGACCCCAGGAAGCAGGAGAGAGGGATTGGGGAGAGTAAAAAAAGGAGGGGAAACCAACACAATGGTTCATTATCAAAGTCACTGATGTGAGCAACTTAGACTCAATTCCACCAGGATTCCTGAGAAGGGTAAGGAATGCCTACTAGAAGGGGCCAGCTGGGTTGTGGCAGAGCACTATGCACCCATTCTGGTCCCCACTGGCTGAAGCCTGGCGCCAGGAACCCTAACTCTAGCAAGCTCCTGCTCCACCTGGAGAAGGCCCTGGGGTGGAATGAGGAGAAACACAAGTTGAGAGCTTGTGGCAGGGGGTCCAGCAGCCTGCGGTGAATGTGTGCTCCCGTGAAGGAGCTACCACAACTGAGGCTAAAATCAGTGGGGTCTGCTGGACGTGGATGTGGGTGCCCAAGTGCTTCCTATCCTGACCTAAGGCTCTCTCACAATACGCCCTCGATTATTCCATCCTCAAAGATGGCAAACAATATGTGAATGCCACTTTCCTTATTATCAACTATAATGCTGGGGATGATCCCTCCTTGAAGATTCATGTGCCTTCATGGAATTACAGGCCTTTGCACATGCTACTCCTGATGTTTAGAATACTTTCCCTGTCTGCTCCTCCCCACCCCTACTTTGCTATCTGGATGCAGCTTGAAAATTATGTGCTCCAAGAAACTTGCCCTCACCCTCACAGGAGGTCAGTTGCCCAAACTATGTGCACCCATGGAACACTGTACAGCTTGTTTGTGCTATTTATCACATTTTTGAAAACATACTGTTCCTCTCCACACTCATACATACATATGCAAACATACACACACACCATTCATTTTATCAGTCCTGAAATGTCAAGTAATTTGCTCTTTTGCTAGCAAATATATTCCCAAAACCTAGCATAGTGCCTGGCACAAAAGTTAATGAATAAATTTTTGTTAAATGAACTGATGAGTGAATGAATGAATAAATGAATCAAGGGAAGTGAAAACATCTGTTGTCACTAAAATTGGCCTGAAAGTCTACTTTTCTTAGGAGCTCCCTTCTCCCTGCTGTGCTTTGTTCAGAGTGATTATTCCAAAGCTTTCTCTCCAGCATCTTTTGCCTGGACTTTTCTGGGAAGAAAATGTGCAAGTCAATTGCTACAGAGTGTCCTCAGGATTTCTGTCCTCTGTATCTCTGCACTATTCCCAGCAGGCTGTGACCCAAGGGTCATTTTGTTTGTTTTGTAGGGAGCACTCACAGGGGTAGGCAGCACTGTTAGTTTAATTCTGGCCTTTCTGTTTCCTTCCTTAACTTCTGACAATAACTCTTTCTTGTTGCTTAAAGGCAGAGCTGATCTCTGTCACTGAGAATGTCCTCCTCGCCTCTCATTCCTCTTGACCTCATCAGTCTCAAAGGATGACAACCCTGCCCAAGAGCAGAGATAAGAAGAGGCCAATGGAAACCCACTGTCAACAAGCTGTGCTCTTCCCACCACAAGGAGCCAAGGAAAACGTCCTCTGGGGTGTAATCAGGGTCAGAGCCCCTCTGACTCAACCCCCAGATGATCTAATAATGGCAAGAAGAGCACAGAACATCCCAGGAGTGTGAAAACCTCCCCCGCAGCATGGGGAGGAAGAGCAGTGCAGGGTCTGGAGACCACAGCAGATGACAGGCCACTGTGTTCCAATGAGTGGGCAAAACACCACACTGGGGGATACCAGGGCAGGTTCCAAAGGGCACCAAGTCTGCCCAAGAAACATCTGCACAGGTAAGTGGACCTGAACTCAGGTGTACAACTGCCACCTAAGAGGAGAAACCTAAGTCCAAATCCTGCATGACAGACAGGTGTCAAGGATCTGGTCACTGCTGAGATTTCTTCATACACAACATGCTACTTCTTGTCTCCTCGGTTCCTGCTGTCTTTTCTGCCTGGATGCTCTTCTCCACCCCCTGTCCTGCACCTCTCACCTTGTCCCCCATTGCCTCTCTCCCAGGAAGCCTTCCCTGAACCCCACTGACTATTCTCCCTGTCACTGCACTTACCACAACGCCTGCCTCCCTGCTACTCTCAAACTACCCAAAGGAGGGACCCATCTTATTTCTCTTTATACCCCCAGGCCCTAATACAGTGCCTTGCCTATAGTAGGTCCCTCAATAAAAACCAAATAAATGAAGTGAATGAATGAACGTACTTACAAGAATTGTTTGGAACCAGATCTTCAAGAGAAGGCCGAAGATGTTTGTCAGAGTAGGCATAAAACTAGAGCTGGACTATCAATGGATAAGAGACTGAATCCCAAAGTCCTGGGCAATTGTGCCTTCAAGCCCTGCTACCGGAAGTCAAGATTGTTCTAAGGTTTTGAGATGAAACTGAATTTATAGATCAAAGTCCCACAGCCTTGACCCTGGGTGGCAGAGACAGAAGCCACACAGACTGACAGTATTTGCAGCGAGCTGATTCTTTCATTCCCCTGGCTTGGCAAGGGTCGGGGAAAATTTGGAAGTGGCAGATGGACAGAAGAAGAGCAAAGTGGCATTTGTTATTGGGGGTAGAAAGAGTGCAAGTATCATTGATCTCATGAAATCTCGCCAACCTAATTTTTTTCCTTCTTCACTCAGTGTGCTCCAGCCCCTCAGCCTTCTTTCAGTTTGTTGAATATGCCAAGTTCTCTCCTGCCTCAGGGCCTCAGGACACGTTATTTTGTCTGCCCTGAATACTCTGAGTCTAACCATACTTTTAAAAGATCAACTCCTTCTCTTTAAATTTTGGCTTAAATATTAATCCTCATGAAGCTTTTTTTGGTCACTGTATTACAAGTAGGTGCCTCCCCATCACACCCTGTTTTAGTGTCTGGGCTACTATAAGAAAATACCCCAGACTGGGCGGCCTCATAAACAACAGAAATTTATGTTTCACAGTCCTAGAGGCTGGGAAGTCTGAGATCAAGGAGCCAGCAGATCTGGTGTCTGCTGAAGGCTCACTTCCTGGTTCACAGATGGCCCTCTTCTGGCTGTACCCTCACATGGTGGAAGGGGCAAGGGAGCTTGCTGGGTCTCTTTTATAAAGGCGCTAATCCCATTCATGAGGGCTCCACCCTCACAGCCTAATCGCCTCCAAGTATCATCACACTGGAGATTAGGTTTCAACATATGAATCTGAGGGGGACACACTCAGCACAGCCCATTCATCTCAACTTCTTCTTTTTTACTTTCATCATGATAGTTATACGATTTGCAATTACTTCATTTATTTATCCAGTTACTAGTGGTGTGTATAGGGAGAGGGGATGATCTCTCATACTGGAACATAATTTCCTAAGGACAAGGACCCTGTCTAGTTTGTTCACTGTGTTATCACTGCACCTAACACATCACCTGGCACCTCGTAAGAGGTAACTGTCTCATTGTTGTTGAGTTCACTGTTATTGTCAAAAGGATTTCTTTAGCATATATAAAACTTAACTGATATATCAAATTATGAGCTCAGGCATGAGCTTCTCCATTTTTCCACATACTTTGTGCATCTTGTATCAGAAAGCATTTCTTAATGCTTGCAGAACCATGTCAGCATTCAGTAATGTGTATTAAAGGATGCTGTGTAGGTCTGGGTTAGCCTTGTGAATAAATCCCTCCTAATAAAAGAAAATGAGATTTCATGATTAAGGGGTTTAGAAATAATCAAGAGAGGGTTAAAAATAAAACTAGCGGAGGCAGAGCAGACCAAAGAATAGCTACTGGCATGCTTTCCAAAATGATGTCCCAGATTATGATTTTATGAGAAAAAAATAAAATAATTGCTTGCCAAGCCTTCTAAAAAGGAAGAATGTTTGGAGAACTTAGAAATGGAACACTGATAGGCCTATACAGTCTAGATTCTCTCAACAACCTAGAACTTTCCCAGAACTCATTTTCCTGCCATTCTGAGTGTTCCCTACTCTAATTTCCCATCATTCTGGTGATGTGGTAGCATCAATGGTCTGGTCTTCATGATCCAAACCGATTTGCTAAGTTTAAAAAAAAAAAACAAAACACCACCAACAACAAACTTGCCTTAAGGAAACAAAATGAATTCTCCCTGCTTTGCATGTGTTTGATGAAGTCCCTGCTCCGGCCCTAGGCAACTTAAACTTTAGCCTGTTTTTTTTTCCACCTCATGTTTGTCTCATCACAGCAGGCAAACCACGCCCCACCTTCTCTAAACTAGATTTCAAAACTAATGAGTTATAAACAAAACATTCTTTCCTACATGCAATGCTAGCAGCTTTGTCTTCCACTTCAGAAGGCTTGAAAATCAACATCACTTCCAAAGTGAAAACAAACTTTCCCCGTCATCTCTGTATTCAGCTCACTCCCATCCAACCCACAAGGTTCCCTCCCAGCTCTGCCACCCCCTGGGCAGTCTGCTCTTGCTCCAGCCCACAATAATCATCCTGAACTCTCTTAGATGAACCCAAGCGGTTCAATTGTGTACTATTTTCTAGTTGTAAAAGGTAAGGGAGGAACAAAGTGGGAGGTAGGGCGAGAAGCAGGAAATAAGAGATGGTAAATTATGCCAAGGACTGTTTTGTATATTACGTAGGCAATCTCACATTAAGTAAGAATTAATCTTCACCTTTTTAGAGATGAGGAAACTGAGGTTCATGAGAGACTAAGAAACGTACTCACAGTTCAGAGCCAGGAAAACAAAAAATCAATTCGAACCCAGGTCTGACTACACACAACTCATGCTCTTTCCTGTACATTGCAGAATCAGTCTTTTTTTTTTTTTTTAAGATTTTATTTATTTGCCAGAGAGAATGAGAAAGAGAGAGAGAGCACAAGCAGGGGGAGTGGCAGGCAGAGGGAGAAGCAGGCTCCTCACTGAGCAGGGAGCCCGATGCAGGACTCGATCCCAGGACCCTGGGATCATGACCCAAGCCAAAGGCAGACGCTCAACCAACTGAGCCACCCAGGCACCCCATGCAGAATCAGTTTTATCTCCTCCCCTACCTCACCCCTAAGCGCAGGTTATACAAGGAGTGAGACCAGGAAGATAAAGGATAGGAAAACCCCACCATGTTCAGGAATAAACATCATATTAGGCATCTACTAGGTATAAAGCAGAGCACTCAGAACTTTGGAGAAGGCAAAGGGGAGATTCCATTAAGGTGCCATTTATACAGCACTGGTCATATGGTAGAGATGCTCCTGACAAAGTAAATGCAACACAGAGGTATGATATCCAAAACAAAGGAGATAATTAAGCCTCTACAGACATGCTACTGATCAAACCACATCTGTAGTGTGTGTTTCAGTTTTAGTCACCAGAGGATGTGTGCTGGAGAATCCACAAGAAGAGCAGGAGGATATTCGGTCCAGAAAAAAAGAACCCTTTAAAGAATCATGGTTAAATCTTCAAATACCTAAAGACCTATCTTTTATGAACAAGATACTTGGATAATTCCTGTACAATTCTAGAAAGCAAAACCAAAATAAAGAAGTAATGCTATAGGAAAGCTCACTTCTATTTATGCTGGATGGAAGAACTTTGACAGTTCAAACCATCCAAAAATGGAACAAACCATTTCTAGATCTTGCCAATCCCCACCGTTGACAGGTTCACACAGCCTGGAAGACCATTTATTAAATATATGGTAGAGGAAATTCATGTATGGGGAATTTAGTGTGGGTTAAAGCCCTCCAAAATCCCATTCAACTCTGATTCTTCAATTCCAATTGCATATAAAAGAGTTTTCTCTCATTGCAAGGAAATCTGTACTCATTTCCTATTGCTGCCATTAACGAATTACCACAAATTTAGTGGCTTAAAACAATACAAATTTAACATCTCATCATTCTGCAGGTTAGAAGTCTGACATAGGACTCACTGGGCTAAAATTAAGGTCTCAGCAGGACTGCCTTCTTTTTGTAGGCTCTAGGGGAGAATCTATTTCCTTGCTTTTTCCAGCTTCTTGGCTCATGGCCCCCTTCCTCCATCTTCAAAATCACAATGGCAGGCTGAGTCCCTCTCGTACCACATCACTCCAACCCCTTCATTTGCTCCTTTTCCATTTTTAAGACCCCTTGAGATCACACTGGACCCACCCAGATAACCCAGGATAGTCTATGTTAATTATTAATAATCTTAATTTCATTTGCACCCTGAATTCCCCTTTGCCATGTAACATAACATATTCACACGTCCCAGGGATTAGGACATGGATGTCTTGGGGGGCTAGGGGGACATTATTCTGACTGTCCAGTGAGGTTCTAACAAATGCCACAAGTACATTCCACCAGTTCAAGGTAGCATGTGACTCGCTGCCTCCCCTGAAGATTACAGTGGAGAAGAAAAGGATTTGGCAAGAGTATACCAGGCCTCCATGGGTTACTCGAGACTCAGTCTCTACCTAACTCAAGCCAACCAAATAAAATGGCAGAAAATACTTTTCTGTTCAGTATATTTTACCTCTTGATATGGGATACCAAATTACCCAAGCAGCCTCCAAATATAACCTTGGGACCTAAGGCTTAGGTAAGCTAGCAAAGAAATCAACTATAATTATCTAACAAGGAAATCTCCAAAATTGGTAGGGTGTAAGACCAGAAAGAAAGGAAAAATTAAAAAGGCAACCCTCCTCTCTCCTTTTGTCACCACCATATATGAGAGACCAGATGCTGCTTCCATGTCCCCTCCCCTCACGCACAGCAGACACTACCACTCCTTCACCCTTTCCCAGCCTGACACAGGCTTCACAAGACTTCTTCAGTCTGTGCCCCAAGCAGGCACGAGCAATTATCAGAGTTGGCACATGAGAAAAAACCTTTCTGCCTTCTCTTCAGGAAAGATTCTGTTCAGTAACTTGGGGGTTTGGGTTACGGTGACTACTTTAGTAATTACTATGTATAGGGCAACGAACTAGAAATCTTGCATTCAGAAACAAAGTACAATTCATAATCTCGGCTGGCTAAGGAACACAATCTAGCAGCACTTACTGCTATTTTGTTTCTCATTGATAGAATTCCTGATCTCATATTACATTTTTCTGTACAGTTGACAACACAAGAGTTAGGGGTGCTGCTCCCCCACCACCGTCAAAAATCCACGCAGAACTTTTGATTCCCCCAAAACTTAAATGCTAATAGCCTACTGTTGACCAGACGCCTTACTGATAATATAAAGTTGATTAACACATATTTTGTATGTTATATATATCACATACTGTATTCTTATAAAAATAAGCCAGAGAAAAGGAAATGTTATCAAGGAAATCATAAAGAAGAGAATACATTCACAGTACTGCACTGTATTTATTTAAAAAATCTGCATAAAAGTGGACCTATGTAGTTCAAACCCATGTTGTTCAAGGGTCAACTGTACTTACCTGGAGTTTTATCATAATACTGCCTTAGGATCCCCATTATTTGAATCACAATGTAATTCCTGAATTGTTATTTCTTTTCATAGGAATATTTATGTGAGGTGTTTTTCTGAGAGTCCTTTTGGTCACGATAAATTGTCTATCATCAGTCAGGATTCTTTCCACTGTAGTCAACAGAACCCCCTATCAGAACTAGTTAAAGCAAAAAAAGGAATTTATTGACTAACATCCTGAAAAATCCAGGGGTAGATCTGGCACTGGCCCTTTCCAGAGCCTCAAATGATGCTGTGGGACCACTTCACCCCCAGCATCATTTCCCCTCTGTCTCCCCTTATTGACCTTATTCTCCTGCATGCTCTTGCCTTGCATGGACAAGATGACTCCCAACTGTGACAGGCCTACCTCACATTTTCCCAGAAAGTCTTAGACTGAATTTTAGCGGTTTACATTGACCTAGCTCAAGTACTGTGCTCACCTGTGAAACAGTCACCATAACAAGAGAAATGCAAACCTCTGATTAGCCAGCCCTCAACATCTGCCAACTCCTGGAGCAGGGATTGCATTCAACACCATTTGAACCACATGAAATAAAAGGAAGAAATGGACTCCCCAAGGAAAAATTGGGATTCTGATACCAGATGGGAAAACTGATGCTGATTAGGCAGAAATATCAGGCAATCCCTATACTTGGATGCACTTGAGTTACGTTATTAGCTGCTCTCTGGTTCAGTATTAGCTGAGAGCAGGACAGGGAAAAGCATGCCATCATCTGAATAGGAGAAGGTGTTGAGGAGACTATTCAAAGCTTAATCTACAGTCCAAGGAAGTGGGACTAGGTGGGACACTACAGTACAGGGGCCATGGGCAATCTGCATGACCTTTTAGGATGCAAGTCCAGAAGACATTCAACAGCCACTGAAAGGAGAGCACTTACCAATTCACAAGCCTCATTCTTTTTGCCTAACCCTGAAATAACTTCTAAGTGAATAAAATAAAACATAAAATAAGAGGACAAAAGGATTCAGGATCAGGCAACCTGGCTTTGAGCCCCATCACTTGACATGATCTTGGGCATGTCACTTAACTTCACAAAGCCTCAGTTTCATCTTCTATAAAAATGGAATTAATAGGGGCACCTGAGTGCCTCAGTCAGTTAAGCATCTGCCTTCAGCTCAGGTCATGATCTCAGGACCCTGCTCAGCTGGGAGCCTGCTTCTCCCTCTGTCGTTCCCTCTGCTTGTGTTCCCTCTCTCTCTGTCTCTCTCTCTGTCTCTCAAATAAAATCTTTAAAAATAAATAAAATAAAAATAAAAAATTTTTTAAATGGGATTAATAATAAGTCCTACCTTACACAGAATTAAATGTAATCATATGCGTAAGGATCATTTCTTTTTTTTTTTTAATTTTTTTATTGTTATGTTAATCCCCATACATTACATCATTCGTTTTAGATATAGTGTTCCATGATTCATTGTTTGTGCATAACACCCAGTGCTCCATGCAGAACGTGCCCTCCTCAATACCCATCACCAGGCTAACCCATCCTCCCACCCCCCTCCCCTCTAGAACCCTCAGTTTGTTTTTCAGAGTCCATTGTCTCTCATGGTTCTTCTCCCCCTCCGATTTCCCCCCCTTCATTCTTCCCCTCCTGCTACATTCTTCTTCTTCTTTTTTTCTTTCTTAACATGTATTGCATTATTTGTTTCAGAGGTACAGATCTGAGATTTAACAGTCTTGCACAATTCACAGCGCTTACCAGAACAGATACCCTCCCCAGTGTCCATCACCCAGTCACCCCATCCCTCCCACCCCACCCCCCACTCCAGCAACCCTCAGTTTGTTTCCTGAGATTAAGAATTCCTCATATCAGTGAGGTCATATGATACATGTCTTTCTCTGTTTGACTTATTTCGCTCAGCATAATACCCTCCAGTTCCAGCGTAAGGATCATTTCTTAAAGTGCTACAACCCTCCCATCCACGTGGCTGTTGCAATGAGACTTTGCTGTTCCTCTTCTCTATTGACCCTCCCTTTGATTCTGGGCTGGCCCTGGGAGTTGCTTTGTCCAACAGAAGGAGGCAGAAGTGATGTGTGGTTTCCAAGGTTAGCCTATAAGAAGGCTTGTAGCTTCCATTTTTGCACTTTTGGAAAACTCCCTCTTGAAAGTCAGGCACTGTGCCATAGAGAAGCTCTGTCTAGACTACAGAATAAGGAGAAGGCACATACAGACAGACCCTGGAGAATCGAAGCCATCTTGAATGTTGCAAGCCTAGTTGAGCTCTCAGCTGAAGAGAGCTGCACAAATGTCCCCAGCTGCACCACATGGAGCAGAAAAACAGCCCAGCTGAGCCCAGTCAACCCACAGAATCATGAGAAATAACAGAGCAGTTTATAACAGAGCATTGGTGATTAAGACAATGTGTACCCAGAGTGTCCCAGTGACCCTTGTACTTTCCTATAGTGTTTCTCAAAAGGAATGTTATTTGCACTTTAGACAGAACAATTCCTCATTTGTGGGACTGTCTCATGTTTTGTAGGACTTTCAGAATCATTGGCCCTTAGCAGTCATGGAGAGAATCAAATACATCACCCCTCCAGACCCAAACACCCCCTGCTATGAACCAAATCCAAGAGCACTTACTTCTGGGAGGGTGAGGACTTCAGAGGTCAGCTTCACTAATCATAAGGCAGGAACTGTATTCTCTCTGTGTATCCTGATCCTCATTATGAGTTGAAACATCTTCTTCCCTGGCATTTCATGCTGCCTTCAAAGAAAGGGGCTGCATCAGGCCATACCGAAACTGAGTTTATAATGCCTATAAAATTTATGATGCCATTTGATGTAAATAATGCAACCAGATGTGATAAATTTGCATAGTTTGGCCTTGAAGGGGCTCCAAAGAAGACCGTCATCTACCACTGAGTGCAGTTAATGTACAAATCATCAACATTCTTTCTCTAATTTATCCCATTTATTAGTACTTTGGGATCTGGGAAAATAAGTAAATGAACATTATTCTTGGCTGCATGATCATCCTTGTCTTTTTCTCTTGATGGATCTCTGTAACAGAAACTCCTAATTTAACAGATTGACAACACAAGACAGGA
This sequence comes from Phoca vitulina, assembly GCF_004348235.1. Lineage (NCBI taxonomy): Eukaryota > Metazoa > Chordata > Mammalia > Carnivora > Phocidae > Phoca > Phoca vitulina. The sequence continues at coordinate 54,734,274 of NW_022589706.1, forward strand.
TATTGTGGAGATGAAATTTCTCTAAGATAAATATCACTTTCTAGGAGGCAGAGGACTTGAGAAGTGACCTCCTAAAAAAGAGCTGCCATTAACCATGAATATCTGTTCTTTGTAAACACCAGGGAAGACCAAAACTTTATCTGTTAATTTCATCACAGTGAGATTGCAGAGTTTATATGCTCTTTTCTAGACAGCTTCAAATTTCCAAGGCCAGCTTCAAGGGCAAGCTTTCCTTCAGGCACTGAGGCATCAGTACTCCTGTCTTAATAAGATATAAAATATTCCTTGGTGCACCTGGGTGGCTCAGTCGTTAAACATCTGCCTTCGGCTCAGGTCATGATCCCAGGGTCCTGGGATTGAGCCCCACGTCGGGCTCCCTGCTCCATGGGAAGCCTGCTTCTCCCTCTCCCACTCTCCCTGCTTATGTTCCTACTCTAGCTAGCTCTCTCTCTGTCAAATAAATAAATAAAAATAAATAAAAATAAAAAATAAAATATTCCTTCTACCGCATCCTTCTATCCATATCAATTCCCCCTTTCATATTTCCATTAATTTATAATCTTATGTTCCTACTAAATATTAGTTGAAAAAGGGATGGTAATTTCTTTGAGCACATCTCTTGTCAATTTAGCTCTGGACAAAAGCTGCTAGTATGTTGGGCTGGCACACATCACCCAAAGAAGATATTGGATACTGAGACAGAATTTGGAATTAGGCTTCCCAAAATAACAAAATTATACTTTAAGTCCTTGTATTATACTTACTCAAGATTATACAAATTCCCCAGTGATCTTAGGGGAGTAGAAGAGAGAAATAACTAGATTATTAGGAAAAAAATAAGATATTATGTAAGAATATAATGACATCTGTATTTCTTGTATGGCTATCCGAACATGGTACTACATGTACTGGTTGTACAAGTGAAAGCAGCAAAATGTAGGCGTTCTCAGCTTTGAAAACTAACTGCTATATTAAGGGAAAAACAGAAAGAGAGAGAGAAACCTAAATACTGAATATGCTAAAATTTAAACCTAAAATATATCCTTAGAAAAATACATATGTTAGGATTCAAGTAGGTGAAAATATGCTACTTTTTACCCTGGTCTATTTTAGAAAAATCTGCTCTTTGGTAAATGAATAATATGTTTATACTTCAAGTATATTTTTAATAGTTAACATTTCAAAGTCCATATAACATTTATTTTAATAAAATTTGATATTTTTAAAAAAGGAAAAAAACATTTTTCATTTTACGAAAGGATTCACAACCAGGTTTCATTATGTACTAATAAATACCCTTTGGGAAATTCTAATGTGATTACACTTATTAAAAGTTAATGCATATACACATTTTCATAAATTGATCTTTTGTGTAAATTGAGATACACACTCCTGGCAAGGGCTATATTCATCTCCAACCCCTGGAATGTTAATCTCTCAAAAGCCCTCCCTCTCCTCCTCCCTGCCTTAAATCCTTTATCAATCTTCACTGGCCTATCCCAGAAGTCTCCTACATCAAAACCATAATTCTTTTTCCTAGTGTCAACCAAAGAAATACCAAAGGAAAGATATTTACTTAATTAGGTAATGTGGTGACATCAGCTAAACCAGAGAGTTGGACAATCCAAATTTCAAAATAATTCAAAGGACCTGAACATCTGACAGCCCATTTTATTTACCTTTGGGATGTCAGATAAAGCACCTACAGTGATCTTGTCTTTTAATGAAAAATGAACTCTTCTGTCCACTGTGGAATATAAAGAACATCAGGGCAGTTGTGCAGACTAGATGGACAAAATATAGATCTACTGACCAACCAAAAGGAAAAAAAGAGGTCAATTTCCATTAATTAATCACAGTCCCTAAATCTGCCTGTTTCCACAGCTATTATGGTGGAGAGAGACTAAAGTCCAAATCTATCTTAATCTAAGGCCAAGTTCTCTCGACACTGCCACACTGTCTCCTGATTTTCTTCTATGAGTTTTCTGAATTTTGTTCATGATAAGTAAACGTGCTTTATGGCTGAATCCTGGTGGGATTATTGTGTTGTTTTGTTTTGAGGGATGTGCTAATAATGTTTTTATTTTTCATCAAGCTCATTTCTGTTTGTCTTGGTCATGAAACATGCTATAATTTTAATTAAAATACAAAGAAAGGGGGAAATGAGAGGCCAAAGCCAATAGGATGAAAGAAGCAGAGTGAAGTGAAGCTTGGTGCTGAAGAGTAAGATAATGAGACGGGGGAGGGGGGGAAGAAGAGGAGATAAACTGGAAAGATCTAGAGGATGCAAGGATAAAGAAGATCTGGGAACTTCCTCCCAGTGGTGGCAGACTGAGTAATTTGGGCCAACTCTCTTGTTGAAGGAAACTAAAATATCCAGACAGAATATAAAAATCATGTTCTTTAAAGTATCAAGCTAAAAAGACAGTATGGAATTACTGGGCCAAGATCTACAAGAAAATAGAAAGCCAAAGATGTGAGTCTGGAAAGTTGGCCAATCTGGAAGAGGCAGCTGAGAGACTGAGCAGTGCTTCTGACATCTTTGTAGGGCCGAAGGGACAAAATGTGTGGTACCTCTGACAGGGAACTTATAAAACTTCACTGAAAGACAGCAGAGGTGACCTAAATAAATGGAGAGAGATGCCATTGTTCGTGGATTGGAAGACTCAGTATCGTATGGATGCCCCAAGACACAAATAAACCTATGGAACAGAATAGAGTGACTAGACATAGGCTAAGTCATAAATGGCACTTGATATAGAGGGGATACTCACGGGAGTGGAGAAAGGACAATTGGACATCCACATGAGGAAAATGAAACTTGACTTCCAACCTCACACTCCATCACTAGCTGCACCCACCTCCCTACACACACACCCATAGAAAACATTTATAAGAATATTCATAGAAACACTGTGAAAGAGTAAAATTTTAAAAAGCCAAATAACACATGTACATAAAGAGTAGAATGAATAGTGTGGAATGTTCACATAATGAAATACAATAGTGCCATGAAAATGAATGTTGCCACATGGATGTAATGTTTTAAAATGTTAAAAATTTTGTTACAGAAAAACTAAAAATATACTAAAAAATATATTGTTCAGTGATGCAAACATATGTATGTCATAAAACTATAAAATAAAAGTAAGTAACTGATAAATGCAAAATTCAGAAGAGTGGATACCTCTAGGGAAAAAGGATGGGCTTGAGGAAGGCACAAAGGCACTAACTAACAGTGTGTTGTTCTTTTTCTTAAACCAAGGTGTAGGTGATTGATGTTCTTTGTATTCCAATTGTTATTTTGTATCTACTTAAAGTTAATAGAAATGTAACAAATACATGCATTGGCCCAACACTGAAGGGCCAGGTTTGAACTCAACATTCAGATGAGGTCAAAACCAAAGGTGAAGCTATCACAGAATGAAATTCTTGAGACAGAATAAATCTGAGTATTTTTCCAGAAAATAAACTGAATCACTGCTCTGATATGATTACTTAAAATATTATTTCTCAAATATTAAAGTTCACTTTATAGTGCTGGAATAATCATTTCTCAGCTCCATTGACTTAGATTGCCCCTATGCATGGTCATGTACCACATATTCACAAAATCAAATAGAACCTTCCTTTCAACTGAGGTTAGCAAAAGGGAAAGAATTTTTTTTGCCAAATCTAGTCAAAATAGTCTACTGCTGGTAGTAATGCTGCCCTTCCACTCTAGTAGCAAGTGGATTAAAGTAAACTCTTATCTCCCCTGCTCCTTCTGGACTTAAGATCTAGTCAACAGCGACTGTGCAATTTCATTGAAGCAAACTCACAAACAGAATCTCTGTGCATTTCTGGAGGAAGATGCTTTCAGAATACTTTCAGAAGCAAAAGCAAGTGTTTGCCCTCACTTATATTTTTTATTTTTAATATTATGCAAGAACTTACTATTTTAATTCGCCCTTAAACCTTAGATCTAGAAATGTGTCAATAGAGCACCATAAATGTCTTCCAAGATAGCAAAACAGTCTCTTTCTATTTGCATCTTCACTTTCAATAGATGGACAGCGATTTCACCATCTTTCCTGGAGCAACATGAGAAATGAATCCTTAAAGTAGATATCATGCTAGAAATACCTGCACCCTCCAGTTCATGAGTTAGGTTATCTCTTCATTAGGTTCCAGCAAATGAACTATTTTGTCTTCAGGAGTCCCACTTTTTCTAAGTCCTGGCTTGTTAGTAATACTATGTATTGCTATGTGTTCAGGAAGACTTCAAAATGTAGTAGCTACTCCTTTCCTATTTGAATGTTGTGTATGACTATTTGACAAGGCAGTTCCAAAACCTCGTGGATATTATGGTGCTTGTCTTTGGCTGAGGAAGAATAATAAGTGGTCCACTACCTTACAGCCAGTAATCTTGTCACAGTACCCCATGCTGTAATTCTTTTCTGAAGGGTGTGAACATAACATCATATTTTTTAAGCCTGAAATCATTCATACCCTTCACAATGTTGTGGGTTTGTTTGTTTGTTTGTTTTTGCAGTGGCAATGACAATATGTGATATTACACTGATTTTCCTTTTTAAGAATATTTCTTTAATCAGATTTACTGTTGTTGCCTGTTTTGAGATCCAGACATCTCTCAACAAGCTAGTAAACAAGAAGCAGTTAGTTTAGAGATTCCAGAAATGACACTGGAGTAGGCATTTGGTGATTTGGTTTTCTAAAATCTAAGAAAAAAGCCATAGCTTGAATGGCTCATTTTCAGCTGAAGAGTGAGGTCAAAGCTAAACTTTGGAGCCTCAATAATCTTTAATAAAATAATTGCAAAAAATAAGGAGACAAAGTTTAGACCAAAGGGACTAATGTATCCACTCAACAAATTCTTATTGAATACTTACTATATGCCAGACATTATGTCAGGCACTGAGTATAAAGTAATGAGCCAAACAGATAAAATGTTCCTCTCCTCATAGAATTTACATTTTAGTTTAGAGGGCTAGGGAGGAACAAACAGTAACAATAAATATACAAACAAGTGTCAGGTGGTGATAAATGCCATATGGAAAAATAAAGCTAGGAAGAAGAATCCAGAGTAGGGGGAGTAGAGGAAGAGAGTGCTATTTTTTAAAACATGCTTAGAAAAGTCCTCATGGATACGGAGACACATGGACAGGAACTTAATAAAAACATAATTTCAAAAGCAGTATTTTTTAAATGAATGGGCAAAGATCTATCAGGCTCATGAAAATAAAGAATAGAATTTCACAAAATAATATCAGACAAAAACAGAATTCAAGATCTAAAGGAATTTTTTAAAAAGAATAAAAATAAATAAATAAAATTACATATAAGAGCATAAAACTGCTAACCCAAAGACTTAATAAAAAGAAGAAATGTTAAATAAATTATGGTAATTTTTTTTTTAAAGGTTTTATTTATTTATTTGACAGAGAGAGACACAGCGAGAGAGGGAACACAAGCAGGGGGAGTGGGAGAGGGAGAAGCAGGCTCTCCGCCGAGCAGGGAGCCCGATGCGGGGCTCGATCCCAGGACCCTGGGATCATGACCTGAGCCGAAGGCAGACGCTTAACGACTGAGCCACCCAGGCGCCCCTAAATTATAGTAAATTTATACAATTAAGTAATGGGTAGCCATTAAGAGATGAGACAGCTATCTGTATCACATTATTGAATTTCAAAAGCAAATGAAAAAATAATTTATATATAAATTTTTTTAAGTCTGGAAGGCTATACAACAAACTTTTAACAATAGTACATCAGGGGAATGAAATTCTTGGGAGAGACCAAAAAGATCTTGGCTTCCACTTATGCAAGTTTTTATTATTTTAGAATTTTACAATTAGCACTTATTATAATAAAATATCTGCTGCATACATGTTTTTAAATAATTCAAGGGAAAATAGAATGATTTCACACTGATGAAGAATATAACTCAAATTAGGAATATTATTTCCATGAACCTATTTATATAAAGCAAAAACATTTAATAAGGCAAGAATAAAGTGACATGAGTATAATAGTAGTGGAAGGATTTCACTTACCATTCTAATCTTCAACAGATCAACTGATCAAAAATAATGATAAAAAGAACCTGAATTCCGTCATTAGTAAGTCTGATTTAAGTGCTAGTAGTCAACTCTCAACTTTAAAGAGAATAAAACTTATTTTCCAACACCCATGAAAAACATGAACATCTGTCACATACTACACCACAAAGAAAGTCTATAAATTCCAAAAAGCAGAAATTATGTAAGACACCTTCTCTGTTCCCAAAGCAATAAACTGATAAAGATTAGAAATTGAAAGAAACAAAAGTTAACCACTTAAGAAACTAAAGCCTATTCTCCTAAGTAATGTTTAGGTCAAAGAGAAAAAATAACTCTTATATAATGTTTAATACTAAATAATAATAGGGGCGCCTGGGTGGCTCAGTCGTTAAGCGTCTGCCTTCGGCTCAGGTTATGGTCCCAGGGTCCTGGGATCGAGCCCCGCATCGGGCTCCCTGCTCAGCGGGAAGCCTGCGTCTCCCTCTCCCTCTCCCACTCCCCCTGATTGTGTTCCCTCTCTCGCTGTGTCTCTATCAAATAAATAAATAAAATCTTTAAAAAAAAAAAAAAAAAATACTAAATAATAATAATACCATTATATCCTAAAATGTATGAAAGCAGCCAAAGCTGTTATCTTGAAGAAATTTATACCAGTAAAGGTTTGTATTGGTAAAGGAAAATTGTTCCTAATAAATTAAGTATTGAAGCAAAGAAAAAAAAAATCAGTGTAAAGAAAGGAATTCATAAAAGTAGAAACCAATGAATTAGTAAAATAGTGGAATCAATCAAGAGCTACTTCTTTGAAAATACAAATAGCATAGAAAATAAAACTATATGCTCCAGTACTACACAAGATGTTTCCAGGTTTTAAACTACAGTTTTGTAATTTCCTTAAAAAATGGCAAAGAACTTATGGAAGAGTTCTGAGAACACTATATTATTTCTAAACAGCAGGTTCCAAGTAAAAAATATTCCTAGCCCCCAGCATCAAATACTATTACCCACCCACCCAGTCATAAGGTAGGTAAAAATCTATTATTAACTGCTACATTAAAAAGTCCTTTCCAAAGAGTTTTGAGTATGAGCCTTGGCCCTGACTCAAATCCACTATTGACTTAGAAATGAAGAGTCCAGACACTGCTTCTAACCCTGTGGGGAAGATGCCTACCTTCTGGTGCCTAATGACATCTTGGTCAGATTCCACTTGTTTCCAAATGTTTTCATTTGTTAAAACATAGTCCAGTCCAATTGAAAGCATCAATTTCATCTATAATTTAAGGTTTTCTGTTTCCCCAAAGCATGCTGTACTGTGGCTCCAAGCACCTGAAACAGGGAAGGGACATGGTCTGTTCTTTTTTTTTTTTTTTAATGTTATGATAGTCACCATACAGGACATCATTAGTTTTTGATGTAGTGTTCCATGATTCATTGTTTGTGTATAACACCCAGTGCTCCATGCAATACGTGTCCTCCTTAATACCCATCACCGGGCTAACCCATCCCCCACCCCCCTCCCCTCTAAAACCCTCAGTTTGTTTCTCGGAGTCCATAGTCTTTCATGGTTCATCTCCCCCTCTGATTTCCCCCCCTTCGTTTTTCCCTTCCTTCTCCTAATGTCCTTCATGCTATTCCTTATGTTCCACAAATAAGTGAAACCATATGATAATTGACTTTCTCTGCTTGACTTATTTCACTTAGCATAATCTCCTCCAGTCCCATCCATGTTGATGTAAAAGTTGGGTATTCATCCTTTCTGATGGCTGAGTAATATTCCATTGTATATATGGACCACATCTTCTTTATCCATTCATCTGTTGAAGGACATCTCAGCTCTTTCCACAGTTTGGCTATTGGGACATTGCTGCTATGAACATTGGGGTGCATATGGCCCTTCTTTTCACTACATCTGTGTCTTTGGGGTAAATACCCATCAGCCACACCACTTCTTTCAAGATACATCTCCAAAGGCTAGTGAAACAAAAGCAAAAATGAACTTTTGGGACTTCATCAAGATAAAAAGCTTCTGCACAGCAAAGGAAACAGTCAACAAAACAAAGAGGCAACCCATAGAATGGGAGAAGATATTTGCAAATGACACTACAGACAAAGGCCTGATATCCAACATCTATAAAGAACTTCTCAAACTTAACACCCAAAAAACAAATAATCAAGTCAAAAAATGGGCAGAAGACATGAACAGACACTTCTCCAAAGAAGACATACAAATGGCTAACAGACACATGAGAAAATGTTCATCATCATTAGCCATCAGGGAAATTCAAATCAAAACCACATTGAGATACCACCTTACCCCAGTTAGAATGGCAAAAATTGAAATGGCAAGAAACAACGAAGTTGGAGAGGTTGTGGAGAAAGAGGAACCCTCTCACACTCTTGGTGGGGATGCAAGTTGGTATAGCCACTTTGGAAAACAGTGTGGAGGTCCCTCAAAAAATTAAAAATAGAGCTACCCTATGACCCAGCAATTGCACTACTGGATATTTATCCCAAAGACACAGATGGTCTATTCTTTACACAACTCCTCTCTGTCCTTTTAAACCCTCTCTCTCCTCCAGGGCTGAGGCAAGAAAGGAGCACCAGGGGGAAACCAGAGAATGTCTCTTTACCTGATCGGAAGAGGTTTCTATTCTTTCCTGTAGTTACAACTCCTCTTACCCACCATGCCCTCAGAAAGCAAACATCCAAATGCTAACTAAGGCCTCCTCACTCCATCATGGTTCCCTGCTGTGGGAGATCAAGCTCTGCCTCAAAATCTGTCACAAACCCCTCTCCTTGCCTCCAAACACCAGCAACCCACCCTACAGCCTCTGCTGCTGGGGTTCTGGAAGGTCTAGCTTGCAACCTCTTGGGTGACTAAAAACCAGCAAATGGCTCAAGGACCCTATGCAAGGTCTAGATGACCCACAGGTACCTCACTAGCCTGCCATGCTGCTGCAGCCACTCCCCCACCCCACCTGGCCCTGCCACGTCTTTCTAATTCTCTTCTCCTCTACTCAGCTAAGAACATAAGTAGATTATCAGTTCCACTGCTTGAGCAGATGTTCAAATAGGGAATGAAAAGCTAGCCTCCTCCACTCACAGATACCTCCTAATCGGTAAGAAAGAGTGTCTTATCAATGTTCCTACTCCTGGGCTTCTAGAAGATGATAAACCTCTTACCACAAATACTGCATTCTCCAAAGGACCCGAATCTTAAATGACTCACTCCCTCTCCCAGCCCTCTTCTTATACAGGCTAAAACAGGACAATGAGGTGGTGGTTGGTAATTGTGCCAGTTACGCCATATCTTAGGACACCCTACTCAGAGGTGGCCCTTGTTCTAATGTTCTCCATTTTGTGCTTTGGCCAAATTTCTAAACCAAGGGGAAAAGTCCAATTCAACATCTTGTTACAAATACATAATCGTTTCTCCATAAGTCCTGCATCATCTCCCTAAACAGTGGAGTTCACTCTTTGATTCTCTCCCTAAATCCAAGGCTCACTGAACCTTAAGCAAAGAAATAGACCTAAGATCCAGTTTCCCTGTTTCCCCAGAATTTTAAGTCTTACTAAACCTGTCTATGGTCAACCTTCATAGTCGCTGCACTCCTTGCCTTATGGTAGTGTCCCCGAGAGAGAAGAGAGGGGTGCACTACAAACTCTTGCTAAAATGGGTTCTTTAACCAGAAATGGTCCCATCTTCCTGTCCCATCCCATGGTTACCACCACACTAGCCATGCTGTTGGATCAGATAGGCCTGGTTCCATCCAGCAAGGGATCTAAACTTCCTGGGATTAGGGGTTAAAAATAACTCAACGAGTACATAGGGTCTGGGAAGGAAACCAGACCCCGACAGGTGGTCTGAATACACCAAACCAAGCTCTCCGGTTCCCTAAGGGGGCTTCCCATGTCCCTGAGGTTTTCTTATCAGTGAAGTCCTGTCACTCCTTGTCCCCATTACCTCAGTCCTTCTACCTGCAAGTCACCCCCAGGGAAAAAAAAGCACCTCACAGAATGGTATACTGAGGAAAGCCGATAATCCAGACCCCTCAAAAGAAATGTTCACAGAAGGATGCTGACTGCCTCTTACAAAAGAAAGAAATGACCCCCAAGCAGAGTTAAACCAAAGCCCCAGAGAGCCTGCTGCTTAGAGAATCAGCTGCTGGGAAAGAATGGCAGCTTGGCATTATCCACCGTGATTTTACCTCAAGAATCTGAAATGCTTTACTTGGAACTGAGTCACCTGCATTGCAAAGGTCCAACTCGGGTGCACTATTATTTAATTTCTTTTATGGCTTTCTCCCTAGCCTCACAAAAGAAAATCATGTGTGATTACGGAGTAAATGCTGGTACAGGGCTTAGGAAAAGAACGGGTTGTTTGATTACTATTATCTATTCTTCTCAGGATATAAGGGTACAGCAAATACTGGCAGTTAAAGATTTCTAGTAAGTGAGTTTACTTATCTTTTGGTTTTTTGTAAGCCTCCTCTACAGATAAGGTAGCAAAGGGAGAGAAGTTGGAGAAAAGTTTATAAGAATCTGTGGAAGCTGATATTCATTATATAATGTTAATGTTTACCTACTCCAAAAGATACCAAATGCTATAATTTATAACACTAGAGTATTTCTGTGATTTCCAAATGTTCTGCTTGGTTGAATGGTGGCCCCCAAAAGATATGTCCACATCCTAACATGTAGATTTTTTTTTTAATATGACATTATTTGGAAAAGGGGTCTTTGCAGGTGTAATTAGGTTAAGGATCTTTAGATGAGATCATCCCAATTACCCAGGTGGGCCCTAAATCCAATGACAAGTGTCCTTACAAGAGACAGAAAAGGGGAATACACAGACACCCAAAGACAAAGAGGAGAAGGCCATGTAAAGATGGAAGCAGAGATTGCAGTAATGTGGCCACAAGCCCAAGAATACCTGGAGCCACCAGAAGTTGGAAGAGGTACAGAAGGATTCTCCCAAAGAGCCTCTGGAGTGAGTACAACATGATTTCAGACCTTTGGACTCCAGACTGTGAGAAAATAAATTTCTGCTGTTTCAAGCCACCAAGTTTGTGGCAATTTGTTATATCAGCCAAAGGAAACTAATACACCAAATATGACATCACATTATATTTAGCTCTGGCAGAATGCTAGAGTCTACTTAAGAAACTTTAGCAAAGCAGTGGAACAAAAATCCTGAGGGTAACCACACAAAAAGAGAAGGAAGATAGCTTCATTTTGCCTCTGTCATCAATCCCACTGCTTGGTGCCAAGAGGGAACTTCCCAGCTAGAAAGAGTTCCCCTCACCAGGAAAGAGTAGGGTGAATCATTAGCTTCTCCATCATTTGGAGGCACTACACAAAGGTCTCACTTGGGTTTCACTCCACCCAGGGGGGCAAAGCTGAGACAAATAGAGAAGATTAGGAACAAGGGGGGGAAAGCAGAGACTATCAAGAGCAGCCACACAGTGGGAATGACCACGGTTCACAGTGACCTGCTCTGCCAACACCCCCAGCATATTTCACCAGCTTTTGCTCCACAGGTATTCATGTTTGCTGATGCCAGTAACTGCCTCAGTCCTTCTCCCTCACTATCCCCCCAAGCCCCCCGTACCCAAGACTCTGTGTCTACACGAGTACAAGACTCCAGCCTAGACCCCTGCAGCTGACTCCTACTGCCATGTGCACACTCAGAGCTGGCTCCTCTAGCTATGCACCCACACCTCCCTGGCCCAACCCCCAACACCAACCTCCCACAGTGTGCATGTCCAGGGGGAGACTGCAGCCACAGGACAGCACATCAACAGTCAGGGCCCCCACAGGCTATGAGTGAGCCCATAGTTGGCCTTGGCCCTCGCTGCCTGCCCTAGCCCCACCAAAACATGTCTGTCTGCATCTGGCCTCTGCCACTACATAGGCACCTAGAGGTGGCCCCTGCAACTGAGTGTGTGCTCACCACTGGCTCCAGCCATCACCACTGGTCCCTTGCTGCTGGACCTGGAGATGCTGCTGCAACTCCCAGCAGCCCCTGCAGCCACTACAGCACTGTCCCCATCCCTACCATGGCCACCAAGGACCACACAGTTGTTTATGTTACGGATCCCAGTGTCCTGAGCCAAAGGATAACACACTCCTCCAGATCCGGTGCCATCACATGACCCTGCACTTGACACTCTGCACCAGTAGACCCAAGTCACAGCATGCTTCAGCATGTCCCCACCACAGGTGAAAGTCTACCCTTACAGAAGTTAGTTCTTAAAGTCTGAAGAGGTGACTGCTTCTTCAAAGGTACACTTACACAAAGCTACAAGGATCATGATGAATCAAGGAAATATGATTCTACCAAAGGAATACAGAACTCCATTAACTGTCCCCAAAGAAATGGAGATCCAGGAATTACCTAACAAAAAATTCAAAATAATTTTTCCAAAGATGCTAAGAGAACTACAAGAGAACACAAGTAGGGGCACCTGCGTGGCCCAGTTGGTTAAGCGTCTGCCTTTGGCTCAGGTCGAGATCCCGAGGTCCCGATGTCCTGGGATCAAGCCCCGTGTCAGGCTCCCTGCTCATCAGGGAGTCTGCTTCTCCCTCTCCCTCTGCCCTTCCCCCATCCCCGCAACTTATGCGCTCTCTCTTTCTCTCTCTCTCACCCACTCTCTCTCAAATAAATAAAATCTTTTAAAAAAGAGAAAGAACACAGGTAAACATTTTTAAAATATCAAGTAAATAATGCAAGAGCAAAATGAGTAATTCAACAAAGAGATAGTTGCATTTGTACACACTAACAACAAAGCATATGAAAAAGAAATAAACAATAAAAGAATCCCGTTCACAATAGCATCAAAAAGAATAAAATATTTATGAATAAATTTAACCAAGGAGGTGAAAGATCTGTACACTGAAAACCACAAGAATTTAATGAAAGAAACTGAGGAAGGAACAAACAAATGGAAAGATAACCCATGTTCATGAATTAGAAGAATTGATATTGTTAAAATGTCCATACCACCCAAAGCCATCTATAGATTCAAAGATTCAAAATTCTAAAGCCATTTTTCACAGAAATAGAAAAAACAACCCTAAAATTTGTAGGGAACCACAAGAGACCCCAAATAGCCAAAGAAATCTTAAGAAAAACAAAGCTGGAGACATCATGCTTCCTGATTCAAACTATGCTGCAAAGCTATAGTAATCAAAACAGTATTGCACTGTCATAAAAAAACACACATAGACCAATGGAACAGAATCAAGAGACCATAAATAAACCTTTGCATATATGGACAAGTATATTTGACAAGGGAGCCAAGATTACTCAATCAGAAAAGGACAGTCTTCAATAAATGGTGTTGGCAAAACTGGAAAACCACATGCAGAAGATTGGACCTTTATTTTATACTACTCACAAAAAATAACTCGAAACGGAATAAAGACTTAAACATAAAACTCAAACCATAAAACTTCTAGATGAAAACATAGGGTCTTGACATTGGTCTTGGCAAGAATTTTTTGGATATGACACCAAAGCACAAGCAACAAAAGCAAAGCACTGATAATAGAACTATATCAAACTAAAAAGCTTTGCACAGCAAAAGAAACAGTCAACAAAATGAAAAGACAACCTATGAAATGGGAGAAAACATTTGCAAGTTATATATCAGATAAGGGGTTAATATCTAAAATTCATAAAGAATTTATACAACTGGAAGAGCAAGATGGCAGAGGAGTAGGAGACCTGGATTTTGTATGGTCTCAGGAATTCAGCTGGATAGGGATCAAACCATTCTGAACAACTACGAACTCAACAGGATATTGAAGAAAAGAATAACAGCAACTCTCTGAACAGAAAAGCAACCACTTACTGGAAGGTAGGATGTGAGGAGAAGTGAATCTGAGGCAATATTCGGGAGGATAGACGGTGGGGGAGGGCGCCTCCATCAGCCGCTTCTGGCAAGTGATAGAGCAGTGGAGCACAAAATCGGAACTTTTAGAAGTCGGCTCTGCTGAGGGACGTCGCTCCAGTGGCTAAGCAGGAGGTGGAACCCTCACTGGGACAGTGTGGTCTCAGGACCCTCGGGGTCACAGAAAGACCAGGGGTGCCTGAGGGCAGCAGAGCTCCCAGGGATCGGAGCGGGGAAGCCGGCTGCAGAGACAGAGCTGAGGAGCGGGCTCTCAGCTCGGGGTTGCCATAAACCGAGATCCACGGCACAGTTGGGCCACTGCTCCTCCAGCAGGAACCCAACAAGCAGCAGATCCAGGGAGACTCCCCTTCCTCCCCCGGGAGGAGCGGCGCGGGAGTGCACCGCAGGACTCTGCTGGGTTTGGAGACTCCACACAGAGTCATGTGCCAGAGACAGAAACACTCGGTCACAGGCTGGGTGAGCACGGAGTGCAGCCAGAGACCGGGGAGACGGGAGTGACTGCTTTTCTCTGGGGGCACACTGAGGAGTGGGGCCCCGAGTTCTCAGCTCCTCCGGGGCAGAGATTGGGAGGCCGTCATTTTCACTCTCGTCCCCCAAAGCTGTACCAAAAGCTTGCAGGGAACAAAAGCTCCCAAGAGCAAACCCGAGCACATTACTTAGCCTGGACCAGCAAGGGCAGGGCAACTCCCCCTCCAGCAAAGACATCTGGGAACCATGGCAACAGGCCCCTCCCCAGAAGATCAGCAAGAACAGGCAGCCAAGACCAAGTTTACCGATCAATGAGAACGGCAGAACTCCAGCGCTAGGGGAATACTGCACATAGAATTCATGGCTTTTTTCCCATGATTCTTTAGTCTTTCAAAGTTAATTTTTTTTAACTTTTTCTTTTTTTTTTGAATTTTTCTTTTTCCCTTTTTCAACCAACATCTTATCAATCCCTTTTTTAAAAAATCTTTTTTATTTTACATTTTTAGAGTCATATTCTATCCCTTCATAGTAGTTAACCTATTTTTGGTATATATATATATACCAAATATATATATATACGTTGTTCTCTCCTTAAAATTTTGGGATACAGTTTCTTCTAACAGACCAAAATGTACCCTAAATCTCTAGTGTATGGCTTTGTTCTAGTCTCCTGCCTGATCACATTCTCTCCCTTTTTTTTTTTTTAATCCTCTTCTTTCTTTTTTCAACCAACTACTTATCAATTCCTTTTATAAAATCTTTTATAATTTTCATCTTTACAGTCATATTCCATCCCTTCATCATATTAACCCTTATTTTTGTACATATATAAATTGTTCTTTCTTTAAAATTTTGGGAGGCACTTTCTTCTAACAGACCAAAATACACCCAATATCTAGTGTGTGGCACTGATCTATGCACCAGCCTGATCATATTTGATCATATTCTGGTTTTTTTGTTTGTTTGTATTTATCTTTTTCTTTATCTTTTTTTTTTTCTTTCCCTTTCTTTTCCCCCGGTTTCAGGTCTCTTCTGACTTGCTTAGTGTATATTTTTCTGGGGTTGTTGTTACCCTGTTAGCACTTTGTTCTCTCATTCATCTATTATCCTCTGGACAAAATGACAAGATGCAAAAAATCACCTCAGAAAAAAGAACAAGAGGCAGTACCGACTGCCAGGGACCTAACCATACGGACATTAGTAAGATGTGAGAACTAGAGTTCAGAATGATGATTTTAAAGGTACTAGCTGGGCTTGAAAAAAGCATGGAAGATATTAGAGAAACCCTTTCTGGAGAAATAAAAGAACTAAAATCTAACCAAGTCGAAATCAAAAATGCTATTAATGAGGTCCAATCAAAAATGGAGGTTCTAACTGCTAGGATAAATTAGGCAGAAGAGTGAATTAGTGATATAGAAGACCAAGTGATGGAGAATAAAGAAGCTGAGAAAAAGAGAGATAAACAACTACTGGATCACGAGGGCAAAATTCGAGAGATAAGTGATACCATAAGACAAAACAATATTAGAATAATTGGGATCCCAGAAGAAGAAGAAAGAGAGAGAGAGACAGAAGGTATATTGGAGCAAATTATAGCAGAGAACTTCCCTAATTTGGGGAAGGAAACAGGCATCAAAATCCAGGAGGCACAGAGAACCCCCCTCAAAATCAATAAAAATAGGTCCACACCCTGACATCTAATAGTAAAACATACGAGTCTCAGGGACAAAGCGAAAATTCTTTTTTTTTTTTAAACTTTTTTTTTTTTTTTTTTTTTAAGATTTTATTTATTTATTTGACAGAGAGAGAGACAGTGAGAGAGGGAACACAAGCAGGGAGAGTGGGAGAGGGAGAAGCAGGCTTCCCGCTGAGCAGGGAGCCTGATGTGGGGCTCGATCCCAGGACCCTGGGATCATGATCTGAGCCGAAGGCAGACGCTTAACTGACTGAGCCACCCAGGTGCCCCAAAGCGAAAATTCTGAAAGCAGCTCAGGACAAGATATCTATAACCTACAATGGTAGAAACATTAGATTGGCACCAGACCTATCTACAGAGACCTGGCAGGCCAGAAAGGACTGGCATGATATATTCAGAGCACTAAATGAGAAAAATATGCAGCCAAGAATACTATATCCAGCTAGGCTGTCATTGAAAATAGAAGGAGAGGGCGCCTGGGTGGCTCAGACGGTTAAGCGTCTGCCTTCGGCTCAGGTCATGATCCCAGGGTCCTGGGATCGAGTCCCGCATCGGGCTCCCTGCTCCTTGGGAGCCTGCTTCTCCCTCTGCCTCTCTCTCTCTGTCTCTCATGAATAAATAAAGAAAAAATCTTTAAAAAAAAAAAAAAAAAGAAAATAGAAGGAGAGATAAAAAGCTTCCAGGACAAACAAAAACTACAGGAATTTGCAAACACGAAACCAGCCCTACAGGAAATACTGAAAGGGGTCCTCTAAGCAAAGAGAGAGCCTAAAAGTAACATAGACCAGAAAGGAACACATACAATACACAGTAACAGTCACCTTACAGGCAATACAATGGCACTAAATTCATATCTTTCAATAGTTACCCTGAATGTAAATGGGCTAAATGCCCCAATCAAAAGACACAGGCTATCAGATTGGATAAAAGAACAAGACCCATCGATATGCTGTCTGCAAGAGATTCATTTTAGAACCAAAGACACCCCCAGATTGAAAGTGAGGGGGTGGAAAACCATTTACCATGCTAATGGACACCAAAAGAAAGCTGGTTTGGCAATCCATATATCAGACAAATTAGATTTTAAACCAAAGACCTTAATAAGAGATGAGGAAGAACACTATATCATACTTAAAGGGTCTATCCAACAAGAAGATCTAAGAATCGTAAATATCTATGCCCCTAACATGGGAGCAGCCAATTATATAAGCCAATTAATAACAAAAGCAAAGAAACACATTGACAACAATACAATAATAGAGGGAGACTTTAACACCCCCCTCACTGAAATGGACAGATCATCTAAGCAAAAGATCAACAAGGAAATAAAGACTTTAAATGACACACTGGACCAAATGGACTTCACAGACATATTCAGAACATTCCATCCCAAAGCAACGGAATACACATTCTTCTCTAGTGCCCAAGGAACATTCTCCAGAATAGATCACATCCTAGGTCACAAATCAGGTCTCAAACAGTACCAAAAGAATGGGATCATTCCCTGCCTATTTTCAGACCACAATGCTTTGAAACTAGAACTCAATCACAAGAGGAAAGTCGGAAAGAACTCAAATACATGAAGGCTAAAGAGCATCCTACTAAAGAATGAATGGGTCAACCAGCAAATTAAAGAAGAATTAAAAAAAATTCATGGAAACAAATGAAAATGAAAACACAACTGTTCAAAAACTTTGGGATGCAGCAAAGGCGGTCCTAAGAGGAAAGTATATAGCAATACAAGCCTTTCTCAAGGAACAAGAAAGGTCTCAACTACACAATCTAACCCTACACCTAAAGGAGCTAGAGAAAGACTAGCAAATAAAGCCTAAACCCAGCAGAAGAAGAGAAATAATAAAGATCAGAGCAGAAATCAATGAAATAGAAACCAAAAGAACAGTAGAACAGATCAACGAAACTAGGAGCTGGTTCTTCAAAAGAATTAGCAAGATTGATAAACCCCTGGCCAGACTTATCAAAAAGAAAAGAGAAATGACCCAAATAAATAAAATCATGAATGAAAGAGGAGAGATCACAACCAACACCAAAGAAATACAAACAATTATAAGAACATATTATGAGCAACTCTATGCCAGCAAATTAGATAACCTGGAAGAAATGGATGCATTCCTAGAGATATATCAACTACCAAAACTGAACCAGGAAGAAATAGAAAACCTGAACAGACCCATAACCACTAAGGAAACTGAAGCAGTCATCAAAAATCTCCAACAAACAAAAGCCCAGGGCCAGATGGCTTCCCAGGGGAATTCTACCAAACATTTAAAGAAGAATTAATACCTATTCTTCTGAAACTGTTCCAAAAAATAGAAATGGAAGGAAAACTTCCAAACTCGTTTTAGGAGGCCACCATTACCTTGATCCCAAAACCAGACAAAGACCCCATCAAAAAGGAGAATTACAGACCAATATTCTTGATGTACACAGATGCAAAAATTCTCACCAAAATACTAGCCAATAGGATCCAACAGTACATTAAAAAGATTATTCCCCACAACCAAGTGGAATTTATCCCTGGGCTGCAAAGTTGGTTCAACATCTGCAAATCAATCAATGTGATACAATACATTAATAAAAGAAAGAACAAAAACCATATGATCCTCTCAATAGATGCAGAAAAAGCATTTGACAAAGTACAGCATCTTTTCTTGATCAAAACTCTTCAGAGTATAGGGATATAAAGAGATGCTCATGGGGCACCTGGGTGGCTCAGTCAGTTAAGGGTCCAACTCTCGATTTCGACTCAGGTCATGATCTCAGGATCATGGTATCAAGCCTCACATCGGGCTCTGAGCTCGGCAGGGAATTTGTTTGGGATTGTCTCTCTCTCCCTCTGCCCCTCTCCCTGCTCATGCTCTCTCTCTCTCTTTCAGCTAAATCTTTTTTTAAAATGGTGCTCAACTTCACTAATCATCAGGAAAATGCAAATCAAAATCACAATGGGATATTGCCTTACAGCTGTTAGAATGTGTATCATCAAAAAGACAAGAGATCGCAAGTGTTGGAAAGGATGTGGAAAAAGAGGAAGCCTTGTGCACTACTGATGGGAATATAAATTGGTATGGTCACTGCGCAGGTTCCTCAAAAAATTAAAAATAGAACTTCCATATGATCCAGCAATCCCACTTCCGGGTATATATTCAAATGAAATTAAAACAGGATCTTGAAAAGATCTTCTCACCACAAAAAGGAAATGGTAATTATGTGACATGATGGAGATGTTAACCAAGGCTGTAGTCATAATCATTTTGAAATTTAAGTGTATCAAATCAACATACTGTGTACCTTAAGCTCACACAGTGTTGTCAATTATATACTAATAAAGGTTAAATACATATGTAATTCATACACACATACAACCAAAGCCCCAAGCCTGTACATCAGAGAAAACAAATGCCTGTACATCTGCAAAAAGTGGCAGCTGCTCCTGGGATGCTCTAAGTTCTGAGTTAGCAGCTAAGGAGGGCCCTAAAAGGGCCTGAAGACGAACTCTTGGGGTAGTTTGTCAAGCCCCCCGCCACTCCCCCCACAAAGGACCATCCAAGAGATCAGTCCTTCCCTGTAAGCACGTAGTAGAACAGTTATGTCATCAGCCCCCAGGAGGGGCAGTGAGTGTGGGTCCTTGGGCAGGACCCTGATTAAAAAGTGAAGTCTCCACTTCGCTTTACAGGAATCCTCCCACCCTTCCTGTAGTCCCCGGAAGCAGTCTGTGATAAGCAGATGCAACATTCAGACATGATAAGCGGAACTCCCACATTCAGAAATCAGCACCCCCAATGTAAGAGGAAGGGTCATATGGGCGCAGGCCGGAGTTCCATGCCCACCAGCTTCCTGGTGGTGGTGCTCATGGAGGCACGGTGGACATCGGCCAGGATGAAGCAGGAGACAAGCCCCCCACACACATACCCCACAGCAGGGCAAGCCTGACTGCCCGAGCCTGGGAGATGGGAGCCTGGGAGATGGAAGCCGCAGAAAAAACAGCCCTTGCTTCAACGATGCGGAGGTGGAGAGACAGTTTCTTTGAAGGAAAGAACATGGCGCTTTCTGAGGAGGAAAAGAGCAGCAACGCCACGGAGCAACAAGCTGGGCAACTACGCAGACAAGGCCTAAGCGTAATGCCGCAGAAGGACAACAGCAGGCGGGCGGCCAACAGCCCGCGCATGCGCACCTTCACGGACGCGACCTGTCCTGCCTCCAGCACATTCTCGCGAGATGCTGTTCCTGCGCCTGACGTGGATTGTGGTGGCGGCCGGCGACCTGAATTCCTCCTTCCTCGTGTTCCTGTGTTGCACTTGCGGGAATGACCGTCGCCAGTCCCCGGGGTGTGGAGTCTTTGGTTTGGGGCAGCGACAGCTGGACATCAGGGGACTGTCCATGTGGACACCTGTGGGCTCTCCAGGGTCCGCCACACTGAAACCCCAGCGCTGCCTGAGCAGACTCCTACCGCAAGGGCAACCACCTCAGGAAAGCTGGTGCGAGCGCTTTGAAGTCGGGTTGCCCCGGGCGGGCGGGTGAAAACTATGGATCCGGTGGGAAGGCCTCTTGCATAACCGCATCTGCGGAAGTACGGAGGGTGTGCACCCGGTGGCCGAGGGCTTTCGCGGGCGCTCTCACCATTCGTGAGCCTCCTGCGTTATGGTAAGATCTTCTTCCAGTATGGAAGCACCTGGGCGTCTTCACGGAAGGAAGGGACCCACGCCAGTGACTTGTTCAGCCTCAGACCCCCGCTCGCCACACACCCCAGACCAGCCTCTTAGCCTCCACAGGCCTGCGTCCCATCCTGCGTGGTTAACACGGATGGGACGCAGGCCTGCCTTCCACTGCTGTGTTGCGTCTGGTTTAGCCTCTGAATGTACCTCAACGCCTGCTCCACCTGCCTCTTTCCTACCTTATTCTTGCTGTGTGGACGGTTATTCACATGTTCTGGTCCACCAAGTGTCACCTGGAGACATTCTGTCTGAAATATTCAAACAATACAGATGAGCGAGTCCCCTAGACTTGGCCACCCTGCCTGTTCCCTGGTTGTGTCCTGGCCGCCCTGGGGGCCTTTCCCTGTGCCCCCACCTGCAGCCTGCAGTCTTTGCAGGCTGTGGTATGCCCATCTAAATAGTGTCACCTCGTTCTTCCTGTTCCATGACATTTCTTTCACTTAGGAGTCTGGAAGTTATCCTTGGAGTAATTGCCACCACCACTGCCACCAACAACAAAAGGATACAAACCAGTAAAAAAAAAAAAAAAAAAGGAGGGGGGGTCACAGATCCAGTAATCACTAATAATTTGAGGAAAACAAATATAAAAGAAGCATCACTGTTTAAATTGAAAAACGTATACACAAGTGTGACTGACTTGCTAGTTGCCTACCCAATATCCATTCTCCCTTTCTTCCTTACTACCAGAATTTTGATTGAATGATTTAACAAAACTCTACCTCTCAACCATGTCAGAAGAAATATATCTGGCCAGTGAGATAGAAGTCTGCTGGGTATTTCTGGGTAAGTTTTGCTTTCCTAATTGTAACAGAGCTGTCCAGTTGTCTCCTAATATTCATTCTTCTCTTCTTTATTCTTGTTAGGACCCCTGATTTTAGCCCATTCTATGGCTGCCTAAGGGGTAGGGTGAGACTCCCTAGCAGCTAAGTGTGGTCACATAACTAAGTTCTAGCCGTTTTCTTGCTAGCTGGAGTAAAGAAATGATGGCTAGATCTTGAGCAACCATACTGGATCACATTAAAGGAGCCACATATTTTATATGGCAGAACAAAAAGAAAAGGAGCCCAGGTTTCTGACATCATGTGGAATATCAGCTCTAGACCACCAACATCCAGATTTCATTAATATAATCTTCATCTTTAAGTCATAATTTTGGATTTTGTCAAATGCATCTGTTATACTAATATGGACACCAATCCTTCCTCTTCATTCTGTCTTTCCTTTTCTGGCCTGTAATACATACCCAATGCTTGGAGGTGCAATAGTCCTGAAGCCGCATTCTCAAAATGTTAGGATAAAAGGATAGAAGAAAAATATATATAATTAAAAAAAAAAAAGAGGGGAGGAGCCTAGTCCCTGGATGACAACTCTAGATATTCATTTCTGGACTTTTGAATTCATGGGGAAAATTAACTCATTACTTGTTTAATTTACAGTTTGTTGTGATTTCTCTTACTTGAAATTGAATACAATTGAATACAATTTCAAGTACATCTAGTACTATCTAGGACATCTCAAAGAAAATAAGGCTGATACAGAAAAAACAAAATTTGTTTGTTGTATCCATAAAATAAGAACAGGCTATTAATGAAAATGAACCAATTATAAATCCTTAAATGAAAATATAAGTGGTGTAAAAACAAACTGAATGGACATAGCTCCAGAACAAATTAATGAGCTATGAGAGCAAGTTGAGAAAGTCTTCTGGATAACAGAAGATAATGGTGTCTGAAACGACAAAACAAATGGAGAGCATGGGCACAGTTATATTAGTTTCTTAGGGCTGTAGTAACAAACTACCACAAACTGGGTGGCTTAAACAACAGAAATCTATTGTCTCAGTTCTGGAAGCTAGAAGTCAAGGATCAAAGTGTTGGCAAAAATTGTTCATTCTGAGGACTGTGGGGAAGAATCTATTCTATGCCTCTCTCCTAGCTTCTGTTGGTTTACTGACAACCTTTCGCATTTGTTGGGTTACAGATGCATCACCCCAATCTCTACCTTCATGTTCACATGGCTTTCTCCCTGTGTGTGTGTCTGTGTCCAAATTTCCACTTTTTATAAAAACACTAGTTGTATTGTTTACAGATAAGAAACAATTGAAGAATGAAATATTTTTTTAAAAAATAAATAATGGTAGAAAAATTCCCTGAGCTGATGAATGACATGAGTATGTATGTAGAGAGAATCCATTGAGTACTGGGCAAGATGAATGAAAAAAGACCCACTCCTATTCAAATTGTGATAAAATTTGTCAGGAATAAAGATAAATTTTTTAAGTATCTAAAATAAAAAATAAAGATTATACTTCAAAACAAAAATTAGATACACATCTGACTTCATATCAACATGACTAGAGGCAAGAAAACAATGGAGCAATAGGCTCAAAGTTTTAAGGGAAAATTATATTTGAACTAAGAAAAACTATAAGTCAAGTGAGGTGGCAAATTAGAAATGATAATCAGTTAGCAAGTGAGTAACTGTTGATCCAACTGCATCTCCATGAGCAGGACCTGATTAGTTCCAGCCAATCAGAAAAATCCTGTTCTCTTGCTAGGGCTTGGCTCAGAAATGAGTAATGACACATTCCAGCTGAGACACCAGAGAAATTTGTTAGGCCTCTGGAGAAGTCCCTCCTCATTCTCCTTGGACTGGATCTCTTTTTCCCACTGGAGCAAACATGGAAAAATATCATCCATTGCTACAGCAGTTACCCCACAGCCACAAAAAAACAAGATTTAAGATGAAACTAACACCCACATTGCCTTTCTTAACTGAGATTCTGCAGAAGAATTAAGGCCTACTGAAAATGACTTGTGTGACTATTTTCTCAGTTGTCCCAAGGATGATTCAGAACTAGGTAACATGCTAGATGCATAGAGGATAAACTAATGTATTACATTCGATGGATACCTTATGTCATTAGAGCTTAATTTCTAGAACTGGGGGGCAACACACTATGATCCACAGGCCAAATCAGCTCACTACCTATTTTATTGGAACCCCAGGCTTATTTGTTTACATATTACCTATGGCTACTTTTACACTGCAAAGGCAGAGCTCAGTAGCTGTGAAAGAGATGGCCAAAAAAAAGTCTAAAATATTTACTGTCTGGCCCTTTACAGGCAATGTTAGACAACTCCACTCTAAAGAAACCTCATTGAGAAGGACTGTGAAGAGACTTGGTTTTGTCCATCTTGACCTTTGTCCCATTATGAGCAAGCAGCAGGGGGATCAGGCTGATGAGTTTTGCTGAGATGTTACTTCTGCCTGTCACTTCATTTATAACCCTATCACAGAGTTGTTATGGGGATTGAGTCAATAACTGTAAAGCATTTAGAATGCTGCCTGGCACATAGTAAGCACTCAGTAAATGTTGGCTCTTATTCCAAACCTGATACCAACTACCATTTACTATTCTGCAGGTAGACAGTTTGGTCTGGGTTCAGTAGAATGATTCTTCTGATACTGGCCAGATTTGATCTTGCAGCTCCAAATAGCTATACATCAAATGTAGGCGACTCTGCTTCTCCAGGTTGCCTGGTCCAGGATGGTCCCACTTGCATGTCTAACAGGTGGCCAGCTGTCACCAGAGCAACTGAGCCATGTGGCATTTAGTCTCTTATTCCCCAGCAAGCTAGCCTGGCTTTTCACATGGTGGTAAGAGGGTTACAGAGGCTCTAAAGTGAGGATGGCTTCTTAAGGCCTAGGCCTGGAGCTGAAACCACCACTTCCACTATATTTTATTTGTCAGACACATCACAAGACCAGTTCATATTCAAAGGATGGGGAAATAGACTTCACTTCCTGATGGGAGGACCTGCAGAGTCACTCTGCAAAGGGGCATGCACACAGGGGAGAAGAATTGCAGTCATTTATATAAACAATCCACATTAAGTTAATATATCTTAACCTAAATTCAAATATCAAACAAATATTTAAGTACTTGATAAATGCCAATACTGTATGAAATGGTTTTGCTTTTCTCTTTCCTTTTGAAATTCAAAATTTTATTTGAACAGAATCCTTTTAGAAAGAAAAAAATAAATTCTTTTGCTCTTAGTAATTGTGTTTGTGGGAGGACATCTGAACGCATGTTTTAACAAACCATCAAATTTAGCTGATTGATCCTCAGTCTTTTCCAACCATAGCAAAATGTTGAGCTTATTCTTGAATTTTAATTCCTCTTTAAATAAAACTACAAAATTAAATTCTAATTTTGCTTTAAATGCATAAAGTGATAGGTAATTTGATCTCCTAATTTTTTTTTAATTTTATTATGTTATGTTAGTCACCATACAATACATCATTGGTTTTTGATGTGGTGATCCATGATCCATTGTTTTCGTATAACACCCAGTGCTCCATGCAGTACATGCCCTCCTTAATACCCATCACCAGGCTAACCAATCCCCCCTCCCCCCTCCCCTCTAAAACCCTGTTTGTTTCTCAGAGTCCATAGTCTCTCATGCTTCATCTCTCCCTCCAATCCCCGCCACCCCCCCCCCGCCATTTTTCCCTTCCTTCTCCTAATGTCCTCCATGTTATTCCTTATGTTCCACAAATAAGTAAAACCATATGATAATTGACTTTCTCTGCTTGACTTATTTCACTTAGCATAATCTCCTCCAGTCCCATCCATGTTGATGTAAAAGTTGGGTATTCATCTTTTCTGATGGCTGAGTAATATTCCATTGTACATATGGACCACATCTTCTTTATCCATTCATCTGTTTAAGGGCATCTCGGCTCTTTCCACAGTGTGGCTATTGCGGACATTGCTGCTATGAACATTGGGGTGCATATGGCCCTTCTTTTCACTACATCTGTGTCTTTGGGGTAAATACCCAGTAGTGCAATTGCTGGGTCATAGGGTAGCTCTATTTTTAAATTTTTGAGGAACCTCCACACTGATTTCCAAAGTGGCTGTACCAACTTGCATTCCCACCAACAGTGTAAGAGGGTTCCCCTTTCTCCACAACCTCCCAACATTTCTTGTTTCTTTCCCTGTCCATTTTTGCCATTCTAACTGGTATAAGATGGTATCTCAGTGTGGTTTTGATTTGGATTTCCCTGATGGCTAATGATGATGAACATTTTTTCATGTGTCTGTTAGCCATTTGTATGTCTTCTTTGGAGAAGTGTCTTTTCATATCTTCTGCCCATTTTTTGACTTGATTATTTGTTTTTTGGGTGTTAAGTTTGAGAAGTTCTTTATAGATCTTGGATACCAGCCCTTTATCTGTAGTGTCATTTGCAAATATCTTCTCCCATTCTGTGGGTTGCCTCTTTGTTTTGTTGACTGTTTCCTTTGCTGTGAAGAAGCTTTTTATCTTGATGAAGTCCCAAAAGTTCATTTTTGCTTTTGTTTCACTAGCCTTTGGAGATGTATCTTGAAAGAAGTTGCTGTGGCCCCTGTCAAAGAGGTTACTGCCTATGTTCTCCTCTAGGATGTTGATGGATTCCTGTCTCACATTGAGGTCTTTCATCCACTTTGAGTTTATCTTTGTGAATGGTGTTAGAGAATGGTCAAGTTCCATTCTTCTGCATGTGGCTGTCCAAGTTTCCCAGCACCATTTATTGAAGAGACTGTCTTTTTTCCATTGCATGTTTTTTCCTGCTTTGTCAAAGATTATTTGACCATAGAGTTGAGGGTCCATATCTGGGTTCTCTATTCTGTTCCATTGGTCTGTATGTCTGTTTTTGTGCCAGTACCATGCTGTCTTGGTGATCACAGCTTTGTAGTATAGCTTGAAATCGGGCAATGTGATGCCCCCAGCTTTGTTTTTCTTTTTAAACATTTCCTTGGTGATTCAGGGTCTTTTCTGATTCCATACAAATTTTAGGATTGTTTGTTCCAGCACTTTGAAAAATGTCATTGGAATTTTGATCGGGATGGCACTGAAGGTATAGATTGCTCTGGGTAGCATAGACATTTTAACAATGTTTATTCTTCCGATCCATGAGCATGGAATGTTTTTCCATCTTTGTGTGTCTTCTTCAATTTCTTTCATGAGTGTTCTGTAGTTCCTAGAGTATAGATCCTTTACGTCTTTGGTTAGGTTTATTCCGAGGTATCTTACGGTTTTTGGTGCTATTGTAAATGGAATCATTTCTCTAATTTCTCTTTCTACAGTTGCGTTGTTAATGCATAAGAAAGCAACTGATTTCTGTGCATTGATTTTGTATCCTGCCACATTACTGAATTGCTGGATGAGTTCTACTAATTTGGGGGTGGAGTGTTTGGGTTTTCCACATAAAGTATCATGTCGTCTGGGAAAAGAGAGAGTTTGACTTCTTCTCTGCCAATTTGAATACCTTTTATTTCTTTTTGTTGTCTGATTGCTGTTGCTAGGACTTCTAGTACTATGTTGAACAATAGTGGTGAGAGTGGGCATCCTTGACGTGTTCCTGAACTTAAGGGAAAGGCTCTCAGCTTTTCCCCATTGAGGATGATATTCGCTGTGGGTTTTTCATAGATGGATTTTATGAACCTGAGGAATGTTCCCTCTATCCCTATACTCTGGAGAGTTTTAATCAGAAAAGGATGTTGTATTTTGTCAAATGCTTTTTCTGCATCAATTGAGAGGACCATATGGTTCTTCTCCCTCCTCTTATTAATGTGTTCTATCACATTGATTGATTTGCGAATGTTGAACCACCCTTGCATCCCGGGGATAAATCCCACTTGGTCATGGTGGATGATCCTTTTAATGTATTGTTGGATCCTATTAGCTAGGATTTTGTTGAGGATTTTGGAATCCATATTCATCAGGGATAGCCGTCTGAAATTCTCCTTTTTGATGGGGTCTTTGCCTGGTTTGGGGATTAAGGTAATGCTGGCCTCATAGAATGAGTTTGGAAGTTTTCCTTCTGTTTCTATTTTTTGAAACAGCTTCAGGAGAATAGGTATTATTTCTTCTTTGAATGTTTGGTAGAATTCCCCAGGGAATCCATCAGGCCCTGGACTCTTGTTTTTTGGGAGGTTTTTGATCACTGCTTCAATCTCATTACTGGTTATTGGCCTATTCAGATTGTCAATTTCTTCCTGTTTCAGTCTTGGCAGCTTATAGGTTTCCAGGAAGGCCTCCATTTCATCCAGATTGCTCAGTTTATTGGCATATAGTTGTTGATAATAATTTCTAATAATTGTTTCTATTTCCTTGGTGTTAGTCGTGATCTCTCCCCTTTCATTCATAATTTTATTAATTTGGGTCCTTTCTCTTTTCTTTTGGATAAGTCTGGCCAGTGGTTTATCAATCTTATTAATTTTTTCAAAGAACCAACTTCTAGTTTCGTTGATCTGATCTACTGTGTTTCTGGTTTCTAATTCATTGATTTCTGCTCTAATTTTAATTATTTCTCTTCTAATGTGTGGCTTAGGCGTCGTTTGTCCCTTTTTCTCTAGTTCTTTAAGGTGGAGAGTTAGTTGGTGAATTCGAGATTTTTCTATTTTTTTTGAGTGAGGCTTGGATGGCTATATATTTCCCCCTTAGGACCGCCTTTGCAGTATCCCATAGGTTTTGGACCGATGTGTTTTCATTCTCATTGGTTTCCATGAATTGTTTAAGTTCTTCTTTGATTTCTTGGTTGACCCAAACATTCTTGAGCAGAGTGGTCTTTAGCTTCCAAGTGTTTGACTTTCTTCCAAATTTTTTCTTGTGATTGAGTTCCAGTTTTAGAGCATTGTGGTCTGAGAATATGCAGGGAATAATCTCAATCTTTTGGTATCGGTTGAGACCTGATTTGTGACCCAGTATATGGTCTATTCTGGAGAAAGTTCCATGTGCCCTCGAGAAGAATGAGTATTCTGTTGTTTTAGGGTGGAATGTTCTGTAAATATCTATGAGGTCCATCTGGTCCAATGTATCATTCAAAGCTCTTGTTTCCTTGTTGATTTTCTGCTTAGATGATCTGTCCATTGCTGAGAGTGGAGTATTAAGGTCTCCTACAATTAACGTATTGTTATCAATATGACTCTTTATTTTGGTTAACAGTTGGCTTATATAGATGGCTGCTCCCATGTTGGGGGCATAGATATTTACAATTGTTAGATCTTCTTGTTGGATAGACCCTTTAAGAATGATATAGTGTCCTTCTGTGTCTCTTATTACAGACTTTAGTTTAAAATCTAATTTGTCTGATACAAGAATTGCTACCCCAGCTTTCTTTTGAGGTCCGCTGGCATGGAAGATGGATCTCCATCCCTTCACTTTCAGTCTGGATGTATCTTTAGGTTCAAAATGAGTCTCTTGTAGACAGCATATGGATGGGTCCTGTCTTTTTATACAGTCTGCAACCCTGTGCCGTTTTATGGGAGCGTTTAGGCCATTCATGTTGAGAGTGATTACTGAAAGATATGAATTAATTGTCATCATGTTGCCTGTGAAGACGTTGTTTTTATAGATTGTCCCTGTAAATTTCTGTTGTAGATCACTCTTGGGGTCTTTCTCCTTTTATAGAACCCCCCTTAATATGTATTGCAGGGCCGGCTTAGTGGTCACATATTCTTTCAGTTCCTGCCGGTTGTGTAAGCTCTGCATCTCTCCATCCATTCTAAATGAAAGCCGTGCCAGATAAAGTATTCTTGGCTGCATGTTCTTCTCATTTAGTACCCTGAATATGTCTTGCCAGGCCTTTCTGGCTTGCCAGGTCTCTGTGGATAGGTCTGAGGTTATTCTGATGTTCATCCGTCTGTACATAAGGAATCTCTTCCCCCTAACTGCCCTTAAGATGGTTTCCTTGGTTCTAAGATTTGCAAGTTTTACTGTTACATGCCGGGGTGTTGGCCTGTTTTCCTTGATCTTGGGAGGGGTCCTCTCTGCCTCTAGGACTCGAATGTTTGTTTCATCCCCCAGATTAGGGAAGTTCTCAGCTATGATTTGCTCAAATACATCTTCTAGTCCTCTCTCTCTCTCCACTCCCCCCGGGATTCCAATTATTCTGATATTGGAACGCTTCATGGTGTCACTTATTTCTCTGATTCTATTTTCGTGGATTCTGAGTTGTTTTTTCCTGGCCTCCTCTTTTCCCTTTTTATCTATTATATTCTCTTCCAGGTCGCTTATTCTCTCTTCTGCCTCAGTTACCCTAGCTGTTAGATTATCTAGATTGGATTGGATCTCATTGATAGCATTTTTAAGTTCTGCCAATTCACCTTTTATTTCTGCCCTTAGAGACTCTATGTTGCCATTAATTGATTTCTCCATTCTAGCCATTGTCTTCACAATTGCTAGCCTGAATTCCGTCTCCGACATCTTGGTTATATCTGCATCCATTTGTAAATCTGCAGCATAAGTCATAATCTCTGAGTCTTTTCTATTTTGGGGGCTCCTCCTCCTAGTCATTCTGTTGATGGGTGTTTGAGGGAATGTATAGAGTCCAAATTATTGACCAGAACCCAAGCAAGATGCACCTGTTTTCTTGGGACCTTAGGGTTGCTGGCCTCTTGTTTTCCCAGCCTGTCTTCTGCGGGAAGGGCCTGCCGTGCTGTTACTCAGGCAACCCTGTTCGGGTGGAGTTGCCCTGTGCCTCTGTGGCGGGGGATGGGCTCAGTGGGAATCAGTTTTGGGGGCTTTTGTTCTCTGGCGGCTTTCCCTAGCGGCTTTCCGCGTCTCTTCCACAAGTCAGAGCAGAAGAGACCGTTTCCAACCCTCTGCCTCAGAGCAGAGAGATCACAGTCCATTCTTCAGTGAGCTCTCCAGGCCACACTGTCTCCATTTCTGTCCGCGCTGCTATAAACTGCAGCGTCCTGGGTCCTGCACCCCTCCGCAGCGCTCCCAGTCCTGCCTCCAGGTCAGAGCACGTCTCTGCCCTTTGTGCTTGTAAAACCGCCAGCCGCTCCCAGTTCGCGTGCACACGCGTGACCCCGCCGCTCCGGGTTTCCACCCCGGAGAATGCCCTAAAGTCCTTTCCCCGCCGCTACTGGTCTGCGAGTCTGTGCCCTGTCTGCAGCGTGCGAGGCTGTCACTCACCAGCGGTGTAGGATCCCCACGGCCAGGCACCCTCCCGCTGCCTTTTATCCTCCGATATCTGCCCGTGGAATCATGGCTCCCCGCTTCGTACCTCAAAACCAACCACCTGCGATATTCTGTTTGTAGAGATCCAGATCTTCTTACATCTCAGGCTGGTTTCGTGGGTGCTCAGAGTGGTCTGGTAGATATCCAGCTCAATTCCGGGGACCAGTTAAATAGGGTCCCCTACTCCTCCGCCATCTTCCCCCTCTCCCTGATCTCCTAATTTTTTAACTTGTCATGAACATCTTTACAATGTACTAAACCAAATATTGCCACATGTTAATCACCTCATCTTCAAAAATAAAAGAGTAATTTGACTTTTTTCCTCCACTTGAAAATAGAAACAATAAATAATGATGAGAATTGGAGAAGAATCTAACAATGTTCTGGGACCTCCCAGCCTTCCTTTCTCCAAATGTATAAATCATCAAGTATTTAAATGATTAATACATTCATGATCAAGCTTACTAGAATAAATCACTTTTACGTCTACCCTTGACTATCTAGA
Organism: Phoca vitulina; assembly: GCF_004348235.1. Classification (NCBI taxonomy): domain Eukaryota; kingdom Metazoa; phylum Chordata; class Mammalia; order Carnivora; family Phocidae; genus Phoca; species Phoca vitulina. Next base: position 54,765,666 of record NW_022589706.1, read on the forward strand.
TTCATTAGTGCTCTTAAGCAAATTAATGTCTTCACATTCCAAGGCCTAATAAATATTATAGTCCCTCCTATTACTTTACATACTGACTTGCCAATACTTTTTCTATTAAGAGGATTTGTTGGGTGCCTGGGTGGCTCAGATGGTTAAGTGTCTGCCTTCGGCTCAGGTCATGATCCCTGGGTCCTGGGATTGAGTCCCACATCAGGCTCCCTGCTCCTTGGGAGCCTGCTTCTCCCTCTGCCCCTCTCTCTCTCTCTCTCTGTCTCTCATGAATAAATGAATAAAATCTTTAAAAAAAAAAAAAGAGGATTTGTTTTCTGTCCTCCACCCCCAATTTCAAGCAGGGTATATATTCACCTGCTTTCTAAGGCTTGGCTCCATACTATGGGGGCTAGCAGAAGAGGATCTTTTGAAATGCAACTGGAAAAAGAGAAGGGACATATTGGCTATTAGCATAATATAATAAGGTGTAATAGCAAACACTTATAAGTCACTTAGGATGTGCCAGACACTCTTCTAAGTAGTTTATGCACATAAATATATTAATTTATATAATTCTATAATACTATGATATAGGTGCATTATTTTCCTCATTTTATAGATGAAAAAACAGGAACAGAGGTTAAAGGCTTGCCCCAGGTCACAGAGCTAAGTGGTAGAGCAGGGATTTGGACCCAGGCAATCTGGTTCTAGAACTCATCAATTTAATTACTACATTATACTGTCTCTCCATAAAACACCCAGGAACCACGTTGAGATTATGAAAAATCTGATGATAGTGTAGATGCTTAATCCTGAGCTTGGACCAATGAGTAGCATTTCCAGCCATCCTTTCTTATTCCAGCTTCATCCTGGGGAAAATGAAATGCAGCTCAATGACTAATACCCAGAGCCAAAAAAGAAAAATTGTGGGGATTAGGAATTGGAGCTGGGGTTATAGGAGAAGGGCTTTGGGGAAATAAGGTGGATCAAGGTGAAGAGGGTGAGCCCACAAGATAAATGCTCCTGGACTGGATGGGAAGAGAGTGATAGCGTTGAGGATCACACAATATCTAGTGAAGGAGCACCATACACATTCAGGATGGGGTGGAATGAGCTGAACAAAGTAAATGTACCACTCACAGTTTCTTGTCCTAAGGGGGTTCTTAATATGGATGGCCATTGACTTTAGCCTGGGGTAAAAATCTGCCTGCACATCATCTGTATCAAAGACTTATGCCTAAGTAATTCTATCACCATGCCCGTCCAAGATTAAGAGCAATATAAGGGATACTATCATATCTTAAGCTAGAAAACATCTCTTCCACCTTCTCTCTTTTCCAGTCCTCTCTCCCCTTTTCTGTTTTTATCGACATGCAAACATATTGTTTCCTCCAAATGAAATGTATATGTTAATTTATTTGATGGCCTTAACAAAATTGGTCTAAAATAAGGCACCAGTACTCCAGTACTCTATAAGTAGTCACCAATAAAAGGTCCTGGACTTTTCCAATAATTTACAGTAATTTTGTACACAATGATGACATGTTCAAAGGAGCAAGCTGGTTATAAACACAATTAAGATAAATTGAAGAGGGACGAGAGAAAGTAGGACACTGCAGTACAGATCACTACTGCCCTGGAGCAAGACTATGACCTCTAATAGAGAATTGCTCTCAGTTTGAAAAATACTCTCAACATTTTACTGACCAGAGGCAATGTGTGACCCACTGAGTCAAAATTCAGTGGTACTTGGGGACCAGGCATAGGCAGGTCCAAAAGGTGTGAGTAACTCATATGAATAGGAAACTCAAGACTCCTCTTGGTATTGGACTGATATTTCTTCCTTCATCCACGCATATAGTTTCACAAAGAGTTCTCTATGAACAAACATTGGAGGAAGGAAGTACTAAGACCTGGTTCACAGACAAGTCTGCATGATATTTTGGTGCTGACTGGAAATGTACTGCTGCCACTGTACAGTGTTATTCAGGGATATCCCAGAAAACACGGGTGAAGGGAAATTGTCCCAGTGGGTAGATTTCCAAGCAGTATACTTGGTTGGAAGTTGGCCTGAGATATGGATATGAACAGTTACTTGAATATTAACAAATGGTTTGGCTAATTGTTCAGGGCCCAGAAGGCAACAGATCTGAAATATCAGTTACGATGAGGTCTGTGAAAAGGTCTCTTGATGGATCCCTGGGAGTGGACTCAAAATGTGGATGCTTGTGTCTTATGTGAATGTTCACCAGAAATCATCTATCCCAGAGAAAGAGCTCAAAGACCAGATGGACAAGATGATGCAACCTATGGATGTCAGCCAATCTCTGTTCCTCAGTCAGCCTCTGAGGAATACCTCAGTAGGGCCATGAACTGAGTAGATTTGGTGTCAGGGATAGAAGCTCTGCATGGGCCCAACACATAGATTCCCTCCCACCAAAGCCAATCTAGCTACTGCCATTGCTGAGTGCTTAACCCACCAGATGCACCGACCAATGCTGAGTCCTCAGTATGGCACCATTCATCATTAAACACCTTCTACCTTAAAGAGACAGCAATTCATCTTTATCAGAATTAATATCTACTCCAGATCACCCTCCCTGGCTGCATTGTCTCTGCCAGCTCCAGCATCTGGGGATTTATAGGATGCCTAATCCATCAACATGGTATACTATCTCACCCTATACTATCTCAAACAAAGGAATCCATTTTAAGGCAAAGTCCTACTCCTACTCCATACCCCATTACCAGAAGAAGACCTGAAAAAGTAATGGCAGAGCCTACTGAAGACTCAGCTAAAAAGCCTGTTTGGGATATACTGTTGGGTCACTCTTCTCCAAGATTCAATATATGCACAGAATCAAAGGCCAGTATATGGTACTGTGTCTCCACAGCTAGACTACATGGATCTAGGAGCCAAGGTGTAGAAGCAGGAGTAGTTATTCTAACCCTTACTTTCCCTACCATAATTCCTATTTCCTATCCTGAAAAGGTAAGCTATGCCAAGTTAGAGTTCCTATTTTTCATTTGGTGTGGGGAGTCACAAAATGTGGAGAACACTTCTACCAAGTGACACAGTGAAGATCCCACTGAATTAGAAAGCTATGACATTACCACCTGGCCACTTTGGGCTCCTTAGGCCCATGAACCAGCAGGCAAAGAAAAAGTCACTTCCTGCTGAGGTAATCAACACTGATTATCATGAGAAATTTGGGTTGCTACTACACAATAAGAAAAGATTATTTATAGAATCCAGAAGATTCTGTGGGTTATCTCTTAACACTGACATTGCTTAGTTATAACTGTTCATGGACAGTTACAGTAAATACTACAGACAAAGCAACTAAGCACTCAGACCACTTAGGGAGGAAGGTCTAGAACTCCTACCAGACTAGCAACCAAGATGAGCCAATGTGCTTACCCAGGGAAAAGGTAATCTAAAATGGGTGGTTAAAGAGGCTGGTGGTGAATATCAGTTATGTCCTCGGGATCAGCTGTAGTAGTAGGTACTGCAGCTGAATTCACTAACCCACTTTAAGGGTTTTTAGCAGATTGCAAGTAATGTGGATTCTATGATGAACTGATTTTGTACCTCCCCTCTCAAGAACGAAATGAGGGCATCTTGGTCTTATAAAACTGAAGGCCCACTACCATAGCCTGAGAGCCAGATCTCAGAGGATGGTCTGAGCAGTGTATCAAACACAGGTTATACGTATCTCCAGATCTGTTCAGCTTTGTCTGCATCCTGGGCCCATGACCACTTCACATCTAGCTCTGTGAGCTATCTCGCCCTCCCTCTTACCAATCCACCCCCCCCACCACCACCCCCCCGCCAGGGGAAGGCCAGACTCTGGTAGAAGCCACAGCAGCTCAGGTACCTGGACCTAACACAAGATCCACAGAAGCTCTAACTTCTCCAACAGCTGCCCTCCAAAGCCAGGTAACAAACCCAAAACTGCAAGGGAGTTAATGCCCCATGGAATAAACATTAAATGGCAAGAGACAAAAAATGGGAAAGAGCTGTCAGAAAAATTCTTCTCCCTTCCTTTCTCTGAAGTGGTGTGGTCCTTTATGGCTTGGCTGGAAGTATGCCATGTAAGTGAGCACCTGGTTGTGTTTTCTCATGAAGCCATGGCTGCTTTGCCTCCTGCCATGCCTCACATCCCATTTTCCATTTTAATATCCTTCAATAAAGGATTAGCACATAAGCTTTGCCTAAGTTTCTGTTTTCTAGGAACTATAGGTCAAAAAAGATGGTATCAGACTCACTTAGGGAACTGTTTCAAAAGACAAGTATGCCACCATAAATAGCACTTTGATAAATTGCGAGCTTCAAGTTTGTAAGGATGAGAAAAGTAGAACACCACTGCATTAAACTTTGAAATATTTGACCTAAGTTTGATCCTCTGCTGTTTACTGTGTGATCTTAAGCAACTCACTGAGCCGCTCTGAGCCTCATTTCTCCATCTGAATCAACAAAGGATCAGCATGATACACATGGGCTATCAGGGAAGACTGCTTGGAGTGACTGTAAAACTTCAGGCAATTGACATAACATCTCCTAAGCCTCAGTCTTTTCATGCATAAAATGAAGATAGTAATGCCACCTGCCTCACTGGTGTGTTTTAAAGATTAAATGAGATTATCATTCATACAAAGCACTTATAAAGTCTTTTATCTATTATTATCACCTCTGAAAAAGGGTACAAACTCCCTGCCTTAAAAGGTTGTTATGAAAATTAGCTGCCTTCTCCGGGCGGCTGTTGAAGTTGATTGGTTTAGGTCTGCGCACCTGAGTGAGCTGTAGTAAAGCATAGCATAAATGTAAAATAATTTCTTTTTCTGGGGAAAAAAAATTATTGTGTTATAATTTTTTCCAGTTTTATTGAGAAATAATTGACGTGCATCACTGTACAAGTTTAAGACCTACAGCACGATGGTTTGATTTACATATATTGTGAAATGATTATAATAGATTCAGCAAAATTCCATCTTCTTATATAGATACAGTAAAAAGAAGAGAAAAGAATAAAGGGAAAAATTTTTCCCTTGTGATGAGAACTCTTAGGATTTGCTCTCTTAACAACTTTCCTATATTTTCATGCAGCAGTGTTAGCTATAGTCACCAAGCTGTACATTACATCCCTAGTACTTATTTATCTTAAAACTGAAACTTTATACTTTTTGAAAACCTACCTCCAATTCTTCCCCCCCCCCAACCTCTGCATCTGATAAGCACAAATCTGAACTCTTTTTCTATAATTTTGGTTGTGTGGGGTCTTTTTTAAGATTCCCATATATAAGTGAGATCATACAGTATCTTTCTCTGACTTATTTCACTTAGCATAATGCCCTCACATTCTATCCATGTTGTTGAGAATGGCAGGATATCTTGTTCATGGCTGAATAAAATTAATAATTTCCATTATTAATTTTATGTATTCCATTGTGAAATAGATAGATAGATATACTTACCACATTTTCTTTATCCATTCAGCCTCTGATGGACACTTAGGTTGTTTCCATGTCTTCCTATTACAAACAATGTTGCTATGAACATGGAGGTGTTCTTTTCAAGTTAGTGTTTTCATTACCTTTGGGTATATTCCCAAAAATAGAATTGCTGGATCATATAAAAGTCCTATTTTTAATTTTTTGAGGATCCTCCATACTGTTTTCCACAGTGGCTGTGCCAGTTTACATTCCTACCAACAGTGCACAAGTGTACTCTTACCTCCACATTCTCACCAGCACTTGTTATCTCATCTTTTTGATGGCAGTCATTCTAACAGATGTGAAGGAGATATCTCATTGCAGTTTTAATTTACATTTCCCCAATGACGAATAATGTTGAGTATCTTTTCATGTACCTGTTGACCTTTCATATATCTTTGGAGAAATGTATATTCAGGTCCTTTGTCCATTTTTAGTTGGGTTTTTTGTTGTTTTGTTTCATTTTGTTTGCTTTTGAAATGTATGAATTCTTCATATGTTTTGGATATTAACCCCTGTCTTATAATTTATGTCTGGTCATTCTTCCCTTCCCTACTGATAGAAGCCTGGACCCTTTTACATTGTCTTCTCAGCTCAGTGAGTTGACTCCATGCCAGCACACATTTCAGCTCATATCTCCCCTGCCCCCCAACAAAATTGATCATTTCCTGCTTCTTCTTCAGTCTCCACCCCTCATTTTCTCTAGCCCTGGCTACCCCCACAGAAGGCAGATATAGCAAATAACAATATTGATAATGATTCACACCTTCATTCAAGACTTCACTTGAAACAAATACTCCAAATGCCCAAATCTGAGGAGAGTGGGTTCTTGCCTAAGACTTGGAAAGACAGATTCATATCAAGTGACCTTGTTTTGACATATGATTTAAAGTAGCCCCCTCTGCAAAATAATTTAGAATATAAAGAAAATGAGCTTAGCAAAAATGCCATGTCAGAATATATTATATAAGATTTTATAGATCTGTGTATAAAATCTGAGTCTGTTAGATTGGCCAAGGATTATATTACCTTAGTAACCTGAGAAGCAAGCATTCATCTATCCCTTCAACAAGTAATTATGTGAGATGGGAACAGATGAGCACCAGATTTTGCAACAGATCCAGGTTCTTGAGCAACATTATTAGAGCAGCTATGCTTCCTTTGCACTTGACTCACAGTCCCGTAACAAATTACCCATGGGCTCAGAGTAGCTAACAACAACAACAACAAAGCATGGAAGCACTGGGATCCAATGCCATCATAATTCAGCAAAGATACAGCTAATGGCTGCTGAATCAGACACCAAAGTCCACAATGACCCTGTCCAGTTCTCATTACCATGTTGACCTCACCTGGAAATCCTCCAAAAATATTCATCTCCCAGTTGGTCCCTCTTCAGAGATTTCTAATTACCATGAAACACTGTAATTCATACAATTAATGGTTTATTCCAGACATCCAGCTAATACTGATTTCCACTGTTTGCCTGGATTAAATGCTGCCTGTTACCAAGAGACTTTGCAGCAATCCTTCCAGTTAATTAACATTTTCAGGCACTTCTCTGGAAGACAACAACAGAAGTTGCTATGTAATTGCCATTGTTTACCACAAATTGCAAGGTGCCATGGTTACTTCATCCTTGTCACTGTGATCACTGTCATCATTGTCATCATCACTATCATTATCAATATTTATTGAATGCCCACTTAAATGTACTCTTTTCCACTAAGTGCTCTAATGTGTCCTACAGCACAGCTTGACAAAGAAGCTAATCATGAAATAGCACACCAGAGTCTTTCTACTGTTCCAGTACCTTTTTTAAAAAAATCATTTTTACTCACTTTGGAACCTAAAAGTATGGAAGTATAAACATCAGCAAATTGTTCCTTTATTTGCTCATCTATACTTACTGGTATCTGACACATATAGGCTCTTTCCATACTTGCTAACTAAATGAAGATATGAATGAATTTAATAAATAAGCATGCAGAAGTCCATAGTAAAAATATCCAATGACATCTGAGACTCCATATGAACACAAAGAGATTAAAAAGTAGCTGGTGCCTCTTGAGGGGTGGGTATTCAGGGGCATAGCATCCTCCTCCACCCAACATTTTATCCAGGGAAAATCAAGTCATATTTTTTCCTTTCAAAGGGAAAAAAATCATAGAAGGACAGACTCTCAGAGGCTCTCTTGAACATCATATGATCTTACATCGTGGTAGTTAAACTTTTTCTGTTAGGACACAGCTGATACATATGCAAAAACATTCTCATGGATATATCCAAGATTGAATGTAATCCCCAACATTTTCTCTTCAGGAAATGATGGAATGTAAATAAGGGATATGGGCATGACTGTAGGAAGAGCCTTGAATTTTTTTCTTTTTTTTTTTCTTTTTTTATTATTATGTTATCTTAATCACCATACATTACATCATTATTTTTTGATGTAGTGTTCCATGGTTCATTATTTGCATATGACACCCAGTGTCCATGCAGAACGTGCCCTCTTTAATACCCATCACCAGGCTAACCCATCTTCCCACCCCCCTCCCCTCTAGAACCCTCAGTTTGTTTTTCAGAATCCATCGTCTCTTATGGTTCATCTCCCCCTCCGATTTCCCCCCCTTCATTCTTCCCCTCCTGCTATCTTCTTCTTCTTCTTCTTCTTTTTTAACATAATGTATTATTTGTTTCAGAGGCTGAATCTGTGATTCAACAGTCTTGTACAATTCACAGTGCTCACCATAGCACATACCCTCCCCAATGTCTATCGCCCAGCCGCCCCATCCCTCCCACCCCCCACCACTCCAGCAACTCTCAGTTTATTTCCTGAGATTAAGAATTCCTCATATTAGTGAGGTCATATGATACATGTCTTTCTCTGATTGACTTATTTCGCTCAGCATAACACCCTCCAGTTCCATCCATGTCATTGCAAATGGCAAGATTTCATTCCTTTTGATGGCTGCATAATATTCCATTGTGTATATATACCACATCTTCTTTATCCATTCATCTGTCGATGGACATCTTGGCTCTTTCCACAGTTTAGCTATTGTGGACACTGCTGCTATAAACATCGGGGTGCACGTACCCCTTTGGATCCCTACATTTGTATCTTTGGGGTAAATACCCAGTAGTGCAATTGCTGGATCATATGGTAGCTCTATTTTCAACTTTTTGAAGAACCTCCATACTGTCTTCCAGAGTGGCTGCACCAGCTTGCATTCCCACCAACAGTGTAAGAGGGTTCCCCTTTCTCCGCATCCCCGCCAACATCTGTCATTTCCTAACTTGTTAATTTTAGCCATTCTGACTGGTGTGAGGTGATATCTCATTGAGGTTTTGATTTGGATTGGAATAGCCTTGAATTTTGCTCTCATTTCTTTAGAACAACAACAACAAAAAAAAAAAACCTTTCAAAAATCTTGGTGCCTGAACCCTTATTGGTAATGAATTACTTGGAAATACATTGCAGCTGATTTTAACATGGCTGGATCTCAACACAGCAGCCAAGAGACCTGGGTTCTAGGTCCTGATCATACACTGGTTAGCTTTATGATCTAAAGCAAGTAACTTCCCTTTATTGAATTTCAGTTTCTTTATTGTAACATGAGAAGGTTGAACAAGAGTCACACTTCAGTTCTAATTACTCTAACTGAGGTCTGGTTGAGAGCCCTCCTCAGATTCTGAGGCTAGGAGCTAAATGTGGCAATCCTGGGAAAAGCCAAATAGGACTTAGAGCTTTATCAATGGTTTTTATATCTCTGAAAATAATTTCTCCTCCAATCACTTCTTCTAGTGACTTCTACATTGTATAAAAAGAGAAAACTGGAAAGTTTTCTCAAGCACAAAATATCTCACAGTATGCCTAGATTCTATAAGCAGGCTCTTTTGGACATTCATTGTTTGCCTAATCTTTCTTCCATTGGAGATCCACCTTCTCCTATTCTATAATAACCTTGCTCAGTCTGTGTTGTTCAAGTGCAAGTCACTGCACCCCAGAATAGACACAGACATAAGCCTTACACTTGCAGGATTCGTAATTCTCACAACAGTTTTGTGAGAGGGACAGAATAGGTGTAGCTCTACTTCCCACTGTAATTGTAAGAAAACAAAATTGATTGGGTTTCTTGACTTGATTAAAATTATACATATAAGGAGCTACTATGACACAAATCCTAGGGTTTTTTTTTTTTTTTCCATTTCAAATCTGGTGTTCTTCCATTTCTCCATAAGATAATGAACCCCATGACTTGTCATTATATCCTCATCCTAGATAGAGAGAGACAGAGAACTTGCCCAAGATTCTGAGAATAAGATTAATATAATCAACCAATGTAAAAGAATAGAGCAGACATTAGCCCAAGTCATTACAAAGATGCAGAATGTCTGCCAGGTTAAAGGTAAGAAGAGCAACACTGACTGTAACTTAATAATACTGATTTAAGGGACAGAAATGTCGTGAAAGAAGAATCTTAACATAAAAATATTTTAAAGGGTCCAAGAAGAAAAATATGACAATGCTCATCCAACAATGTCTGTGTAAAAGAAACATATAATCAGGGGGACAAAAGAATTTTAGTCAGTAGAAAGATGGTCTATGATGACAGGCAAGGCTGGTTCATCAAAACTCACCATAGCCTAAAAAAAAAAAATTTCACAAGATTATCCTTTTCACTTTGCTCAGTATCTGTGTACTAATCCATGACATTAAATATCTAAACACACTAATTTAATTAATTCAACAAACATGTCTTGAGTGTCTTCTGTGTACCAGACATTGTACTAGGAATTGGTAATGAAAGGATGAGCAAGAAATAGTCCCTATATTCAAGGAGGCAGGTGAACAAGAGGAAGGAGTTGAGAAAGATCCCTGAGATTCTGACTTGGGCAACTGGTTGGGTGCCATTAGCTGAAGGAATATAAGAGGAACAGAATGGGAGAGGAAATGGGAAAGGAGTTTGGTTTGAGACATCAGATCACTAAAGAATGACTTGGCCTGCAAGAAACAACCTTAACCAGCAAAATTTAAACAACAAACATTCAATTACCACAGTATGAAATCTGGAAAAATGCAGTCCAGCCCAGTGCAGTGGTTCAACAATATCATCAAGGATGAAAGCCCAATCCATCTTTTAATCCACCATTCTTGGCATGTTGGCATTTTGTCCTTCTGCTTGTTACCTCATGTTACAAATTCCAGAATGTATGTCAGCTATTTGATTAAAATGTCATTTGTCATCCCTCTTTAATCACTGTAATGAGTCACTTAACCCCAATAATAACAAAAATCAACGATTCCAATGCATTGATCCAACAGGGAAGATAAGTACCAAAAATATATAAACCTATTCTCCACTCTCCATCCAGCTATTACATAGGTAGTAAGAAGCATAAAAATACAGTCTTGATTGCTAGCTGGATGTAAATAATTTCCTAATTCCAGAAAATCAAGCAAACAGTCATTAAACTTGTAAAAAATCTAAAAACTAATTTGTAAATGGCATTTTCTTTAGAAACCATGGGTAGTCCAGGAAGCAAGGGTGGAATGGCATTCTACAGATTATCTCCACTCTATCTTTCACATCCGTTAGAATCATGGTTCACCTGTTGAATGTAAATTGCTTTATGAACAGCTGTTCCTTCCCCCAAAGGAAACAGGCTGGATATTAAAATAGCCATCTAGTCTGAGGTTTGCTGATATCATAGCTTCCTAACTTCCCCAGATGAAAAATAGTACATATAAATTTATTTATACATATGAAATATAAGAGAGTACGGTTTTTCCTAGATAACTAGGTTAGCCCTTCACTGTTTCCCACCATCACCTGTAAATTCAGGAATGAGATTTGAATATTTATCATTAATGATTCATTAACATTCAACCACCTGAGGAAATTACTATATTAATGTACATAAATGTCCGTTGGAATGTGTAAACAAGTTGAGAAACCCGCCTCCTTTCATTCAAGGAAGTTATTATTCTCTTTATCAAAGTTAAAGATTTCCAAAGTAGAATTTCTGTTTGGGTTAGGAGGGCAAGAAGCAATAAAATAAAATACATCTTCCATAGACCAGAATGTTTAGTCCTCTAAAGAGGACACCATCCTCTAGAGGCAGACCTGGTAAAATGGTTTTTAAAAAGCCCTGATTGCTTCCCACCATCCTTTTTGACACCTGCTCACTCAAAGGGCATGCAAACATACACACACATGCATGCACACACACATGTACACACACATGCCAACATGCCCTGGGCATGCCCTTTTTTGGATAAGCCCCTGTTCCTGAAAAATCAGCCTTACTTTCATTTACCACTTCCTCTAAACTCTTAGTATCCTCAGAATCTGATCTATCCAGAAGCCAGGAAAAAAGCTAATTATACTATTTACACCAGCAGGAGGACTGATAGGATTTCCCCAAAGGGCAGTTGCACTTTAAAAAGCATGACTTATGCCAGACATATGGAAATCTAATAGTAGACCCTCAGGCAAAATAGGCTTTATAAAAGGGGCCTTTCTGGCCTCTAATCACAGCTTTCTCTACTTACAAAAAAAAGCTTTGTCAAATGTTTTTACTGTTCTCCAACCAAGGCACTTGACCAAAATAAAAACATTCCACAATACATCCAGACAATATTATAAGCCAAAAACAAAATAGAGATTTTTCTTTTCCTTAACTGCTGAGCAAAGTCAGTTAATGCCTGCATGAAATTTGACAGCTCTTTCTACTGTGTAACCTTCAAAGGACTATGCTATTAAGGGATTGTAAAACTAAATGGAACTCTCAAATACCCCAAGTAGATCCTCAAAAAGAAAGTGCTCTTGGGTTTGCTTTTGGGAAACAGGGTGTGCAAAGATGCTCATTTGGGGAACTCTTGATTACCCAATCCAACGGAGAAGAGCATCAGAATAGATACATTGAAACTGTGAAGCTAGATATCCAGTTGGTTTAGGAATGAGGCTCCTTATGTAGATCTGGTAAAGCTTCCTAAGCAGAGAGGACAACAAAGCATATGCCTTGCACGGGGAATGAATTTGACTTTTCATAGAACAAAAAGAAGATTAATGTACAGATGGAAATTTATGGGTGAGGATATCAGAGTGCTAGAAAGGAGCCAGAAAATGCAGGACTTTACAACCCAATCACCTAACATCTAGGGTTCTCAGAAACCCTCATACAAAACATACATCATCAGTCAGGGTCCTCCCAAGAAACGAGAAACCACTCTGGATCTTAAAACTACAGAGAACTGAATTTGAAGGATTGAGTAAACAGGTAGTCAAAGACCCCAGAAAGCAAAGACAATATGGCAAGGCCATAGCAGGAATCTGCTACCACCCTGGGGCAGGAGGAATTATACAAGGAAGTGGCATCATCAGAGCCTAGAAGCACAGGCCATTGGAAAAGTTAGAAACAGGGCAGGGGGCACCCCATAAAGAAGCTGGACATCGTGAAGGTAGCTGTCTCATGAGAGAGTCCTCTCACCCTGGACAGGGCAAAAGAAGGAGAAATACAGATTTCCCCTACTAGAGCATTCCTACAAAATCTTTCATAAGCCAAAATGGCATAAAGAAGCAATCACCATTACTTTCTATGGAAAAATTTTTGAGCATTCCCAGACCCAAAAAAATAACCTCTCTTGGGCTTTTCTGATGTCTTAGGACATATCCTGCTAACGGATGCACAAAATAAATCGAGATAAAGCCCAGATGCTCACAGACACCGTTCACAGCTATGGCAGCTGGATGCTGAGATGCTGTGTGTCGTTCCCGGGGAAGAAGCTCGGTGGGGCCACCCTCACTCCTCCGGGTGTTCTGCCTCTGTAATGGCTCACTGCAAAACAAATGCTGAATGTTATTTTCGCTGCCTTTTTTCGTAACAGCGAAAATTCTCTTTAGTTTTCCTTCAGTTAGCAAAAACAAGTACTAACATAGGTCTTTCATAAAAGCAAAATGGCATAATGCGAACTTTTGGAAAAGCGGGGAATTATCTGTATCAGACTTCCCCCTCCTCCTCCTGCCCTGCAGTCTTCTGCCAGTACCTTCCACTGGCCAAACCTGTCTGGAATGCAACTGGCCAAACCTACCTGGAAATAGAATTCCCTGAGATACAGAGCAGACCAAGGGAAAGGTGTGAATTGCATCTGAGAGAAAACAGGCAAATGGCGAGCATGTAAGTCAACTCTAAGAGGAAGAGGAAATTCCCCCTGCCTGTGCCTGGTCTAACCACGCAATTCTCTGGCAAGTCTTTCCTTATCGATCTGATTCCATCTGTGTGGCCACACAACTCCAGGACACGACCAGAGGGCAGGGTCCCTAACTGTAGTCAGTGTGATGGATTTTTCATGGAAGCTACAAGTCTCTCCTAGAGCCACACAGTGGCTAATTCTTACTGATGGAGATGATGGTGACTGCAGTTGCGGAAGGAAGTCAAACTTTTAAAAACAATTCTATGGACATCTAAACAAATGTTGGGAATTTTATTTTTATTTTTATTTTTATTTTTTCAAGAGGGGTTTGGAGGGACAGAGGGAGAGGGAGAGAGAGAATCTTAAGCCCAGCACAGAGCCCCATACAGGGCTCAATCTCACAACCCTAAGATCATGACCTGAGCCAAAATCAAGAGTCTGACAGTTAGCCAACTGAGCCACCCAGGCGCCCTGGGGAATTTTCTAAAATCATTGAACGCACCAATTAGTTCTTTTAATCTCATAACATCAAACTAATTTCATTGCTCCTCAGTGACCGCAATTATCATCTATCCAGTTACTTTAACCAGAAACTTGGGGGTCATACTTGTCTTTCTTTTTCCTTTTCCCCAACCAATCCCCGATGGCTTAGCCTTCAAAATATATCCCAAGTCCACCTATCCTTCACCCAAAATCCCCTCCATCTCCACCCCTAATCCTATTCACCTTTATCTCTTCCCCAGACCACGACAAATGGCCTCTCAACTCCCCACCCACTCCTATCCTCCTATCACTCACAGCCTCCTCTACCCCCAAGACCTCATATGGTGACTCTTTTGTTATCTACACCTCAGTGCCAATGGCGGGTCCTCAGAGAAACCTTTCCTGACCACCTATTGAAAACTAGCCTCTACCCCTGCCATGTCACCCTGTTTTATTGTTTTCCTAGTATTTGCAGTGCCTGAAATTACCTTGCTCTTGTATTTGTTTTCTTCTTACATTCTCCATTAGGAGGTAAGCCACATGAGGGCAGTAACTGATCTGTCCTAGTCACCACTGAAACTCCAGCACTATAAAAACTGCCTAGCACTAAATAGGCACTTGATAAGTATTTATCAAATAAATGAAAGAATTCATTCTTCTACTCTCCCTATTAGATTGCTTGACTTGGTCAACCGTTTAGACAGCAGAGAGGCACACTACCTAAGATAAATTTATATTTAGAGTTCTGCATATGTTTTGAGAGGGCTTTGAAAAGTAAAAGTTACCTCAAGAAATGTTTTAAGCCAACTGATCTGTCTTAGTCTGCTTGAGCTACCCTAACAAAATACCATAGGCCAGGTGACTTAAAAAACAGAAATTTATTTTCTCTCAGCTCTGGAAGCTGGAAGTCCAAAATCCGGGTACCAATATGGTCAGGAACCGGTGAGAGCTCTCTCTTCTGGACTTCTGAACGATTGCCTTCTCACAGTGTCCTCACATGGCAAAGGCAGATTTCCCTCTCTTTCTCTCTTCCTTTCATTATAAGGGCACTAATCCCATTATAAGGACTCTATCCTCATGACCTCATCTAATCCTAATTGCCTCCCAAAGGCCTTTTTCCAAATACCATCACATTGGGGGCTATGGCTTCAACATATAAATTTTTAGGGGGACACAACTCAGTCCATAGCATGGCCATTAGAATAAAATTCACAAACATCAACATGGTACTAAGAATGAGTTGTCCCTCAGCTATGTCCACAATTTCCCTGGATTTCAGTCAAACCATACTCTGAAAAAATGACATGCTTTTTCCACACCTCTGCTTTTGCAAATTCCCTTCCTTCTGCCTGGAATATTGTTCCCTTTTTTGTCTGCCTGATA
This sequence comes from Phoca vitulina, assembly GCF_004348235.1. Taxonomy (NCBI): domain Eukaryota; kingdom Metazoa; phylum Chordata; class Mammalia; order Carnivora; family Phocidae; genus Phoca; species Phoca vitulina. Next base: position 54,781,207 of record NW_022589706.1, read on the forward strand.
CCCTTCAAGATTCAGCTCAAGACTCCCCTTCTCCTAGAAGCTCTCCTCCCCCTACTTCATCCTAGATGGAGGTAGACATTTCTTTCTCTTTTTCTCTCTCTCTCCTTGCACTTCTCTTTTTATGCTCTTAGGATATTTAGCCCAGACCTTAACCCTAGGCTCACCTAGATTTTCATACCTTGTCATGATTTTTAATGCATGTATCTGTCTCTTCAAGGATTATATGCTGTTTAATTTAAGGTCAGAAGTTATATTATATTCATCTCTGCATTCCTGGCACCCAACTTTTAGATGCTTAACCTGTGTTCAGTGAACAAACATAGAAATCAAATAAAACAAATAAATAAATTGGGCTCTGAATTCCCGGGTTCTAAAGTTCAGGAAGTGGGGTATATAAAGAATATGGTGCTTAAAAGACCTGGAATCATGAGAGAACATTGTCACTCACATCTCTCAACCTTGAATACAGATTATAAACCTAAGGAAAATCCTTTTAGTGCAGAGGACAGTGGGGGAAGGGAGGGAAAACTGAAGGGGAAGAAATAAGAAAGGAAGACAAACCGTATGAGACTCTTGACTCTGGGAAACAAACTGAGGGTTGTGGAAAGGGATGTGGGTGGGGGGACGGGGTAACCCAGTGATGGGAATTAAGGAGGGCACATGATGTGATGAGCGCTGGGTGTTATATGCAACTAATGAACCATTGAGCAAAAACTAATGATGTACTATACGTTAGCTAATTGAATTTAAATTAAAAAAAAAAAAGAAAATGCCTTTTCTTCAGTGCTCTCCTATAATGGGATTTTTTCATCACCACATCCACCTGTACACATTTTTATTTATTACATGAGGAGGACACTGTAGCATCTTTTTTTTTTAATAAAGCTCTCGAATTGCAGGCATGTCACCATGCTATGCATTTGCTCTTCTGTTGCCTTGTGTAAGTGGATTGAAATTACTTCTCTGATGAAATGTCCATGGAGAGTTTTCTCTTTGCCTTGTGTAGTCAGAGGGAAAGAAGGCAAAAGCAACTCTGTGAGATTGATGCCTTTCCCAGAACTCCCATTTATATCTCTTCCTTAATAAGTCAGTAGCCATGACAACCTCCAGGGAGCCCCAGAAAGCTTGGAGGCTACCTGCATGCGCCATCTGTTTTGCTCCTTGGGCCTCCATCCAGGGGACTCAGGTCTGCATCTGGCTGAGCCACAGGCGAAAATACAAGCCCTTCCTGAAGCCAGTCTTTCCTTAATATGGCCATCCTGGCTCAGAGTCTACCATGGTTGCTACAGACTTATCTTTGACCCAGGTTTCTCTGGCCTATTGGCTTCCATCTCCTCTTTGGCTTCTGACTATGGCTCCCATTTGCTCTTCACTATTCTCTGACTTCACACTAAGTCCTTACCCAGAATGCCCTGCCCTGGGTTCCCAGTGGCTGCCATGACATTCTTGGTCCTGGCCCTAGCCTGTCTCCTTTGATTAATGGCTACCCAGGCCATTGCCCACATCCCTCTCACCCTCAACTCCCCCCTAGCCCCAATTCATCCCTTGTCTCTACCAGTTACCCACCTCTGCTGGGGCCATGATGATAGGTGAGTGTAGAAGAAGCTCACACCACCCCATGGATGTAATAAGTGTGTTGCTGAGACATTTTTATCAGCTGAGATTAGACCTGGCCATCCCTATTAGGAACACCATCTCATATGCAAATACATATGTGCTTGGTTCTACACTTGATTCTAGACTCCTGGATTAGACCCTTGGTAAATGTTAAGAAAATGTATGGCTAGAAAGACCCCTGATCTCATAATTCCTTCAGTGAAGTTTTCTCTACTTTATCCATGGACAATTATTTAAAGCTTAAGATTTTAAGATAGCAAGACTGATTATCACTCATTTTTGTCTTCTAAAAATGGCATAGTTCCAGGCACACGGTAAGCACCAAATATTTTAATAGAGGGAAGGGAGGAAAGAAGGAAGAATGGAAGGAAGGGGGAAGGAAGGGAAGGAGGAGGAGGGAGGAAGGGAGGGAGGGGGTGGGAGGGAGGGAAGAAGGCAGATTTTTGGCACATAATAAAATGCGGTGGAGATAGAGGTAGCACTGTAGAGATGAAAAATCACTGAACTGGGAGTCAGTAAGGAACCAGGAACTGTAAACCTGACTCCACCACCAATTTGCCACATGACCTTAAGACATTCTGCCCCAAGTCTCTTTGTAGCCTCAAGGTCTGAGAAATGGAATCCAGATTTCATCAGGGTCAGCTGTACCCTCTTTTCTTTTCTTTTTTGTTTTTTAAGTTTTAATTTAAATTCCAGTTAGTTAACATATAGGGTAAAATTGATTTCAGGAGTAGAATTTAGTGATTCATCACTTATATCTATCACCCAGTGCTCATCACAACAAGTGCCCTCCTTAATGTCCATCACCCATGTAGCTCATCCCCCACCTACCTCCTCTCCAGCAACCCTCAGTTTGTTCTCTATAGTTAAGAGTTTCTTAACTCTTGCCACCCTCTTTTTTTTCCCCTTCCCCTATGTTCATCTGTTTTGTTTCTTAAATTCTACCCATGAGTGAGATAATATGGTATTTGCCTTTCTGACTAACTTACTTGCTTGGCATAATACACTTCAGCTCCATCCACTTCATTGCAAATGGCAAGATTTCATTCTTTTTGATGGCCAAGTAATATTCCTGTGTGTGTGTGTGTGTGTGTGTGTGTGTGTGTGTGTGTATACACACACACACCACATCTTCTTTATCCATTCATCTGTTGACAGACATTTGGGCTCTCTCCATAGCTTGGCTCTTGTTAATAATGCTGCTATAAACATCAGGGTGCTTGTGCCCCTTCAAATTGGTATTTTTTGTATCCTTTGGGTAAATATCAATAGTGCAATTGCTGGGTCATAGGGTAGTTCCATTTTTAAGTTTTTGAGAAACTTCCATACTGTTCTCCAGAGTGGCTGCACCAGTTTGCATTCCCACCAACAGTGTAAGAGGGTTCCCCTTTCTCCACATCCTTACCAACATCTGTTGTTGCCTGTGTTGTTAATGTTAGCCAGCTATTCTGACAGGCGTGAGAGGGTATCTCATTATGGTTTTGATTTGTATTTCCCTGATGCCTGGTGATATTGAGCACCTTTTCATGTGTCTGTTAGCCATCTGGATGTCTTCTTTGGAAAATGTCTATTCATGTCTTCTGCCCATTTCTTAACTGGATTATTTGGTTTTTGGGTGTTGAGTTTGATAAGTTCTTTATAGATTTTGGATATTAACTCTTTATCAGATATGTCATTTGAAAATGTTTTCTCCCATTCCGTAGGCTGCCTTTTAGTTTTGTTGATTGTTTCCTTCACTGTGCAGACATTTTTTATCTCGATGAAGTCCCAATAGTTCATTTTTGCTTTTGTTTCACTTCCCTCCAGCGATGTGTCTAGTAGGAGGTTGCTACAGCAGAGGTCAAAGAGGTTTCTGCCTGTGTTCTCCTCTAGGATTTTGATGGTTTCCTGCCTCACATTTAGGTCTTTCGTCCATTTTGAATTTATTTTTGTTGTATGATGTAAGAAAGTGGTCCAGTTTTATTCTTCTGCATGTAGCTGTCCAGTTTTCCCAACACCATTTGTTGCAAACACTGTCTTTTTTCCTACTGGATTCTCTTTCCTGCTTTGTCGAAGATTAGTTGACTATGTCATTGTGGATCCAATCATGGGTTCTCTGTTCTGTTCCATTGATCTATGTGTCTGTTTTTGTGCCAGTAACATACTATCTTGATGACTACAGCTTTGTAATATAGCTTGAAGTCCAGAATTGTGATGCCACCAGCTTTGCTTTTCTTTTAGATTGATTTGGGTAGTTTAGACATTTTAACAATATTTCTTCTTCTAATCCATGAGCATGGAATGCTTTTCCATTTCTTTGTGTCATCTTCAATTTCTTTCATAAGTGTTCTATAGTTTTCAGAGAACAGATCTTTTACCTCTTTGGTTAGGTTTATCCTATGTATCTTATGAGTTTTGGTGCAATAGTAAATGGGATTGATTCCTTGATTTCTTCTGCTGCTTCATTATTGGTGTATGGAAATGCAACAGATTTCTGTATGTTGATTTTGTATCCTGTGACTTTGCTGAATTCATGTGTCAGTTCTAGCAATTTTTTGGTGGAGTCTTTCAAGTTTTCTACATAGAGTATCATGTTGTCTGTGAATAGTGATAGTTTGACTTCTTCCTTGCTGCTTTGGATGCCTTTTATTTCCTTTTGTTGTCTGATTGCTGAGGCTAGGACTTCCAGTACTATGTTAAATAACAATGGTTAGAGTGGACATCCTTGTCTTTTTCCTCTCCTTAGAGGAAAAGCTCTCAGTTTTTCCCCATTGAGGATGATATTAGCTGTGGGTCTTCTGCATATGGCCTTTATGATGTTGAGATATGTTCTCTCTATCCCTACCTTGTTGAGGGTTTTTATCAAGAATGGGTGCTGTATTTTGTCAAATGCTTTTTCTGCATCTATTGAAAGGATCAAATGGTTCTTATCTTTTCTTTTATTAATGTGGTATATCACGTTGATTGATTTGCAAATATTGAACCAACCTTGTAGCCCAGGAATAAATCTCACTTGACCGTGTTGAATAATTCTTTTAATGTACTGTTGGATTCAATTTGTTAGTGTCTTGGTGAGAATTTTTGCATCCATGTTCATCAGGGATATTGGCCTGTAATTCTTTTTGGTGGGGTCTTTGTCTAGTTTTGGAATCAAGGTAATGCTGGCTTTGCAGAATGAGTTTGGAAGTATTCCTTCCATTTCTATTTTTTTGGAACAGTTTGAGAATAGGTATTAACTCTTCTTTAAGTCTGGTAGAATTCCGCTGGGAAGCCATCTGGCCCTGGACTTTTGTTTGTTAGGAGATTTTTTTTTTTTTTTTAGATTTTATTTATTTATATGAGAGAGAGAATGAGCAGTGGGGAGGGAGAGAGAGAGAGAAGCAGACTTCCTGCTGAGCAGTTAAGCTGGATGCAGGGCTCAATCCCAGGACCCAGAGATTATGACCTGAGCTGAAGGCAAATGCTTAACCAATTGAGCCACCCAGGTGCCCCTATTGGAAGATTTTTAATTACTGATTCAATTTCTTTGCTGGTTATCAGTCTGTTCAAATTTTCTCTCTTTCTGTTTCAGTTTTGGTAGTCTATATGTTTCTAGAAATATATCCATTTCTTCCAGATTGCCCAATTTGTTATCATACAATTTTTCATAACACTCTCATAATTATTTGTATTTCTGTGGTGTTAGTTGTGATCTCTCCTCTTTCATTCATGATTTTATTTTTTTCAGTACTTTCTCTGTTCTTTTTTGTAAGTCTGGCTAGGGGTTTATCAATTTTATTGATCTTTCAAAGAACCAGCTCCTAGTTTCATTGATCTCTTCTACTGGGGATTTTTTTGTTTCTATATCATTTATTTCTGCTCTAATCTTTATTATTTCCCTTCTTCTTCTGGGTTTAGGCTTTATTTGCTTTATTTATTTCCTTTTCTAGCTCCTTTAGGTGTAAGGTAGGTTGTGTATTTGATACTTTTCTTGCTTCTTGAGGTAGGCCTGTATTGCTATGTACTTCGCTCTTATTACTGCTTTTGCTGCATCCCAAAGATTTTGGACTGACATGTTTTCATTTTCATTCACTTCCATGTCTTTTTTTAATTCTTCTTTAATTTCCTGGTTAACCCATTCATTCTTTAGTAGGATGTTCTTTAACTTCCATGTATTTTTGGTCTTTCCAAATTTTTTCTTGTGATTGACTTCAAGTTTCATAGCGTTGTGGTCTGAAAATATACATGGTATGATTTGAATCTTTTTGTACTTGTTGAGGCCTGATTTGTGACCCAGTATGTGATCTATTCCCTTCCTGTCTATTCTGAGTTTCCTAGAGCTTAACTGATTTGGTCATGCTTTGTTCTCTCTGAATAGATCTGTGTTGATCAACTCCAGGGGGTCCCTGAGATTTGTGGGCTCTACCCAAGCTTTCCTATAGCACCTAGGTCTCAGAAATGTAACCCTAACTTGTCAAAGGCCAGGCAAACCTCCTAGCCAGCTCCCTGTCAAAGGAATCTACAATCCTTATTTAGATATCCCTTGACACCCCTCCCCCAACTAGTATCCCAGAGGGTTTTGGAAAAAACAGCCCTAGAATCTTCAAATAGCCAATACAGATGGCCCTAGACCTGAAAAACAGGAAATATCAGGTTCTAGGCTTGGGCTCCCATTCTCTAAACTGCCAACAGATCTGTAATTTCACTTTAAATTTGAATTCTATATAGTGTTTTCTAGTCTTATCTTAAAGTGACTTGTTGGTTTTTAGGGTACTCCACAGCTTTATGTAAGTCACAGGCAGCAGGAAGGATAAAAAAAACTCATCAAGAGTAGCTTGAGGGGCACCTGGGTGACTCAGTCAGTTAAGCATCTGCCTTCAGCTCAGGTCATGATCCCAGGGTCCTGGGATTGAGCCCCATGTTGGGCTCTCTGCTCAGCTGGGGGCCTGCTCCTCCCTCTGCCTGCCACTCTGCCTGCTTGGCATGCTGCCTCTCTCTCCCCCCCACCCAACCCCGCGCTCATCAAATAAATAAATAAATAAATAAATAAATAAATAAATAAAATCTTAAAAAAAAAGAGTAGCTTGAGCTCATAGCAGTGGCATGAGGTATTTCAGACATTAATGCTTTCACCTACCCCAGAGCCTTTCATGTTGGGCCTCAGTGGAGGACCCTGCTTTTTGTATACAATGGATGGTGCACATGTTTGCTTGAACTGTTCAGGATTTTTAAATTAAGGTTTATGAGGAGAAATTACTTTGAATCTTTGTCAAAGTTAAGTTCTAAAGCCCATCTTTGATAAGATCCCTATCCTCGGTCAATGAGATAAGAGGAAGAGGGTGGGGCAGACCTATGGTATGGGCATCCAAGGCTGCTAGCTCAGAATATGTGCAAGATCCCAACCATGACTCTAGGATAAAGAGGCTCAGTCCTCATCCCTCTGCAACCAGGGCCCTCTCCAGCCCCCTGGGCCCTTGTAGCTCCCTCCTTGCCTACAGGCAAGACTGCAGGACCCCATAAAGCCTAACTTGTGCCTTCTGTCCCCACTTTCATACCCTAGTCCAGTCTTAACTGACTTCAGTTGCAGACCCTTTGCTTCAGACTCTGTCCTTGATTCATCGCCAACTCTCTTTGGACTCTGTATTTTAGACAGTTCCTGTGGACCTTGAACTGTCCTTCACCTAGGATGTCGTCTCCATTCCCTTTTGCTCCCCTACTACCATGGACCAGTCCCACTCTACATCCATACCCAGCTCCAGAATCCTCATCCTTGCCAGAACCCCAGGACTCCCCACAGCTACACAGGAAAGTTCATACTGACTATGCCCAGACACTTAAATGTGTCATGTCACCTCTCAGGACCTAGGCTATAGGCTTGGGATTCAAGGAAAACCTGCTCTTCAACCCATGTTCAAACGGGAATCCTTAGAACTCCAGGGATCCCACAAAGGTGCCACAGTGGTCACTCCAGACTCAAGGAAGGGTGACAAATAAGATGGGTTCTATACACCCAGCCTCCCTTCACCAGAGCAGTTCCTTTTTGATCTGTCTCGCATGTTTGCCATTCTCAAATATGATTTTACTTAAAGTAATGGTTCCATTTTTTTTGGTTTCCAATCCACTGCTTAAATTTCTTCATGTAAATAATTATAACCAATTTGAATTATGACACTTCCCTTCAGTGTTTTAACTCTATAGTTGCTTTTTATTTTTTTAATAGCTCAAAACTACTACTAAGTGAACTTGGACAGAATCTTCTTCTACACACCTCAAGTGCAAAGCCATTTGTTTGAAACCATTTCTGAGTGGGATCAGTCACCCCTGTTTTCTCCTCATTATCAGGAAAAAAAAGCCTATTTTTCCTCAGCAGGATCTCTTTAGAGTGTCCATATTTATAACAACATAATTATAACCCATGAGAGAGAAATAAAAAATGTTAATGACTATTTTTCCTGAGAAACAGAAAGTCATTCAATGTTTGTGAATAAAATGCTATGGAAATGATCTTAAAAAAATACATTTAAATTTGGCATTGACCTTTGTAGCAGCCAGCCCTAGCTCTCTCTCAGCTGGGAACAGTATGCATAGGTATCTACAGCTTTCAACAGTAAATCTGTAAATCTCCTTCATTATGTGCTGCCCCTGAGCTGCCAATATAATCCTCATAAAAAGAAGCCACCTCCACCTCCTCGCTAGTTAACACATCTCCACAGAAGTAAGAGATGGAAATGAATGTTCTTTTTTTTCCCCCTGTGAACACAATATACATGTTTCTCTGAAGCAGACCCAGTGGGAAAGAACAGGTCCTGTTTTCCCAGGGTTGGCACCTGGCAGGAAGGAAAAGAAATTCTTCAGTCCTCCAGGCTGCTTTGCCACTCTTCCATGTTTCCCAGACCACACGCCTCATTAAGGGCCATTGTGAAAAAGGATTACACGTCTACACAATTACATGTTGTTTCACTTTATTAAGTTCAGGGCTCATGATACAGAGTTACCTACTTGCAAGAAAATAGGACACTTTCTCACTACATACAAGTCGACAAAAATAAGCTCAGGCCAAGCTCTGGCTTCATTCACTGCAGCCAGCCACAAAGCCTTCCTCAGAGTGGGAAGAGTGGCTTCTCTCCTCTCTGCCGGTGTCCTGGCTGATCTCCTCCCAGTTCTTTTCCAAATCTACCACCTCTACAGACAGCTGATTATCTGAGCCCGGTGAGTGTTTTAGACCCCTGTTAGTGGCTGCAGTTCCTTTTGATAAGGCCAAAATAACAAAATCTTCTCATTGTATCTTTACCAAAGCATCAATACATATAAGATAATCCTTGCCTTGTAGCCCATGTCCTCCCTCTTCTGGGATTCTTCAAGGGATGGTGTTAAATAATTTCACCTCATTTCCCAGCAACCACAACAAAAGCCCTAATATTTTTTCTAGAAGTCATTTTAAATGGTTCTGTGATCTTGGACCATAGGATTATGACTTTTTCCTTCAGATGTTCAAACTATATTTCTCAGAGTTCTAGGATTCTGCAGAGTGTTTGGGTGGGGGAATGGTAGTGTCTTCCATTCCCACACCAAAGCAGCCCTACTTTTCTCTGTGTAATGCACTGGGGTTATGTAGCTATCCCTTAACTATTGGAAAGGCAGCAAGGTACAACCACTTCCAAACAGAACCCATACTATTAGATAATCACTCATACACCAAGACACAGACGGGGCAAAACAGCTCTTTAGTTATCCCTTGGGTCCTAAGCCCACCAGAGGGTGGGTGTCAGAGAACCCAGCCTCTCTGGTCTATCCCCCCACATCTTCTTCTCCCCTCATTGTCCCCCTCCATCTCTTCAACCCACTTCCCTCCTCTTAGAATTCTACCTCTTCTTCTCGTCACCTCTGGGAAAGGGGGAGACGAGTTGGGAAGAAGGCACTGCACATCCAATCCTTCTGGAGATAGAGCAGATAAAGAGCAAAGAACTCTATGCTTCCAGACTCAAAGTGAAATGTCCACAAGATAAATCTTGTTCTGCTACCATTACTCACTTCTGTAGCAAAAATAAAGGCATTATTGTGCCAACAAAGGCTCTAAATCTTTTTACCTTTGGCAAATACCCTTTTCTATTATCCTAACCTGATACAGGCTAGTGTTCCAGTATGAGGATCTCATAAGAAATGAGGATAAAAGAAGAAAACTGTGCCCTACCACACTTTGGACAGAGTTTTATTCCAAAAAAAAAAAGTAAATTTGAGATTCTTTTCTCTCTGCCAAAAGAAGGACTATTCCTTTATCCTGGAAGCCAGACTGAAGAAGACACTTGAACAGGGTCACAGGTTAAGAGCTGCCTTTGACCCAGAATTGGCATGCTGGCACAGCACGTAGCAAGAATTAGAGCTTTGTTGTTGCAATCCACTAGATATGGGAGCTGTTCCACTGCAGTATAACTCAGAAAAGGCTGACAAATAAGAAATAACGAAGAAAAACTTAAACTGTGTGGCATTTTCTTTGGGACCAGGTGACAGGTGAAAAGAAAGTTTTTTTGAAATGATATGTGCTACCTCTGAATAGAAACTAGAAAGCCATTGCATGGTCCATCCCTCATTGCTCTTTTTCCTCCACCATGAGACCAAGATTAGGGCAGTTCCTCAGCCTAGACCCCAAAATGAAGAAGACACACGGGGCCAACAACAGAGCCATGGCCATGACAAGGATTGAGGAATGCACCTTTGTTGTTTTAGGAACCCCAAAAAAGTGTGAAAGGATACATTTATACATCTTTGTGTCTGCAGGAGAAAAGGAGGGAGGAAGGGAGAGAGAGAAAGAGAGGACAAGAGGAAGAACATGTTCAGGATATCAATGACAAGAGAAATTTTAAAGGAAGAAGGATGTTTGGCATATTGTCTGTCGCCAATCAGACTCAAACAAGACCTAGATGGTAGATGAAGTGAGAAAATGCAAGAATTTCAATGGAAGCAAGCAGCTGCTGCCCTGGACCTAATTGGTTATGGTTCTGAAGGAGGCACCACAGTGAACAAGTAACACTCATCACACTTACAAACCTTTTGTCAGCAATACCCCCAAGCAACTTCTTCCCTCCCCTTCCCAGCTCACCAAAAGCTCACCCTGATAATCCATATGCCAACATTAAAGACTCGCAAGAAAACTTGATTCTTTTCCCATAGCATAAATGCATTGTGAAAACCTTTCTAAATGTGAAGTCCTCAGGAATAGTGGCATTAAAAAGTGTCATGGTCCATCATAGAACCAGAATACCTCTTTGTATATGGCTGTAATGATAAATGAGAAAGATTTGCACACCGTCATCACAGAAGTTGGTGGGAGGGGGAGGAAGGAAGCAGGACAAAGCCTGCTGAAGGGGATGTATGCGGAAGGGGATGCGTGTAAGCTTATTTGTTCAGCCAGGAGAGGCCAGTATCCTTAAGAAACAAGTGGAGTTGGACAACCCCCAGATAAGAAAAAACAGAAAAGTCATTCTCGATTTCTCTTTCCTGTTGAGGCTTTATATTCAACCAATTACCAATTTCTACTAATTCCAACTCCATGGCATTCATCTCTAATGGCTCTTCTTTTCCCTGACACTACTGAGTATAGCAATAGCTCTTCCTGGACCAGTGCAAAATTTACAAGCTATGTCCCTGCTCCCCAGCCCTCGCGCATCCATTCTACACAATGCCAATGGATTAATCTTCCTAAAACACTGTTGTGATATCACTCACCTGCTCCCTCATGCAATGGACCAGAGTCCCAAGTCCCTACCCTAGCTTCCAAACTCCTCTCCAATCTGGCCCACCATTCCCTTCACACACTTAGAAATCTGACCAAAATAAAGGATTCATTCCTTTACACAACTGCCATCTTTTCCTTTCCGCACCTTGTTTGAGCTATTGCCTTCTCCCTTTATTTCCAATGTCTCAATCTTACAAATCCTTCAATGAGCCTCCTTGCCATGTCCTCCTTGAAGTTCTCCATAACCCTTCCAGTTAGCAGCCATTGCTCCCCACTCTGAATTCACAGCTCTCATCATGTGAGTTTCTTCTTGGATACTTATCACTCCCAGCTGGGGTCATTTGTATACATGCCTGTCTCTCTTATAGCTTGCTGCAAGACAAAATCTGTCTTCTTCTTTATACTATGGAAGGAAGGAAGGAGGGGAGCAAGAGAAGGAAGAAGCTTTGCTAGTAACCTGACCTCATAGCTAAACATCCCAAATGCCCTGAGTAGTCCCCCTGACAGATTTGGTGCCTGCTTTACTGCCTCCCTAGACTTTCTTTGTCTTTCCAAAATGTGGTGCAGTTATGGTCTCTACTTTCTTCTTCTCCCCTCATTAACTACCAAAAACAGTCCCAGATTAGGTTGCCAGATCCCTGAGCCCATCATTTCTCTATAGTAGTGATGGGAAAGCCAGGAATAGGGCAGAACACTTAGGAAGAGTCAGACCAGGCTGGGGAAAGGAGGTAGAAATTTCACAATGGAGAGTGCTCTGCACAACCATGAAGTCGAGGCATCAAATCAATTCACATGGCTGCCTCTGTGCTACAACCTCAAATGCAAAACAGCCAGGTATCCCAACACCTTCCAGGGACAGAAGCACAAGGCTCTGAAGTGAAGAGTCCTCCCACAGCTCTACAGGCATGCTGTCCCAGGAGCATCCATAGGGAATGATAACAGTTTGCTATGTTCCAGGCCCTCTGCCAAGTGCTGCACATGAATGATTTCATTTAATCTTCAAAATGCCTGCCATTTTATAGGGGAAGAAGCTGGGGCTCTCCTCTGTGGCCCTCTCACAGAGATCCAGTTAGCTGGAGTTGCCCCATGTCACTCCTGCAGCTTTGATGTGATGTGTAGACAGCTCAGATGGCAGGAGGGCCCCCTGCCTCCCACCACCATCACCACCACCACCCTCTCCTGTTTCCCTGGGAAGCTTCTCCTGGGAGGTGACTGTTTCAGCACAGCCATTTGCATGCAATCTTTTATTCCATCACCTGTTGTGCTCTGCCAACCGGCACTTCCAAAGCCCCGGCACTGATTGTAAAGCCCCTGTGTGACTTAATATGTTTGATTAGTTTTGAGTGTGGGGACAATGGATGCTGCCTATCTCCCATCGGATGTCATTTTTTCTTCTGGTCCCGCCACCTTTCTGATATCAGCGGTGGTAACCAGTCAGCGAGCACAGTCTAGTCATCGATGTTGGGTTTGGGCAGCCTGTCATTCCATGAGGGCTGTCCTTTAAATCAAAGTCTGAGTCCATGCTGGTCACACATACCATCCCAGAAGACGTCTTCACTGCCTCCTATAACCAGGATCTCTCCACTCACTCTGTATCCAGTTGCCAAATGCATCTTGCTCAACAACTTTCAGTGGCTCCTCATTGTCTCAATAATTAGGGGCAAGGGTTCTTGTCTCATGTTTCCAGCCCTTTCTGTTCTGGTACAAACAGCTTTCCAGCCTCATCTCCAGCCCTGGACTCCTGCTGAGTCCCCTCCTCCAAACTCTGAAATGCTGGCAGTGGTCTCCCTCTCTACTTCCATCCATAGAAGTCCCAATACTACCACAAGACTCAGCACAAAGGCTGAATATTTTCAGAACTTCCTTCATGAGTTCTCTCCTGATTCCTCATCTTGGATAGGATTTTTCCAATTGCTATGACTCCATGCAGTTGTGCCCCTGTTACTGCCCTCACAGCATTCTGTGCTTACCTACATTTTCCTCTAACTCAACTCAGAGGCAAACTTCCCTGCATGTCCTTCCCCACCAACACCACAATAGCAGCTAGCAGGGGCTCTCACACCCTCTTTATTGAGTTACATTATAAATTAAGTAACTACACTGACAGAGTCATTGGATTTATTCCTTTATCCCGGGGTTTTATCCTGAGATTTGTTGTTTTCCTTTTCCTCATTTCTCATTTCCTTTTCCTCATTTCTCATTTCTCATTTCCTTTTCCTCATTTCCTCATTTCTCACCAATCAAGTGGTGATTGTCCATTTTAAATCTAGTAACAATCCAGAAGTTTTCTAAATATCACTTACACACAACTGATCTGAATATGCTGGGAATTTCTCCATGTTATGAAGACAAAATGTGAAGGATACTGAGAAATGGCGTTTTTTCCCCTCTACCATGTCCTTTTCCAGCCTGGAGTCCTATGCAAAGCATGAGGGACAAACCTCTTTTTATTCCGCAGCTTGTCCTATAGGTTTTACACTTTTCCTGAGTTAGAAAAATGATTAAGTACTTTTTGGTCAAAGGCTCCTGCTTGGCTCTAGACTCCAAGGGTAGAAAAATACATTAAGGGGCACCTGGGTGGCTCAGATGGTTAAGCATCTGCCTTTGGCTCAGGTCATGACCCCAGGGTCCTGGGATCGAGCCCCACATCGGGCTCCTGGCTCAGCGGGGAGCCTGCTTCTCCCTCTCCCTCTGCCTCTCCCCCTGCTCATTCTCTCTCTCTCTGTATCTCTGTGTCTCAAATAAATAAAATCTTTAAAAAAAAAAAAAAGAAAGAAAAATACATTAAAAAAGAGAAACCAAAGAGGCGCCTGGGTGGCTCAGTCATTAAGCGTCTGCCTTCGGCTCAGGTCATGATCCCAGGGTCCTGGGATCCAGCCCCACATCGGGCTCCCTGCTCGGTGGGGAACCTGCTTCTCCCTCTCCCACTCCCCCTGCTTGTGTTTCTGCTCTTGCTATCTCTCTCTCTGTGAAATAAATAAATAAAATCTTTAAAAAAACAAAAAAGAGAAACCAAGGACATTAAGACCTATTCTGCTTAATTATGCCAATAAGAACTGGAAAACACAAGACATCATTAAGTGAAAAGTCAAAAACACAGAATGGGAGAAAATATTTGCAAATCATATGTGTGATAAGGAACATGTATCCAGAATATATAAACCCTTACAGCTCAATAATAAAAAAGACAACTATTCCTAATTTTAAAATGGATAAAGGGTCCGAATAGACATTTCCCCAAGGAAGAGATACAAATAGACAGTAAGCACACAAAAAGATGCTCAACATCCTAGTCATTAAAAAAATGCACAAAACCACAATGAAATACCACTTCATACCTACTAGAATGGCTAAAAAGTCAGATAACAATGAGTATTGACAAGGATGTGGAGAAATTATAACTCGTACACTGCACAATAAGAATGTACAATGATGCAGCCATTTGGAAGACAATCTGACTGGCATTTCCTCAACTGATTAGATTTAGAGTTACCACATGGGGCAGCAATTCCACTCTAAGATGTATACCCATGAGAAATGAAAATATATGTCCACCTAGAAACTTGTATATAAATATTTATGGCAGCATTATTCATAGTAGCAAAAGGTGGAATCAACCAAATATCTATCAACACATGAATGGATAAACAAAATGTACTATATCCATACCCTGGAATATTATTCAGCTATAAAAAGAAATGAAGTACTAATACATGCTATGACATGGATGAATCTAAAAACATTTGCTAAGTGAAAGAAGCGAGTCACAAAAGACCACATGCTATATGATTCCTTTCATGTAAAAGTCCAGAATAGGGAAATCTATAGAGACAAAAAGTAGATTAGGGGTTGGTGTGGGCTGAGAAGGGGGATAAGAGAGATGAAGGATGATATGTAAAGGGGTTTCTTTCTGAGGTGATTAAAATGCTCTAAAATTGATTATAGTGATGGTTGCACATATCTCTGAATATACTAAAAACCATTTATACTTTAAATGGGTGAACTGTATGGTATATCTCAATAAAGCTATTTTTGAAAGAGAAAAAGACCTCTGCTTCATTCTGCTAACAGAACTGAAAAACAAAAAATATACCCCTAAACAAATAAGGATTGTTAATCAGATGGATAAATTAGATAGAAAGAAAAAATTAATTACTAGCACCCCCACTACCACCACCTGCTGTTTCCCCACCTGAAAGGATCTTGTGCAGCCAAGGACTCAGACAAATCTAGCTACAATGGTCAGAGTTCTTTCCATTGTGAATTACAACAACTGAACTCAAATGGCTTAAGACAAAAAGAGAAAACATTGGTCCACAGAACCAGGAAGTATAGGGTTGGATCTGGGCCTCACACTCAACTGGGCCCAGGGATTCAAACGAGATTGTCAGAACTCTCTTCCTTTCCCTACCTTCTCCTCCTCTCCCTCGCCATGCCCCCTCCGCTCTCTCCATCAAGAGTGTACTCCACAGGGACACCTGGGAGGCTCAGTCAGCTAAGCGTCCATCCGACTCTTGGCTTTGGCTCAGGTCATAATCTCAGGGTTATGAAATCAAACCCTGTGTCAGACTCTGTGGTGAGCATGGAGCCTGCTTAAGATTTTCTCTCTCTCTCTCTGTCTCCCTCTGCCCCTCTCCCCTCCACTTTCAAGCTCTCAAAAAAAAGTACACTCAGTAGAGTCTTTATCAGTTTGCCAGAGATAGTATTGAAACATGTGGTCCAAGAGCAGAGAGAGAGTATGTGTTCATCAATCCTACTTTTATGGATGAAATTCTTAATTCCTGAGGAAGACTTTGGTTGACCTGGCTTAAACACATGTCCATCTTAGGCAAAATTCCATGACCAGAGAATGAAATGCTGTGTGTGGCTGGCCGGGTCTGGGTTACATGCCAAGGGGGTATGGATGTTAAAGGAACCAAAACAGTAATTGTCCATAAACTGGACTTAAAGACTGTTAGGGAAATTTTTTTACCCACCAGGAAAATGTCATCTAGGTCTGCTCCCTAAACCAGTCAATGTGCTTATTTGAACAGAACAGAATTAAGGAGATTAATTTGAGGAGAAATAATATTAGAAAGCCAACAGAATTCCAGGAAGGCCAGAGAATAAGGTCAGAAACAGGGGGTACACCAGAACCAAAGCTAACATCATGCTATAAAGCCATTGCCAAATGTTGTATACAATAGCTCGTACCCCTGCACTGGATCTTAAATGTCACCACTGTTGCCACTGCTACTCTGTGCCTGGAAACTGGATGGCTCGGTTGCCAGCCCGCTAGAAGGATTATTCCCAGTGGCCAAGTGTTCAGCTGAAAAGTGAGGACTCTGTTCCTAAGAATGAGGAGAGAATGAATTTTGAGTATTCTGATCATGTATCCTGGTTGGCCTAGGACAGTCCCAGATGTTGTCCATTGTCCATTATCCCTTGTGTTCCTAACACTTTAATATTTGTCCTCGGCTTTCATTTTTTATAAAATTTAATTATCAAATATTGTATTAACGGAAGCTGGGAAGGGTTTGGTAGAGCTCCACTTTTCATTTCTGTGCTTTGGACCTGTCTGCTTATGTGTGAGATACATGCAAAGTCTCACATAAATACAATTTCTGTGCTTTGGACCTGTCTGGTTATGTGTGAGATACATGCGAAGTCTCACATAAATACATGCATGGTAAAACCCAGAAGACAACTAGCAATAATAACACTTTTCTCTTTTTTTCATCTTTCCAGATGCAACAGAGCTAACACCTCCCTATAAGGGTCCAGATAAGGGAATTCATTGATAAAACAAAGTGTGTTCAGACAACCAACTCCTTCTGGTCTTGGGTGATAGTGGGCAAAGTATTTGGTGATGCTATCCCTGCCAGCCACTTGATGGATCAGCCAGTTGTGTTCTGACCTGTAGCATCAGCTATGAGGTATACAAAGCCTCTAGGCCACCAGTCAGTGGAGTCAATGGGAAATGGTTAGGGTGGATGCACATGAAATAAATGTGCAGAAATGGAGGCTGAGCAGTCTTGATGTGGGGTAAACAGGGAGTAGTAGGAACTCTCTTGCTACAGTGGTTTTGTCATTTAATATTTGGGATAAATCTACAATTATTGATTTTATTGTGTGGTAATGATTTTTTTTTTATTTTGAGTTAATTGTAATTGCATAGGCTAATTATTTTAAGAATCCCCTTCCACCCTCAGAAGTGTCCCCGTTTAGACTGCAAATCACGTAGGCGCTATAAAATGGCAGGAAACTAGCAATATGAGTCAGTCTGCCCTTCACCATCCAAATACCCATGAACACCTAAGCACCTCAAGGGAGATAACCACAAAATCTGCCTGAGTTACCATCCAGCTCAAACTCCAGGATCTCTGAGTACTATACAGTCTTCTCAATCAGGCCTAAATGCTATTCCTCATGGTCTGGCAACCTCCACACAAAAAAATCAAGCTAGCTACTTCCAAAAGGCCCAGTGTTGGAGAATAAGACAGCAATTGTTTTCCCTGCCCTGGCAGTAATGTCCTGGTTAGTGTGATGGTTAATTATATGTCAACTTAACTGGACTAAGGGATGCCGGGATAGTTGGGAAAACATTATTTATGGGTGTATCTGTGAGGGTGTTTCTGGAAGTGATGAGCATTTGAATAGGTAGACTGAGTAAAGAAGATCCCTCCCACCAATGAGAGCAGACATCATCCATTCTGATGAGAGCCTGAATAGAACAAAAAGGTGAAGGAAGGGGGAATTTACTCTCTTCTTGAGCTGGACATCCATCTTCTCCTGCCCCCAGACAATGCTGCTCCTGGTTCTCAGACCTTCACACTCAGACTGATTCTTTAAATATCAACCTCCCTGAAATTGGGCTTTTGGACTTGGACTGGAACTTACACCATTGGCGCCCCTAGTTCTCAGGTCTTTGGGTTTAGACTGGAACTATACCACCAGCCTTCCTGGGCCTCTAGCTTATAGCTGAAAAAGTGTGGGACTTCTCAGCCTCCATAACTGCGTGAGCCAATCCTTCATAATAAACCTCTTTCTATACTTCTGTATATATCCTATTAGTTCTGTTTCTCTGGAGAGCCCTGACACCTGACAGTCAGCTAGTCTAGCAATTCCCTTGTTCTGCTCTCTGAAAAGAATGTTCTGGCCTGGGGCGCCTAGAAGGCTCAGTCGTTAGGCGTCTGCCTTCAGCTCAGGTCATGATCCCAGGGTCCTGGGATGGAGCCCCGCATCAGGCTCCCTGTTCCATGGGAAGCCTGCTTCTCCCTCTCCCACTCCCCCTGCTTATGTTCCCTCTCACTGTCTCTCTCTCTGCCAAATAAATAAAATCTTAAAAAAAAAAAATAAGAATGTTCTGACCTACTGTCCTTAATGCCCTTGGCTCTATCTTCTTAGAGATTCTATTTTTCTTTGTTTGTTATCCTCCATGAAGACATCTCAGGTGGGTATTAAAAAGTA
This sequence comes from Phoca vitulina, assembly GCF_004348235.1. Lineage (NCBI taxonomy): Eukaryota > Metazoa > Chordata > Mammalia > Carnivora > Phocidae > Phoca > Phoca vitulina. Next base: position 54,799,964 of record NW_022589706.1, read on the forward strand.
TAAAACAGGAGGGATGGGGTAATTGGGTGATGGGCATTAAGAAGGGCACTTGATGTAATGAGCACTGGGTGTTCTATGCAACTGATGAATCACTAAATTCTACCCCTGAAACTAATAATACACTATATTTCAACTAAACTGAATTTAAATATAAAAAGCAAAAATGAACTATTGGGACTTCATTAAGATAAAAAGCTTCTGCACAGCAAAGGAAACAGTCAACAAAACTAAAAGGCAACCTACAGAATGGGAGAAGATATTTGCAAATGTCTTATCAGATAAAGGGTTAGTATCCAAAATCTATAAAGAACTTATCAAACTCAACACCCAGAAAAATGAATAATCCAGTCAAGAAATAGGCAGAAGACATGAGGAGACATTTCTCTGAAGAAGACATACAAATGGCCAAAAGACACATGAAAAAATGCTTGACATCACTCAGCATCAGGGAAATACAAACCAAAACTACAATGAAATACCACCTCACACTGGTCAGAATGGCTAAAATTAACAACTCAGGCAATGACAGATGTTGGCGAGGATGAGGAGAAAGGGGAACCCTCTTACACTGTTGATGGGAATGCAAGCTGGTGCAGCCACTCTGGAAAACAGAGGTTCCTCAAAGCTTAAAAATATAACTAAATTACCCTTCATGGAGCTTATGGGAACCTCTGTGCACCTTCCATGCCACCTGGAAGTTTCAGGAGACTTTAAATTGCCCCATCCAAGCCCTCCCTTTCTATGTCACACCTTACTGCCTGTTTTATACTTAAAAATTTTTTTCTTAAATTTTTTATTTAATGAAGGTTCCTCAAAAAGTTAAAAATAGAACTACCCTATAATCCAGCAATTGCACTACTAGGTATTTACCCAAAGGATATAAACATAGTGATTCAAAGGGGCACATGCACCCCAATGTTTATAGCAGCAATGTCCACAAGAGCCAAACTATGGAAAGAGCCCAGATGTCTACTGACAGATGAATGGATAAAGAAGATGTGGTGTGTATATATATATATATATATATATATATATATATATATATATACA